>NC_056728.1:1251599179-1251744179 GCF_019279795.1 Protopterus annectens
AATATCTAAATATGAGATGGGTAGTCATAGAGGCAATTTTGATCTCTGAAGAGAGTGTGTAATAGCATATGTGTCTCAGAAGGATGAAAAAAAACTATGCCAATAATATCAAACCTTGTCGGTTCTATCCCCACAGTAGGTGCTTGAATTAGTCTTCTAGTACTGACACTGCAATGGACCAAGCAACGTTAACTCCTGATCACCATCTGAGTTAACTGATTGTACATATTGTCATTGAAAAGTTTCAGGGACTTCAAAATTCTTAAAGCTTTATTGCAATCATTAGAGGATGGCCAAGTAATATGTGACCAAGTGTGATATATGTCTAAGAGTACTGGCATTTTGTTGGCTGTACACCACCAATCATCAAAATAAATGCAAAATCTGAGGGTCTAGTACGTTTTGATATTATGTTCCTCATTTTTGAACATCTCACTAAAATGAAGTGGAGCACCAGCATGTACAGACGATACAACCCTTACCTTTTCCAGATGTTTAAACACCAATATTTCTATTGATTTCAAGTCCCAGACATCATTCCATCCATCCATCCTCAACCCCTTTTTCCCATTTTGCACAAGGAGTCGGAGTGTCACATTCAACAGTGACAATCATCACAAACCAAGGTTTATACTGCCTGGTGTCTAGCCCTGCTGTGGTAGTTCATCCATACCACTGACTCACACTCACAGCCAATTTAGAGTGTCTAATCCACCTACTGTATGCCTTTGAAATATGGGCTGAAACTGGAGCACTCAGCGGGTGTCCACATGACCACAGGGAGGACATGCAGACTTCACACAAAAAGCTCCCTAGTCAAGAATCAAACCAGAGAACATCTTACTGTGAGGCGACAATACTAACTGCTGCACCACCACTGCCAACCGAAGTTCCAGACATCATTAATCAACCATTATTCCAAAGGCACTTAAGCTTTCAGACTACCAGAAGGAGCACTCATGACCTATATCAGCTCTTTTTTACTTTGGGAGGCTTATTGAAGAAACAGTTAAAGCAGAAACTCTTGACATAGGCCATTAATGCCAAAGGACAGACAAGTCATTTTCTAAAGAGTAATACAGCTGCCCTGCACCACTGATCTCTTTTGTTCTGCTTACATGATGCACAACATGTTAGCTAAATTCCTAAAGACCCTTCAGGGACTTAATTTTGTGCATGTCACCAGATATACAGAGTTGATGGCTACCAGCTGTAAGGTTACAGACCAGTCACTCCTGCTTGGAAGGAAAGAGTACAAACATACATACACACAAATACACATACACATACTCAGACACACACACACGCACACACACACACACACATACCACACATATACACACACAAGCATATACATACAAGCATACACAAGCAACCACATAGACACTCACAACACACACACACACACACACACGCACACACACACACTACACATACTCACATGAACATACATGCACACACAAACACACACACAAACACACACACACACACACACACACACACACACACACACACACACACACACACACACACACACAAATTTACTAGCACATACAGATGCACACCATACCTCTCCACTGTCCAGAGTTTCACAGAATGTCCACATCTTTGCCTCATATTTTGATCTATTCCCCCAGAGCATTTGTGACTTTCTCGCAAATCACTGAGGACTAAAGTCACTAAATAATGACATACATTTCAGCTTCAAACTTTATATCCTTCAGAAAAAGCACAATATTTAAAATCTGTCCCTATTTTGGACCTTTGCTTCCCATTATTTTAGGCTTTGTACAGATTTCCTGTAATAAGAGGTTAAGAAGTATGACACACACGTGCACACACACACACACACACACACACACACACACACACACACACACACACACACACACACACAAGCACATACACGTTATGTCAAAATTTTCAGTCTTTTTTGCAAATGTTTTTATGTTCATCTACTGTAGTATTTCAATTAACTTCAGTAGATTTATATATATATATATATATATATATATATATATATATATATATATATATATTATAATAGTAATAATAATAATAACTAAAACAAACGACCAAACACTCTTGAAGAAAAAATAAAATATAAAATAAATAACTTCAATAACCAACAGAAAGAAAGTGAAGGAGAGCCAATGCTGAGCGCTTTCGCTCCTTTATTTAGTAGTATGGAACTTATCAGAATTATCAAAAATTCAAGAATACCTGTGTTAAATAGTATTTAAAAATAAGGCATAAAGGAGAAAAGCCAATAAAATTGTTTTAAAAAGTCCATGTTACTATCCAGTTTCAACAGAGAGCATGAAGTGATAAATCAAACAGTAGTAAAAGTCTGCTGTCAGACCTGTCGTCTCCGAATGGAAATTGTTAGGTGGTGGTTCTTTGTGTTGATAATGAAAGCGCTCAGCATTGGCTCTCCTCTGCTTTCTTTCTGTTGGTTTTTGAAGTTATTTATTTTATATAAATATATATATATATATATATATATATATATATATATATATATATATAGCGTGTGTCTGTTTCTGTATGTGTGTATAGAATTCAAGGGTCTACTTCACGTTATCGCATGCTGAAAACATCGAACAGCAATAATGTCGTAAATGCCATACATTGAAAGTGTTGTTGCAGGATCATGGTACAGTGGGGATGAGAGAATTTGCTCTTTCCTCAATGTAGTGCAATCTCGGAGTTGTTATATATAATTAGCAGGGGGGGCACAGCCCCCCACAAGAACAGTTTCGATGTACGGCATTTTCAGAGTTTTTGCCGTTCAATATTGTCGTCTTTCGACAAAATAATATAAACGCAAATTCAAATATATCGAAAATACATGTACATACATATCTATATGACAGAGGATGAATTTGATTGGGTATTTAGATATTCAACAGCCGGTGATGTTTTAGTGGATGTAGGAGATTGGGAACACACAGTGTAATCCTATTGGTCTATACATGATGTACTTAGACCAATGAATTCTCTTAGTCTACAATCCTTTGTCTCAAGCACTCTTTGGATACAATTGGTTGAACAAAGATGAAGTTGTTCTCTGATTGGATATTATTACATTTAAATATTGCAACATGGCTACAGTGGATAGATCTGATGAAGGGTTGTAAGAACCCGAAAGTGCTTATCTGAGGCTGTTTTTAGTATTTGTTTTATTAAAGTTATTATTTGTTTTAACTATTTTATGTTTCATTGATCTTTATACTGAACATTTTGGTTCTCAAGGACGGAAAAGGAATAAATCTGGCCATGTTGGTGGTGGTGGTGGTTCTATTCGCTATCTATCTATATATATATATATATATATATATATATATATATATATATATATATATATATTGTGTGCAGGTTTGTGTATGTGTGTATAGAATTCAAATATGTCGAAAAAACATGTACATACACATCTATATGTATATACTGTATATGTGTATAAATATATATATATATATATATATATATATATATATATATATATATATATATATATATCTCAAATGTATGTATGTATTATAGGTTACAACACCTTATTTGGGACTGAAAACAGCAAATGATAGCTATTAGAGGACCATATACATTCCATGCCCCAGTGATCAAATTATCGAAAAGGACCACATACTCCAAAGCAATCCATTATCAAGTGACCAGGCATATTGTCCAATACAGCACAATGCAAAATAAATGAAGGAATAAGGTCTCCTATTCCACCTGCTACTTACATATACTGAGAGACCACACAAACAAGAACAAAGAGAAACAGTTAGTAATATGTAATGCCATCTGTTTCTTCTTATCAATCCATGCTTAACTTGTCAAGTAAGTGGTAGAAAAGTACTACTTGGGTACCAAAACTCGCACTCATTGGCAATACCCTGCAAAAACACTGCATGAATATCAGAACCAATTAGCTATGATTCACTGATCAGTTTTGCAGTCATGTGTATTATTCTCAGTTTTTTGTATCTTTTTAAGAATGTATGTGTTTATTCATTCATTCATGCATGTAAGTATTATGGATGGGTGTATTTGTTTATTTATTTTCTAATTAGGAGTGTACAACACATCTTCTTCTTCTCTTTCGGCTGTTCCCATTAGGGGTCACCACAGCAGATCATCTGTTTCCATTTCTTCCTCTCTTCTGCATCTTGTTCTGTCACACCAACCACCTGCATGTCCTCTCTCACCACATCCATAAACCTTATGTTAGGCCTTCCTCTTTTCCTCTTACCTGGCAGCTCCATCCTTAGCATCCTTTTCCCAATATACCCAGCATCCCTCCTCAGCACATGTCCAAACCAACGCAATCTCGCCTCTCTTGCTTTGTCTCCAAACTGTCCAACCTGAGCTGACCCTCTAATATACTGATTCCTAATCCTATCCATCCTAGTCATACCAAGTGCAAATCTTAACAGCTTTAACTCTGCCACATCCAGCTCTGACTCCTGCCTTTTTGTCAATGCCACCGTCTCCAACCCATTTAACATAGCTGGTCTCACCACCCTCTTGTAGACCTTCCCTTTCACTCTTACTGGTACTCGTCTGTCACAAATCACTCCTGACACTCTTCTCCACCCATTCCACCCTGCCTGTACTCTCTTCTTCACATCTCTTCCACACTTGCCATTACTCTGAACTGTTGATCCCAAGTATTTAAACTCATCCACCTTCGCCAACTCTAATCCCTGCATCTTCACCATTCCTCTACCCTACCTCTCATTCACACACTCATATATATATATGTACAACACATCTACAGATCTGAAAGACCTTTTCAGCATCAGAGTGTGATACAGCTGCATTGATCTTTGATGATAAATTTGCTTGAATTAGATTTCATTCCTTCCTAAATACCTTTATAGATCATGTTGCTGATCTAAACTGGCAGATTCCTGACAAATCCCACAATCCAATCTACATATCATTGACCATGCGTTGTCAGTTCTCAGGCCCAAATTGTTGGAGTCCTTCCTTTCTGAAATTATATACTCATGCTCTTATTCCAAGTTCAGTTCTCTACTAAAACTACATTTAGCTAACCAAGCAGAATATACCTCTTACCCCCCACAGATAAGTCTACTTTAACTCTTCACTGCTCTAACTCAACGACAAAGATCCTTTTTCTCCTTTTCTCTAATTTATTCTTCTCTAATTTTTAAAATATTTTGAGCCTTTTGTACATACTGGAAATTAATGCATTAGAGTTACTGTCTGACCAAAGCTTTACTGTACCATTGTATCGTTTTACTATCCCTAATGTGTTGTTGCACTCTTATCTGTTTTGTATGTCTGGTCAGTTTTTGACCTTGCACTGAGTCTTCATTGGTCAGAAATGATCAGTGCTCTATCCCAATAAACAAAATCAGATAAATAAATAAATAAATAAATAAATACATTTATGTTGACTAAGGAACTGCCATTTGGGTTGTTTCTACTGTTCAACTTACTCACTGTGGGCTGTATCTTGGACCTAGCAGACTGATAATGTAATACCTGACATTTTAGATTTCAGTTGTTTTCCACAGTCATCACAAGAGATGAGCACCTGCTCTATTTTCATTAAAAGTGATTATTATTATGTTAATTCTTAAGAAAATGTCTCTTGATCTATGCAGTCTAAAAAATTGCTGCCTCATCTTAATTCTACGATTTATTGTGAAGGTTACAGAGAAGGTGATAAACATGCCATTGCAATCATGTCTATCCTCATGTGGTCTCTCAGATCCTTGTCAGCTACTTTTACATATTAACATAACACTAAATGCTATTATAAACTGGGGAAGGAAAATTGACAAGTCAGACAGGGAGAAACCTGAGCATCAAATCTTCTTCCTTACAAATTTCAAATTCAACAAACTGACACCGTCATGAAAGTCATTTAGCAAAAAAACTATCAAACACATAAATACTCAAAAAAAAAAAACAGTGGGTCAGTAAATAGAAAGTTGCACTCAAGTGTCTCAAAATGCACCTGGGTACAGAGTCAGATGTAGCAATAGGTGACCTAGGCAGATCTAGCCAGCCACCCAGGGCCTGATGGCCAGGGGGAGCCCACTGGCAAGAAGGGCTGCCACATCATTTACTTTTTAATTTAAAAGAAAATGACATGTCTTCTTTAAAGGAGTTCTTCTTTAGGAAAACCTTCTGCGTGCAATGCAAATTTACATACGGAGTCAATACACGCACCTGCTATTGGTTCTTTCTATTGTATCAGTAAGGTACATCTTATGTCTTGGCAAAGTGTGTGTGTGAAATGCACCTAGGTAGGGATGGCAGATCAGTTACTTTACTCAGACTAAAACCCTGTACCTTGGTTATGGGAGACCAGAGCCTAAATCCTCTACACTAACTACCAGACTACTCAAAACACAGGAGTTTCAGTACATTTTCAAGGAAATGAGAATTTTATTGCATTTTCAAGGAATTGTGAGCTTCAGTGCATTTTCAAGGAATTGTGAGCTTCAAGGAAAGAGACATTTACTACTCCTTACACTAAATCTGTTTTCAATGTGCAACTATTTTGTTTAACGAAATGATCATCACTGTTTGTGTTATGGAATTTGAAAGCAGTGTTAGTAGCCCAAGAGGTAGTATAATTGCTTTTGATGCAGAAGGCTATGGGTTCTGCTCCCTCATCATGTAGATGGATTATAAATATTGTGTTATACATTAAGAGGGGAGGTGGGCATGCTGCATTCCTGAGTGTGTTCTCCTTTGGATGAGATGCCTTGTAACTCTGAATGATTTGTTGGTTTGCCATCCCTTCCCTATATCAATATTACCAGCATATCATTTTTTAATGGAACATAGGCAATTTGTTCTTCAAGGGCAGCAGGCACTGAATTCATAGATGAAACACTGAAATTTAAAGTTGTTTGCTAGCAGCAACCTCTTTATTAGTTATATATCTCTTTAATGTGGAAATATTCAGACGACTTTTCCTTCTGCAGAGATTGTCCATATTGACTGTTATTACTGGATTGTAATGACAGATGCTTGAGTGCCCTTTTATGGTTGAAATGTTCTGAAATGGGCAATTTTGTCATTATTGGTTCACAAGTTTTGTTTCATTACTTAATGGAAAAATGCTCAAAACTATAAATTTAAAACGCAGTCTAACAAGTGGTGCTGTATTATACAAGGAATATAGCTCAATCAAGAAGGTGAATCAAAGCACCATGCATGTATGCATGGACCTAAAAATGTGTGCAAAGGTCCTGTGGTTTGAAAAGAGCCCAAAAGTAAACTTAATCTGACACTGGCTAGATATATTTTCTTTGAATGTGAATTTCAGAGCTGATTCAATGACTGTAAGTTTCAAGGGAAGAGAAGTTTACTGTTAATGCTAAGTCTGTTTTCATTATAAGGCTGTATTTTTTTTTGTTTTTTTGTTTTTTACAAATGTCTGTCAGTGTTTTTTTTTCAATAAAATTTAAAATAAAAGTTTAAAATTAATTCCAAATATCTGTCATCATTGTAGAAGTAAAGAAGAAAATAATGTGCACCCTGACAGGTTTCAACAGTGTTTATGGTAACTGGGGAGAAATAGCCAAATAATGGGACACTGGAATGGCTGTGGGAGTGGGCTGCTGCCGGGAGGACTGCTGTATGTGTGCGTGGGGGGCCCTTGCCATTTCATCATGATCTGGCTCTGCCTGGGTAAGTGGTAATAACTGTTCCATGTACACCCCTCAGACCTTATTGCATAACTAATCATCTCACCATGGTCGGGCATCATTGGTTATAATCTACATTGGTTCTCCTTGATCTATCAAACACCATGGATCAAGATGTCTTGACTGACCTACTATGATCTCACTATCCACAATCCCCAGTTTGTTCACCTCTTATAAGGCAAGGTATTCTCAGTGGGTTGTCTCAGATGTAAAATTCAGGAGCTGTTTCCTACAATGTGGGATTCCATTTCACTAGAAATCAGCCCCATTGTTATTCACTGTGTAAATGTTCCACTTGGAGACATCATTTAAGTGAAGGATTTATTGCATGACTCTTATACTGATGGCATTCAGTTATAGCTCTCCTTCCGTCACATGTGGTCATCTGATTTTATCTCCCTAGAGGGTTGCTTAATATCCATCTTTAAGTTATTGAATTGCATTTACCTAAAGTTCGGTCTAGTCAAATGGTGTGACAGGGTGATAATCATGCATGCCACTGTGTGGCCCTCTTTTATTCCATACCTGTCTCTTCATAGTGTATTACATGAAACGGGACTGAGTTTGTGTCAAAGGGCCATGATTTAGATGTACTCCAATATACCATGCAGACACTGAAGGAACAGGTTGCAACTGTTGTTAACACAAACTGTTACCATCTTAAGAACATGTCTTCCATCAGACAATGAATTCCATCATGTGACCTTGCAACAGTCATTAATGTCCTGGTCTATTCTTGGCTTGGCTATTGTAATGCACCCTGTCTTATGTTACAAGATCTTGATTTCATGACTTTAACTACATCCAGCATGCAGTGGCCATGGGGATGACTGGAACATATTGTTGTGATCACAATATGGTGGGAGATTTACACGGTACCTTAAGAGGTGAGGTCTTCACTTAAGAGCCTGATGATTATACATGATACTGTTCATCACTTGGGCCCTCCCTACATGAAAGTGCTTCTGATATATTACTGTTATTTTTGCTAACTATTATTTGTTGAAGAAGGAAGGCTACATGTAACCAGGATGTTGTTAGTTGCATGTGATAGCTATTCTTTACACTAACTTCCTGCACTTTTGTAAAATTCACTACTTTTCCAGCTCTGTATGTCATGGCTGCAAGGTCACTTTTAGGAGATTTATAAAATTGTACTTGTTTAGATTAATTTATCGTAACAATACTTGAGAGTTTCTAGTATCCATCTGTTTAGTGATATGCATAGTTTAAACTTTTATGGATTCTTTAGATCACAAATTTATCAATAATAATGACAAAGATTTGCCCTGAACAAAAGAAATAAATAGTAGCTTAAATTCTTGATTAAACCAAAAGAAAAAATACATGGCTTACAAGGCATCCACAAACCCCACACTTATGAATCGCCCACATATTAATAAGTCAAAGTACAAGGTCTAGGGACCTGAATTTTTGTCTGTGACTTAAACAGAACATGTTGGAAAGACAAATATGTGTCCCAGAGGCTATTAGTTCTATGGAGCTGGTATCCCATCCATGTGAAGCTAAGTTCACCTATTACCCAGTTTAAGCACAATCTAGACCAATGTATGGGGAATAGGAAATTTATACCAGGCCCGGCACCCATGTCACTTATGGACAGAGGTAGCTTATAAATTCTTGGCCCTCAATGTCCTATTTGGATACAGGATATTATTTTTCTTTCAGGTAAACATGGCTAGGCTTAGAAAGGACCCCAGGTCATTAGCCTGGTAACAATTTATGAATCTATACATCACCATACTTAGCAGAGCATGACTTCAGCTGATTGCTTCCTCAATTCACCAACTAAGGACATGTATTTGTACTAGTTTCTCCTACGATCACATGAAGTAAGCTTTTTATTCCCCGCAGCACAAGACTATTACTGTGTGGCCTGAAATCCTAAACCTGATCAATCAGTCAGAGCTTATGGTCAATAAACAAGGTTCATATTGTTCTGTGAGCTGCAGTAACACATCTCATACTTTGGTGGTAATACCATTTCATGAAGGTTGTGCTGTTTACTGCAAACTGTGCACACAAAAGTGAAAAAAGAGAAAATGGTAGAATAAGGATGAGTCATGTTTAGGTGTGACCATCTATATGAAATAAACACCAGCAGACATGACTAAGGAGAGAATGAAGCAGCATTGTATATTATCTGCCTAGTAATAAAAGACAAACTGAAAAGAAAAATGGCAGTATGGCAAACTGGGACTATTGTCTTCAGTTCTAACAGCCAACAGATACCACAGCAGCAAACTCTGTGAAAATAACCAAGGACAATAGAAATTCTGGAGCTATTTCACCTGCAATTTCTGTTGCTGCCTTTGGTTTAGCTAAGCAGTGCTTTTCTGAGTAACCTTGTCCGAGGGCTATATCTGCAACTAAACATAACCAACACAGTGCAGGTAGGATTGCCAGGACTGGGTAGTTCATCTGAGCCCATCATTAAGCACAGACTGCTTTTCCACAAGTCATAGTCTTCTCTAAAACTTTTGTGAATCAATAGCAACCATTATTACTTCCATTTTTTAATCTCAGCTATAGTAAACTAACTATTGCATCATTGGGCCGTGTGTAAATGCTTAAATAGTGCTACCAACAAAAAAAAAAAAAAAAACAAAGGAGAGTTAATAGACCATGAAGTCCACTGGTGATATTACTGTAAAACAGTTTTTGAATTCTATGAAAGGGAGGCAGTAGATAATGTAAATGAAGTCCTATACCAAATCGGATGGAGAACGACTTGTCTCTTTAATTTGGTTGACATATTGGCATCATGACCTCTGTGAATAAAATCTGTCTTCACTTTCTACATTTCATTCCTGCTTTCACTGTCAGATGTAAATAACCCACAAACTTATTCAGCAGACCAGGCAGAATATTTTAAATGTGTTGGGGATGCAAACTTCATAACACCCATGCAGACGGGAACTGAAAGTTCAACTGCTGAATCCTACACTAAGGCACTGTACGAGCACATCCACTCATGCATGAATCGTGCCATCCCAAATAGAACCAAAATGCTCTCATCCAAAAAAAGGAAGCCAATCTGGTGGTCCCCTGCCATAAACAAACTTTACAACAAAAGGAAGAAACTTTTGCAGAAAAGAGGAAAATCCCAGGATGCAAAAAACTCCCTTACTAGTCTCAGTAAGAAACTGACATGCCTCATAAAATCCTCCAAAGCTAGTTACGAAAATAAAATTGCCAAAGATTCCAAAGATAACCACAAAGCATTCTATAACTATGTCAAGAATCTAAATGGCAATGCTCAGAACTGCTCTGAGCTAAAACAGAATGGCATTAAATATACTGATCCAAAGGATATTGCCAATATCCTGGCAGATCGATTCAGTGCCAACTTCACCCCCCCTCACCCCCTAAATGGCCCATCTCAATACCGGAAGATTGCCAAATTCCAGTAATAACGGCCACACAGGTACAAAACGCACTCTCTAAAGCCAAGAATACAGCATCCATGGGACCAGATGACATCCCGGCTGTGTACTACATGAACTACAATATGAACTGGCACCTCACCTAAGTGTCATGTTTAATCATAGCCTCACCTCAGGTTTCGTGCCCACTGAGTGGCAGAGCTACAGTTATCCCAATCCACAAGGGGGGGATCCACCTTGGATCCCGGAAACTGCCATCCCATCAGTCTGACAAGCCTTATCTGCAAGGCCATGGAGCGTATTATCATGGAACTTATAAACAAAGACATTGGCAACCTTCAAACACTGGACCCCACCCAGTTTGAGTTTGTGAAGGGCCGATCTTGTCTCCTGAACCTGATTGACTTCTTTGAATCAGTCTCCAGAGCCATGGACAAGGGTAAGGTGGTCCACACAGCCTATCTAGACCTTGCCAAGGCCTTGACACCATCCTCCACTCTGGAATCATAGATAAACTTACTAAGTTGGGCATTAATCCCTATGTCACCCAATGGGTTGCTAAATGGCTTACTGATAGAACCCACACTGTAAAAGTAGCCGACTCCAAATCCAGCTCCAGACAAGTGACAAGTGGAGTACCTCAGGGTTCAGTCCTGGGGCCGCTCTTGTTTGGCATCTACTTCTCTGAAGTACAGGTCAACACTAAGGGACTCTGGCTAACAATGTTTGCAGATGACTGCAAACTGGGAGCCATTATTGAATCCCCAAATGATGTGGATACTCTACAAAAGGGCCTTACAGAAACAGATGCTTGGTGCCAGAGCCATGGGCTCAAGCTCAATGCTAAGAAATGTATTGTTATCCCCTTTGGGAAAAAACATGTATCCATGAATTACCATATAGGTGGCAGTACACTAAACACAGAAAGTGTGATAAGAGACTTAGGGACACAGGTGGACAGTGGTCTCACCTTTGATAACCACATCGCCACAACAGTCAGGAAATCCTTCTATGTGGCACACCTCATCATGAAGGGCTTTTCATCCAGAAAAAAGGAGGTCATTGTCCCACTGTACTCATCCCTCATTGGACCCATTATAGAATACAACACCCCATTTGGTATGTACCTCTCAAGACATTTGCAACAACTGGAAAGGCCTCAGAAATACCTCACTAAAAGAATCACAGGCCTAAAGCAGATGCCCTACGCTGACCGCCTTAAAAAACTCCAGCTATACTCTGTCGCATATCGTCTACTCAGAGGCGATCTCTGCTTAACATACAAAACCATGTCAAACCCAGAGCTGTTGGACATGCTACACTTAAAGAAATCCCAATCCCTCAGAGCTACACGCTCCAGGGATCTAAACCTTGTCATCACAATAAACAAAACATGCTGGAGGGATAGGTTCCTGACCCAGAGACTCCCCAGACTCTGGAATAGATTGCCCATACATGTCAAGCAGAGTGCCTCTTTGGACCTCTTCAAGAGGAACCTTGACGATTGTATGGGAGAAAGGAAATTCACCCCAGGGATCACGTCAGTCGCCCTGCTAGACAGGGGTCCAGGAAAGTAAATAATGTGGGAAGAAATAGCCAGGGAATTGTTATGGCTAGGCTTGTATAGGCCCTAGGGCTGATAGCCTAGTACCAACCTATGAACCTATGAACCTATGAACCTATGCGGCACTGTAGCTAGTTTTTCTCCTTGTTGGATTATTATATAACAAAATTGATACAGTACAATGAAAATAAGCAATTGCTACTTCCAGAAAAGCAGTATCATCACTGTCAGGTTTATATGAACATATAAAAATGTTGTGCTACAATTTAAATAAATAATAAAATTCTCAAGCTCTCAGATATTCCCTTGCCAAATCATAAAGATGTCATCAACAAACATTTTCCAAAAAAAAATATGTTGCTAAAAGGCAACACGAGTGTCATAAATCTGTATGTCTTCCAAGCTGAGAATATAATATTACCATACGAATTTGCTGGCCCCAAACATAAAACATGTATTTATGTCTTTTTATTTTAATCCCAATCTCAAAATGACACTGTGCTTTCCTTTTGCAGTTGCTGTATTGTCACTTGCATTTCCTTTTGATAGTGTAGTAGTTGAAATGCTGGTATTAATCAATGTAATCAGTCATTGACTATATAGGGCATACTGTCTCTCTCTCTTATATGTAATCACTTTGAATCTGATGACCTCATGGTCTACTCTACTGGAAATGAAAGGCTAATAGAAATGGTGTCACATTCATAACTGAAAGAGGCTTGGGAGAACAGTAATGAAATACAATACAATCTGTGAACGCTTAATATCTATTCATCTACTAGGCATTCCTTAACCATAATTCAGATACAGAGGATAATGCTCAACTACTAGGCATGCCTTAACCATAATTCAGATACAGAGGATGATGCTAATCAGTTGTACAAGCGTGTACAAAGCAGCATCTGGCTGAATGTTCAAACAAGATACTACGGATAGTCATAAGTGAATGGAATGCAAATGTGAACAAAAAAAAAAGTCAAGTGGTTTGTGATAGAAAGGAAACACAAGATCATCTGTCAGAATTCTGTAAGAGAAATAGCCTGTTTACTCCAACGTTCCATAATATAAGCTGCAGTTCTACATGTGGATTTCATCCAATGAGGCTGTACACAATATTTGTGTAAATGATCAATAATATCAATAAAATTAAAATCTGAGATTACTGTAGTACAGATCACCAGCACCCTATAAAAAATCAAGCAAAAATGAGGAAGAACAGGCGAAACAGGCAATAAGTAAAATATGATCTTGAAAATATATTACAGGAGTTCAAAGACCTCCAGAAAATCAATTCACTGCTTTAGATAGCTATGATAGAGTATGTGGAAGTTATAAGAAGACATTAAGAAAAGTTGTATTAGATGAAAGTGAAAGTGTAGTCAATGCAATCATTCGTGATAATGTACATTTAAAATATTGTGCCTGATCTGCTGACTGAGTTTATAGGTTATCAACATCTGTCAGTGAAGGTAGGGATAAAATGCAGAAACTGAGCACAGATTTTATTCACAAGGGTCATGATGTTAACCAAATTAGAGACACAAGTTAGGTTAAAAGAAGTACAGTAGCAAGTCTAAATTATTCACAGCAGCATCAGAATTCTCTGGTTGACAATAAAATGAAAAAGCAAAAATAATCGAAATGGCTAACTAATGAGAATTTTGAATATAGATCAGAAACTTAAAAAAGCTTACACCAAAGAAGAAAGTCATGTAGTTGTGAAAGTTAACCAAAATTTCCAATGTATTGCCAGAAAAGACAATGGTATAATATCAGAAAATGCTACAGAACAAGACTGGGCTTTTAAAATTTTGACACCTAAAGAGGGAATGTCTGCTTTGAAATGGAATGTTAAAAGATGCTCAATTATCTATATTAAATGATGCTGAAAAAATTTAAAAAGGGGGAAAACTACGCTATCATTATACTGTAAACATCAGACAAAGGTGATGAAAGATGTGGAGGCAACACTGAAGGGTTTACCAAGAAAGAAAACACAAAGCATTAATGCTGTCACACAGATGTGGCTATTTGAGTATGTTTGGAAATTTGGAATTCAGTATTGCGTCCACCTGACTAGAAAAGATTTGTGTTTATAGCTGTATTGAAAAAAAGGCAAATTGACTGTTGTTGAAATTATTGCACAATCATGCTGATCCCACATGTTAGCAAGGTACTTCCAAGATTATTCAGAAGAGATTACAACCATACTTGGAAGGAGTGTTGCTAGAAGTGCAAACAACATTCGGGAAACAGCAACAGACTCATGGATGTGAGAAGGTGTTCTTATACACAATCTTTACATCATTCAGTCAAGAAGGAATTGTTCAAATAGAACAAGAATGGACAGAATTATTTAAAATTGGTAAAGGGGAATGACAAGCTATTGTACTTTCCTTCTTCTTCTTCTTCTTTCAGCTGCTCCCATTAGGGGTCGCCACAGCAGATCATCGGTTTCCATTTCTTCCTGTCCTCTGCATCTTGCTCTGTCACACCAACCACCTGCATGTCCTCTCTCACCACATCCATAAACCGTATCTTAGGCCTTCCTCTTTTCCTGTTACCTGGTAGCTTCATCCTTAGCATCCTTTTCCCAATATACTCTGCATCCCTCCTCAGCACATGTCCAAGCAAATGTAATCTTGCCTCTCTGGCCTTGTCTCCAAACCTTCCAACATGGGCTGAGCCTCTAATATACTTATTCCTAATCCTGTCCATCCTCATCACACCCAGTGCAAATCTTAACATCTTTAACTCTGTCACGTCAAGCTCTGACTCCTGCCTTTTTGTAAGTGCCACTGTCTCCAACCCATATAACATAGCTGGTCTCACTACCCTCTTGTAGAACTTCCCTTTCACTCTTACTGGTACTTGTCTGTCACAAATCACTCCTGACACTCTTCTCCACCCACTCCATCCTGCCTGTACACTCTTCTTCACCTCTCTTCCACACTCACCATTACTCTGAACTGTTGACTCCAAGTACTTAAACTCATCCACCTTCACCACCTCTACTCCCTGCATCCTCACCATTCTTCTATCCTCCCTCTCATTCACACACACATATTCTGTCTTAGTTCTGCTGACCTTCATTCCTTTTCTCTCTAGAGCATATCTCCACCTCTCCAGGGTCTCCTCCACCTGTTCCCTACTCTCACTACAGATCACAATGTCATCTGCAAACATCATAGTCCACGGGGACTCCTGTCTGATCTCGTCTGTCAACCTGTCCATCACCATTGCAAATAAGAAAGGGCTCAGAGCTGATCCTTGATGTAATCCCACCTCCACCTTAAACGCATCCATCACTCCCACCGCAGACCTCACCGCTGTCACACTACCCTCGTACATATCCTGTACCACTCTTACATACTTCTCTGACACTCCCAACTTCCTCATACAATACCACAACTCCTCTCTAGGCACCCTGTCATATGCTTTCTCTAAATCCACAAAGACACAATGCAACTCCTTCTGACCTTCTCTGTACTTCTCCATCAACACTCTCAGAGCAAACATTGCATCTGTAGTGCTCTTTCCTGACATGAAACCATACTGCTGATCACTAATCATCACCCACCCTTCTTAACCTAGCTTCCACTACTTTTTCCCATAACTTCATGCTGTGACTGATCAATTTAATCCCTCTGTAGTTACTATAGCTCTGCACATCACCCTTATCATAAAAATCGGTACCAAAACACTTTTTCTCCATTCCTCAGGCATCCTCCCATTTTCCAAGATTTCATTAAACAATCTAGTTAAAAACTCCACTGCCATTTCACCTAAACACCTCCATGCTTCCACAGGTATGTCATCTGGACCAACAGCCTTTCCATTCTTCATCCTCTTCATAGCTATCCTTACTTCCTCCTTGCTAATCCACTGCACTTCATGATTTACTATCCGCACATCATCCAACCTTCTCTCCCCCTCATTCTCTTCATTCATCAACCCCTCAAAGTACTCTTTCCATCTGCTTAGCACACTCTCCTCGCTTGTGAGAAAGTTTCCTTCATTATCCTTTATCACCCTTACCTGCTGCACATCTTTACTAGCTCGGTCCCTCTGTCTAGCCAATCGGTACAGGTCCTTTTCTCCCTCCTTAATGTCCAACCTTTTATACAACTCTTCATATGCCTTATCCTTAGCCTTCGCCACCTCTCTCTTTGCCATGCACCTCATCTCCTTATACTCTTGTCTACTTTCTTCATCTGTTTGACAATCCCACTTCTTCTTCACCAACCTCTATCGTACTTTCCTAATACCTGTTAAATCTATACATGAAACTAATCATCAGCGAAGCAGGATTGTATTAAGAAAATCAAAGTATGAAAGTGGCTGAAAATGAAGACAATCTAAATCTGCTAATCAAGAATAAGCAACAAAGTCTTAAAATGGGTTAGCACTTTAACGTGAAAGACACGTATCCCAGTAACTGATAAAATCAATAAATTTGCTCCAGATGGAAAAACAGTAGATAGCTTCAGCCTGCTTGTATCAATACTCACTAACATTCGGAGAAGCAATAAAAAAATCCGATAACAAATTACTTTTGGCAAACATCCATGAAGACTGTAGATAAAATATTCTACCACAATGTTGTATCTTTAAGCACGATGACCGAAGTAGCCCAGGATAAGGTATTTCAATAATATCATGTAGATGCAAAAGTTGGGCAGTGAAGAAACATGAAAGGAGAAATATGATGCATTTCAATGATGCTGTTGTTGAAGAATGCTGAGTATAGCACAGACTGCCCCAAAGCAGAAATCAATCAGTACAGAAAAATATAGTTTTCCATGGAAGCTAAGATGACAAGACTTGACTTTCTTACTTTGGAAATATCAAGCAAAGAGAAAGATCATTAGGAAAAGACATCATGCTTGGCAAGAATGAAGGTCAAAGTAAAAGTAGTCCCATATTGGGCTGGATTGATGCAATAATTACTGGAATGTTTCAACTATCATTCCTGCCCACTTGTAACTTCTTTAGATTCTTTTTGGTCACTATCGGTGGCCCATGAGTTCAAATTAGGATGGGCACATATATTGACTGATAATCTGACAACTTCATTCTATGACTGAGTTCTTGCTTCACCACTACAACCTGGCACAATGCCTGCAGTGCTGTCTCCACTGTACCCATTCATTGGTCAATTTCCCAATTCCCTCCACCTTCATTTATGAACAATATATCAAAAAACTTATATTCTTCCACTGAAGTAGCTGCTCCTCCCTCAGCTGTAGACAGCAATACACTCTTTTGTACAAGAGAACCATGACCTCTGACTTTGAAGAGAAGATTTTTCTTCCTGGTCACTTTATACTCAACAGTGAAATGTTCATCTGCATGCTGACAATCACAATGACTTGAAGCCAAGAGGTAAACATTATCAGATGAGAAAAGTATGAATTTTTTTACATCCTTAAAATGGATGCCATTCAGGCCTATGCTGTGCTTTGACATACTATCAATAAAAAGCACAAAGAGTAAGCTAGACAGGGCACATCTGCAGTGGAGTTCTGTGCACACCTGAACCATATTTAACTTTATAATGAGAATGCAACCACAGGACTAACTTCAAAAATGCAAATATCAAAAGGAGTATAGCAGTAGATTGGGGAACTTACCTGTATAACTCCAGCAGCTCCAAAATGGCATTCTGCGGTGCACAGTCATATGTCTTCTTCAGCTCAACAAAATACATGTAGATATTAGTGCAAACTCATACCACTTGGTCACATACTTCTCAACCTCTAAGGATAAGAAATTAGGAAAAGGCCTAAAATAATGGGGGAGGAAAGGACCAACAATAGGGACAGATTTTAAATACTGTTCTTATAAATTTAGAAAGTTGTTAGAAAATTAGGATTTGTTTTAGTATGCATTTTCTGAAGGATATGAAGTTTGAAAGTCAAATGTATGTCATTATTTAGTGACTTCAGTCCTCGATGATTTTCTAGAAAACCACAAATTTTTATGAGGTACAGACTAAAAACAAGAAGCAAAAATCTGGGCATTCTGGAAAAATCTGTACAGTTGAAAGGTATGCTTATTCACTATCTGTGCAATGACCAAACATTGATTCACTGTTCATTGGCCAGAATGGAACCCACATTGCTCTGTAGGAATCAGAGGTTCAGAAAATGAGTCACCTTTCCAGCAGCCTGGCATATGATTCCCAGAAAGATTGATCAATGCAGTTTTTTATTACTGGAAAACATTCCTATCTCCTTTTAAAACTGAGACCTACTACCCCAATTAGCCAGTCTAGTGGTACTGTCCCAGCCTTCTACCAACACTAAAAAAGTGAGTCAACCACAAAAGTCTTCAGTGTCAACCACTTTTAACATGCCCAGTCTTATCTGTTTTACTCCTACAGTTCCTATCACAACTGAATTATTTAATTGTTGACATGACCTCATCTACACAATAAAATCCAATTCCATCCTCTGACTCTGGAATAAAGTATGTATACCATATTGAGGAGTTCAGCAAAGCTCACACCTCAACAATGTCCTTATTTGAGATCAGCATTTCTCTACTCTTGATGGGATCAGCATGGTAATATTATGGGTAATATTATGCTTCCCCTCTTTAGTCATCAGGCAGTTTGCCAAGGCCTCCATGAAGCCATACAAAGTCAGTGAACATGATATTGTCAATGTCACCTGACACCTAGGCTTTCACTTCAGCAATTTCTGCAGCTTCTGCCTTGTTGGACTGGCTTATTTTTACTTACCAGTCAAGTATGGAGACCACCCCTTCCACACACATACACACACACACACACACACACACACACACACACACACACACACACACACACACACACACACACACACTCACGCACACACACACACACACACACACACACACACACACACACACACACACACACACACACACACACACACACACACACACACACCACTGCACTGAACTTGATGTCTTCCCTTTCTGCTGATAGACAATAGTTTCTCTTAGGTTTACTGCAATTACGACCAACAACCAGCTTTAGGTAAAACTCTTTGTCACTGCTTCAGATACTGTGGTCTTGAACAGGGTCTACTCAGATTCCACATCCCATCCCCACATCCCTGAACTCCTTAGGAATACATACACACTCATATAGAATAAGTAAAATCTTCAGATGCAGAAAACATCCTTAGTTGCAAACTTCAAATTTTTAGACAAGTGAATTCTTGTGTAAAATGTTAACCAAAGAGTCCATTTACTAAAAGGTGATAATTTCAGATTTATTTGATTTACATTTGGTGATGCTCCTCAAGGAGATTATACAGCTCTGTTATGACAGGGTGGCTAACATGCATAATAGCAGTGGCCAGAGAAGGCTCCAAGGTCAACAGTGACCAAGCTGAAAACCTGGAAGATGACTGGAGGGAAAACACAACAGTTCAAGGATCTACTCAGGGCTCTAACACCTCCAGAAGAAGATGAAGATGGAGTTGAAGAAGAATGGCAGCTCCTCAAAACAGCATGTTTGAGGACTACAGAACAGATATGTGGCTGAGCGAGGTATGGAAATTAGGTACATAAGGAGGCTGGTGGTGGAATACAGAAATCCAGGAAGCCATCAAAAGAAAGAAGTAGTCAGGAAAAAGTGGAAGATAGAAAAGATGAACCAGGCCAGGAAGGAATACTAGTTGGCTAAAAAGAGGTTAAGAAAGGAGTTGCAAAAGAAAAGAGGCAGAGGCACTCTAGCAGCTTCTGGAAAGTGACTCAGTAGATGGCACAAAGAAACTGTACCAGGTTGCAAGGCAAAGACAGAAAGATAAAGAAGATAGTCAGAATCCCTTTGTAAGGGAAGCCCGCAGCAACTTGCTCACCAGTCCACAGAACATCAAAGGCAGATGGAAAGAGTACTTCTAGCAGCTGCTGAACGAAGAAAACCCCACAGAAGCTATACTGCCCAAGACACAGCCTATGAAGAGAGAAGAAAAGGAACCCACCACAGATGAAGTAGCACTAAGGAAAATGAAGTCTGGGAAAGCAGCTCTGAGGAGGTCACAGCAGGTATGCTAAAGCTACTGGGTGAGATAGGGGAGAAATGGCTCCTGAGGGTACTCATAGCAGTGTGGCAAGAAAGACATATCCCAGATGACTGGAGAATAAGCATATTAGTGCTAGTATTCAGTAATATAGGGGACTTACACAACTGTGGGGGTTACAGAGGTGTCAAACTCCTGTCACATTGCATGAAAGTTGTGATTCATAAATGAATATGCAGAGTAGTAGAAAGTAAGATGGGAGATGATTAGTTTGGTCAACTGACCCAATGTTTGCAGTGAGACAGATACTTGTGAAGAAGCTAGAGATGAGGAAAGAGTCCAACTGGGCATTCCTAGTCTCGAAGAAACCATATGACAAGGTCCCAAGAAAGCTGATTTGGGCAGTCCTGTGGTGTTTCAACTTCCCAGAAACATTGGTAGAATTAGTGCAATCTATGTACAAGGACCCAATGACTCAAGTACAAAGAGTGTTGGGTCTCACAGAGGGGTTCCAATTGGGAGTAGGTGTGCATCAGGGTTCAGCTCTGATACCACTGTTGTTCATACTGGTGATGGACTACATTAACAAAGAGGTGGGAGGTAACAGATCAACAAAGTTGTTGTATGCAGATGATCTGGCATTACAGGCAGACTCTGAGCAAGAACTTCAACAAAGGATAGGGGAATGGAATGCAAACCTGAAGGCACATGGAATGAAACTGGGTACAGATAAGACAGTGGTTTGAAAGCAAATGGGGGAAATCAGAAGTAGCTGAAAATTCAGATAGAAGGGAAAATAATGGGGTAGGTTAACAGCTTCAAATATCAGGGATGGGTGGTTGAGGAGAAGGGAAGTCTGAATGAGGAGGTCAAAGCTAGAATCAGAGGGGGTGCAGCCAACTGGCACTAAGTGTCAAGTGTAGTATATGACAGAAGAATGCCAAAGAAGCTGAAAAGTTAAGATGTACAAAATAGTGGTGCAACCAGTACTACTGTATGGTACAAAAACCTGAGCAGTAAAGGCAGAGCAATTGAGGAAGCTAGAGATGATGGAGATGAAGTGCCTGAGATGGGTGGTTGGATGCACACTGTGTGACAGATGAAGAAATGAGGACATAAGTGCAGAAGTCAAAGTAACTCTAATTGCAAAAAAGATCAAAGAGAATAGACTACAGTGGCTTGAGCACATGTGCAATCTGGTGAAAAAGATATGGGGTGTGCAGGAAGAAGGCCAGAGAAAACAAGGTTATACAGAAAAGATGCGGATGGATTGTGTGAGAGAAGACCTGTGACAGTCAGTTATAAGTGCTGAAGAAGGAAGGACAATGGTACTAAATAGAAACAGATTGTGAGAGTTGACACAACAACCTGACCCCATGTAGAAAAATGGGAAAAGGGGGGCTGATGATGATGATAACTAATATGCATAATAATAAGTGTTAATAATCGATTTTGTGTTTAATTCCAAGTTTTGTTCTCAAAAACCATCATGTAATACTGTTAAGTAGCACATTAACATATCAATTAATAACTTGTTAAATCCAAAAGCAAAAGGCTGTATATAATATGAGGGGCAGGATCAAACATATTTTTCCAGGAGTTAGTAACTGTAGCCTAGTCTTTTCCAGAAGGTAGTAGTATATAATTTATGTATGACATCATCTGCCTAGGAGCACAAAAGTGGTTGGACATGTACTGTCAGCCAAAACATTTGCAAGCAGGATGCTTATTGGGCTCATTTGCTCAGACTCAGTAAGATTATTATGTAAATTTAACTCAGCAGCTTAATATCAGGTTTTCCCCCTTATTTCTCATATATGGATTGGCATGTGCCTTGCTAATTTTCTATCTATGGTTTAAGTTAATGAAAGTTTGTGCGCATTATGAAGAATGCAATTTAGCACACGAGATTCTGAGATGCTAACTATCGTCAGTTTGTACATTTAATTCCCACAGTCTTCATTTACAAATTACATGACTTTGAATACCTCACTTAACCCAGCTAAATCAGAGAAGGCAAAAAGAGAATATTTCAAGTGATGAACAGCATTCATCTCTCATCTCTTTGACACATAGTATAGTATATTGTCAAACATGTTGTGATTTTAATCAACAAGGGGGTGGGGATACCATTAATGTCTAAGTACACCCTACACACAAGTATGGATCAAACAGCTCACTTAACATTTATTTACCTGATTGTTTGCTTATTTATTTCAGTTTGCTAACTAGGATAATCCAGCTGAGCTAAGAATAGCCTTTTCTGAGCAGAGACCTAGGTAGAAAAGCTCCAGAAATAAACAATACAAAGATTGGGATACATACAAAAGGAATACTATTATTATATATATTTGTACATAAACAAGCAAATGAAGTTAGCATGCATAAGAAGAAAATATTATTATTCAAGATATACAATGGAGGCAGGTTTTGATTTCCCCCCTTTTTACTTCATACTTTCTGTCCATTTCAGTGTCCCATCCACCTCCAGGTCTTCCAGCTCATGCTTCCACCTCAGGACTGGGGCAAGTATGGGTCTTAACGGCATCCTCAAGGATCACGCCACTGATGCTTCTACTGGGGGGGGTTATTTAATGATCTGCCTCACCCTCCCATGCATTTATTTATTCCATCCTTCTGTGGTCAACTCCTCCCCTCAGGGAGCATTGAGATGAACATCCCTCTGCCATGGGATAGGCATGTCCGTCCCTCCCTGGCTGTGCTTCAGTCACTCAAGCCACTAACCAGACCATGTTGCCGGGGTCGTAGTTAAGGTTTTATCCCCTTTGTATCATGGCCCTGGCATGAAGTCGGGTTTTGGTTTTGAAAACCAGTGGCTGCAGCTACCTACATGTGGGAAAAGGAATAAATATTCAAATTGTATTAATGTGTGTGTGTGTGTGTGTGTGTGTGTGTGTGTGTGTGTGTGTGTGTGTGTGTGTGTGTGTGTGTGTGTGTAGAAAAACAACATTATATTAGGTATATATTGGAAGCCGGTTTCAGTTTTGAAGACTAAAGACTACAACTATGTACATAGAAAGGAAATAAAGAAAAAAAAGAGTGAAATAGTAACAAACGCTTTAAGTACTAATTATAGAAACACCGTATATATTGAGACTATGGGAGTGGAATGAAGGTCCTATGTATTGCATAGTTCTTTAGGTAAAGAGCTATGTATTGCATAGCTCTTTACCTAAAGTGTTTGAAAAACATTGATACAAACAACTGCTTTAATCACATTTTTTAGTTTAGTATCCTCTCTGACATGCATCATAAGTTTGATTAAGCAAACATTTCAATACTTTTTTTTTTTTTTGCATTTTATCCTACCACCCTTCCATCATTTTGACTGGCTTAGCCCTTGTGCCCTGTCCACACTGGATCTACCAGTTACTCCATGACCACCAGACTGATTCCAATAATTGCTGAGTCCTGTCACAGATCTAACGCAATATGGCTTGGCACATCTGAGCTTCTGTCCGGGGGGATTCTCGCTTGGCTTACTTGTTTCTCTCCCCTCTCCATTATGACAGAATAGTATGGTCCCTGGTGGGCATGCAATGTGGGCTAGCAGCATATCATCTTGCCTCTGCAGCAACTTAGCCAGGCCCACTTCCACAAACTGACTATACCTTCATGGCAATGTCCCTAGCCTCCACCAAGGATCATCATAAAGAGACACCAACATACACCCCCACCCAGGATGAGCACACCCATCCCTCCCTGCCACTCCATCAGTCACCCAAGATGCTAGTCAAGCATGGGTCACCTGGGTTGTAGTCATGGCTTTATCCATGGCTTTATCCTCTGCATCACTGGGATGGAGGACAAGGCATCAATACTGCCTTAAGCGGGACCTCTGATACAATACTGAACAAAGTAAATAAATTAAAGTACATCAGAGAGGTATTCTTTGACCTCTGCAAGGCAATACAGACTAACAGGTTGACATCCTGCTAAGTAGACTGCCTGAAAGATGAATTGACCTATCTGGCCTATCCTGGTTTGTAGACTATTTACAGGTAGTAACCCAGAAACTGCAGTGAAAATACACTATTTTCCAAATATTGCATAATAATTACCTCAGCTTCCCAAAGCACGATGCCCACCCCATTACTGCTCAATTTTTAGCCAATAAAGTTTGCTTAATCTGCCTGTTGCACTTCCCAGTGCTCAGTGGGGTTTAGGTTACCTTTCTTTATGTTAAAATAATACAAGAATGCTTATAGTGTGCATACACAGTTAGTAGGACTGTCTTCCATTTTTATCAACTGTATTTTGACTTGAACAGCTGAATCTTAATCACAAGTGAACTTACATGAATCAGCATACCCAACTGTTAGTGACACTCCTCAGAGTTAATACTGTTATTTCCCTGGTAAAGGAAACAGTATTTGCTGTAACTAAAATTTTCTGATACTAGTTCTGATTATACTTTCATGCTGTAGCTTATATGTGAAAAATTCTGTGCAGTGCCAACAGACAGTACTATTTATAGTACAGCCTGAAATCACAGATGTAACATGGAACGATTTGCACAGTTGTGTATATTATCTCTTTTGGAGGAAGCAGTTATATCTATTTATGCAAATGTTCTGTGTTTACAACAACAAATGTTTGTTTGCCAACAAAGAAATTCTTACCTACATCGTGTGAATGTCATTAAATCTGTAACACTAGATAGAGCATTTGAGAACAGATGTGGAAGGAAGTGCTAATGATAGTTTCCTGTTGATAAGACAACTTAAAACAATCTCTGCTTCAAACATGAGCATTTAGACATACTCATGTCTGCTTACTAACAATGTGTATATAGTAACAAATTCACAATTCTCCCAAGTGACCCTATGTGATCTTCCTGATTACATCCCACCACAAGTTGAGCAATCAATACTAGTCACCAAGTCTCTTGCACAAGCACATACTCCTACTGAACCTCCTTTAGTACCCTTGAATAAAGACATATAAATACTCCTATCAGAGAGCAATGAAATGTGGGTAGGCACCCTAAAAGATAATGATCTTCAACCCATGCAAGGGATTTGATGGATGACCTTTTAGAGGGTACTTCAAACCTAATTGTGAGTACTGCCCAACTTGGCTTGTTAGACTTATCCACTCTGACTGCGTTCTGCCAGTGGAGACCCAGACTGTGGATCTAACTATATGTACTCCTCCAACAGGCCACGTAGACAGGTTAAATCGATCTTATACTAATAACTCAGGGGAAATAAAAACAAGAGAAGAGAATTGTGGGAAACATATTTGTTGCATTAACTGGGGAAAAATACCTCTGTTTCTTCATTTGAAGAAAGTATCCCTGCATTAGGTAATACTTTCATTTGGGAGCCTTTGTGTTAAATAAAACATGACTATAGAAAGTTAGAATAATACAATCCTGTCTTGGTGGCTGAAATTTATTATTTATTATTTATTTATTTATTTACATTTGTTTACGAGGAAATTCAGACTGGACACAGGTCCATTTTCAGTGGAGGCCCGGGGAAAAAAGTTCTACACCAAGCAATACAAGTAATATCCATAGTAAACATGAACAGCAAGGATATATGAAGAACAAAGTTGTGATACATACAAAGTAATCAATACATTTAGAAGCGGCATCATAAACATACAAACACACACACACACACACACACACACACACATTAATACAATTTGAATATTTATTCCTTTTCCCACATGTAGGTAGCTGCAGCCACTGGTTTTCAAAACCAAAACCCGACTTCATGCCAGGGCCATGATACTCCTTGTTTTCCCGCCTTTGCTCGACTAGTTAAGACCAGTATACAGGCTTTGCTGTATTCTGGGCTGTGTGTAGTTCCTGTGTTGGCCATTGCCTTACTTGGATAGAAGGAAGTTTCTGAGCTCACCAGTGGGAGTGGGGAGCCTTGAGCAGCCTATCTGTCCCTGGGGGAAGTGATCTCAGCACTTGAGCTGTAATTCATTGGTTGCCTTGGACCATTTCTAGCTCTTTTCAAGTTCCCTGTATAAAAATCCGCCTCAGGGCATTTTTTTGGCTATATACCCAGGCAGAGCTCCACGTGGTCCTGCAGAGGGGTCCTGGCTACAGAGAACTGAAAGAAGCTGACCACTTTCCTGATTTAAGTACTTTTGGCTTTTTATCTGCATTGTCCTCTCTGGCTTTCATTTAATAAGATACAACTGTTTTTGTGTTTTTCTGCTGTATTCTAAAGTATCTGCACTTAAAAGTAGCATTTTGGTCGACTCTGGTCTAATATTACTGTTTTTGCTAATTTAATTGCTGAGGCTGCTCACTAAAGTGTGCTAGCCTGTGTTAATCGATTTTACTGTTTGCCTAACTGCATTTCTGTGTTCTTTTCTAAAAACAAAAACAAAAAAAATACTCCTTGTTTTCCGCCTTTGCTCGACTAGTTAAGACCAGTATACAGGCTTTGCTGTATTCTGGGCTGTGTGTAGTTCCTGTGTTGGCCATTGCCTTACTTGGATAGAAGGAAGTTTCTGAGCTCACCAGTGGGAGTGGGGAGCCTTGAGCAGCCTATCTGTCCCTGGGGAAGTGATCTCAGCACTTGAGCTGTAATTCATTGGTTGCCTTGGACCATTTCTAGCTCTTTTCAAGTTCCCTGTATAAAAATCCGCCTCAGGGCGTTTTGGCGCTTTGCCGGTCGGCCTAAGCAACAGCGGTTATACAGGTGTAAACTATTCTATACAGGTTTTAACTTTTTCTGGCTCCGCCAAGTCTGCTCTTCAATTTTTCCCTTAGAAGTTCTACTCAGTCTATCTAGCTGTATATATTTAGCACTTGTTTTCGAACTTCTATCCTTAGCAAGCACTCATAATAAAACCAAGCACTCTTACCCTAAAGTAAGCACCACAGGCAGCCACTACCCTGTGAATACCCACTTCCCTTAAAGGCACAACACTCCTTATAATATTCTAGTATGTCGGTGGTAGACCACTAGCATCCTCTCTTGTTCAGCTGGTTAATCTGGGAATCTTAAGACAATGTTACAATTGTCTCATGTACACAGACAACCCTCTCCTCCTTCCTACTAACACATATACTTGTGAGAGATGCAACTATATAGCCAGACTGGAGGCTGAACTCTCTCAACTCAGGACTGGCAAGACCAGTCAGGAAGAGATGGTACCCACACCCAAAGCAAAACCAGTCACACATATAACCACCACCAATGCAAACCAAACACATAAAACACAAAGACATACTGGAGGCTCTTGTAAAAACTTACCAAAACATCAGAGGCCTCCAAAGCAGACACCCAGAAATACACCCCACAAAACACAACACCTACAACACATACCTCTAGCAACAGGTGTGTCACACAAACACAGCCCCTAAGGCAAAATACTATGCCAGAGACATTAGTAATAGGTGACTCTATAGTCAGACACACCGATGTTCCACTTACCAGGCTGAATAAGGAGAGGGTAACGGTGAGCTGCCTATCGGGGCTAGGATCCGCCACATTACACACGTACTCAGGTCACTCCAAAGCAAGTACAAGTATGATTCAGTCATTGTCCATGCGGTGTGAATGACCTGAGACGTACCTCCCTGGACTACATGAAAAGAGACATTGAGGAGCTCTCCGATTATGTAGCCCAGACTGGTATGACCCTGACCCTGAGCAGCATCCTGCCTTCGCCAAGAATGATGCCTCAGTACAAAGACAAAATGATCAGTTTTAACAATTGGCTTAATCACTGGTGTCATTCTAGGGGATCCAATGTCTGTCAGCCTGGGATGATATGCTGGACAAGCCACGTTGTTTCGCAAGGGATGGCTTGCACCTGTCACCACTGGGCTTCCGGATACTGGCCAAGGCTCTTGCCACCCCCATAGTGCCTTTTTTAGGCAATGCTCAAAGGACAAATCAACCTCCATAAAAAACAAAAATGGAAAAAAATTAAGGGTAATGCTGCTCAACGCCAGAAGTCTAAATCTCAAGATGCAGGCACTCCAAGCACTTCTCAGTATGGAGAACATCGATGTCTGTGCAGTAACTGAAACCTGGTTCAAGGCTCCTGAGAGCACTCCAGCGCTACCAGGCTATACCTCATATCATGGTTTTCGGCCTCAAGTTCCAGGCCGAACCACAAAGGGAGGGGGAGTGTCCATTTTCATAAAGGACACCTACACCTCTCGATTGGTGGCTACCCATGAAGCATCAGAAACCATACAAGTTTTACTCACCATAGGCAAAACTGCCATACAACTGGTCGCATGTTATAGAACACCCTCCCAATCCCAGGAATCCCATCAAGCATTCCTGAAAACACTGGAGGATATGAATGTCACACCAAACACCATCATATTGGGTGACTTCAATTACCCCAACATAGACTGGGCCCACTATTCTAGCCCTAACACCCTAGCCCAAAGATTCCTGGAATTCATAAACTCAAATGCTATGGAGCAACTGGTCACCTCTCCTACGAGGAGAGATAATATACTTGACCTGATTATCACAAACATGGGGTCCAAATGCTCCACACCGGATATAAACCCCTCACTAGTAAGATCTGATCATAAACTGATCACGTTGGATGTACATATCCCACCCCCACCCACAGATCAAAAGACTACAGTGAAAAACTTTTCAAAAGCTGACTTTGCACTCCTTAAGTCAGAAATGATATCCTTTAAGCCTACTGGGTTAATAGAATCCACATCCCAAAATGCTGAATCCTTCACAAAAGCCTTCTACGGACATCTCCAAGAATGCATGGATCAAGCAATCCCAACTAAAACCAAGACCCTCTCCACCAAGGGAAAACGCCCGGTTTGGTGGACCCCGGCTATAAACAAACTGTACAACAAAAGAAGGAAGCTACTGCAGGACAAAGCCAAATCCCACAAGGGAAAGGCTTCCCTGATCAGCACAAGTAAAAAACTACGCTCTCTCATAAAACATCTAAAGCAAACTTTGAGAAAAAGATTGCCAAGGATACCAAAGACAATCACAAAGCCTTCTTCAATTATGTCAGAACCTTGGGAGGAAATTCTCAGATATGCTCTGAGCTAGTACACAATGACAAAAAATTCACTGACCCTACTGACATTGCCAACATTCTGGCAGATAGGTTCAGTGCAAACTTCTCCCCTCCCTCACCCCCTAAAGATCAAGTAACTATCCCTGCTGAATGTAACCTACCAGTCATCACAGACACACAGGTGAAATCAGCACTCAACAAGGCAAAAAACACAGCATCTATGGGACCCGATGGTATCCCCGGTTGCGTGTTACGTGAACTCCAAGATGAACTATACCCGCCCCTAAGAACTCTATTCAATCTTAGCCTCACTACAGGATATGTACCTGAACACTGGCGCACAGCAACAGTGGTCCCACTCCACAAAGGGGGAAATTCTACTGACCCAGGTAACTACCGCCCATAAGTTTGACCAGCCTGATCTGTAAGGCTATGGAAAGAATCATCATGGAACTCATAAATGGCGACATTGGGGATCTGCAGACCCTTGATCCCACACAGTTCGGTTTTGTAAAAGGCAGATCCTGCCTCTTAAACCTGGTTGACTTCTTTGAGACAGTCACTAGTGCCATCGATGAGGGCAAGGCTGTCCACACTGCCTATTTGGACTTAGCTAAGGCCTTTGACACAATACCACACTCTGGCATCACTGACAAGCTCAGCAGCCTAAATGTAAATCCATATGTCACAAGATGGGTAGCAAATTGGCTAAAAACAGAACCCATAAGGTTAAAATTGCTGGAGCCATGTCAGACTCAAAACCCGTCACAAGTGGTGTCCCACAGGGCTCTGTCTTGGGTCCACTCCTATTCGGCATTTACTTCTCAGATGTGAAAGCAAATATGGAAGGATTATGGCTGACAAAGTTTGCAGATGACTGCAAACTGGGTGCCATAGTGGATTCACCTGCCGACACACACATCCTACAGAAAGGTCTCACTGAAACGGACAACTGGTGCTGGAATCATGGCCTCAAACTTAACGCCAAAAAATGTATAGTCATCCCCTTTGGGAAAAACAAAGTACCCACAAACTATCACGTAGACAATAACCCACTGAATACGGAAGATGTAATCAGAGACCTGGGGACTCAAGTCGATAGTGACCTCTCCTTTGACAACCATGTTGCCAAAGTGGTCAGAAAGACATTCTACCTTGCCCATCTCATCATGAAGGGATTCTCATCCAGATCAAAGGAGGTCATTGTACCTCTATATTCCTCCCTTGTCAGGCCCATGATTGAATATAATGCTCCATTTGGGATGTATCTCACCCGGCACATGCAACAACTGGAAAGACCCCAGAAGTACCTCACCAAGAGGATCATAGGTCTAAAACATGTGCCTTATCCAGCTAGATTAAAGAAACTCCAGCTCTATTCAGTAGCATACCGCCTGCTCAGAGGTGATTTGTGCCTAACATACAGGGCCATGTCCAACCAGGAATTGATGGACATGCTCCATCTCAAAAATCCAAATCCACCAGAACCACACGAGCTAAAGATTTCAACCTCTGCACAAATATGAACAGGACATGCTGGAGGGATAGATTCATAACACAGAGGTTACCCATACTCTGGAACAAAATCCCAGTTCACGTGAGACAGAGCCCTTCATTGGCACTGTTCAAGAAAAATCTCGATGCATGGATGGGAGATCGCAAGTTTACCCCGGGAGTGACCTCAGTGTCACTACTAGACAGAGGTATAGTTTACTAAATAATAGGGTTCCACATGTGTCACTACTAGAGAGGCGCAACTATATAGTATGGGGTGGCGTAAAGCCACATCACTGTTGGCTAGGCTTATAAATGCCCCCGGGCAGATAGCCTAGTACACTACTATGAAACTATGAAACTATGAAACATTGCATGATCAGGGTTATTAATGTGTTACTAAGTATGTTCAGATAATGATATGTACAAAATAATTACATTTTATAAACTGATACAATTATTGGTTATAGCTAAGTACACTAACAGATATATAGCAAACAGTTTATGGTGATGTGAGCTGGAAGGGTTGGAGGAAGAATCAGAGGGAAATGAAAGGAGAGAGATATAATGATCTGACTTTGGGAAGCAGGGTGGCTAAGGGAGGGGAGGGGAGGAGAAGAGGTGAGGAGTGGAAAAAGGTGAGTCTTAGTCTGGACTGGTGCAAGGTCATAACCAGTGGCTTTTTAAGTGGGCTTTTAGTTCAGCTTTGAAGTGATGGCATGAGGGTAATGTGATAATAGAGGTGGGGCAGAGTGTTCCATAATTTGTATATTATATAGGTGAAAAGAGCTTCTCCAGGTGAGTTCTTGGCTTTAGTAACTTGGAGATGTTTTTTTGTTGCTGGAGCGTAGTGATCTAGTAGTAGAATAGGGCTGGGGAAGGTTTTGAAGGGAAGGGACTTTTTGAGGATGGCTTACTAATTTATGAGCAAGGGAGAGTTGATTGAGATGAAGAAGTTGAGGGAATTCAAGCCAATCTCTAAGTGAGATACAGTGATGGCTATGGTAGGATGACCTAGTGGCAAATTTGGCTATTTTGTTGCAGCAGGCATCTAGCTTGTTTAGGTCAGTTTGTCTAAGTGTAGGAAAGGCGTAGAGAAATGTTTCAATGTTATAAATATATATTATACCGATGCCAGGAGTCTGAATAAAAAGGGTTGCAAATGAAAATTTTCTGGACTTTTCTGTATTATTTTAAAATTCTGGTAATAACTGAATGCTGGAGCTCTATAGATATATGTGTTTTTGACTTTGTCAAATTGAATATTTGAAAGAATAAGCTCAAGGTGAGGGAATAATAACCATGACACTTTCCGAGCCTTAGTTGTGATAACAGACCATTAGCACACCTTCCTTTTGTTTGATATCATCACACTTAGAAATGTTCCAGTGTTAAAACTCATTGGTTGATCTTGACATTCCACTATGAATGTTACGATGCTTGACTGTTGGTTAAACAAATTATTTAATCTTTTAGATAGCTAGGCCTACAGTTTTGCTGGTGTCTTTAGTTATCCTTTTGTCAATTGGGACATATTAGCTTATGATAATAACTATGAGGCTGAATTCTCAGACATCACTTGTGACCCGAACTTCTCAAAGTTAATAACGTTTACTTATTGGGGTGATAATGTATTTGGTCTTATATTATGCAACCTACCAAACTCAGGAACCAAAATGTATTCTATGCAGTCTCTGGGAAACTCTGATCATTTAGGAGTACAGTTTATCTAATCCAAATGTACTGTGTCATGAAGTAAATACATATGATTATTAAAACCTGAATACTGTTAAGTTCATAGAAGTTAAAAGTGAGTAGTCTATCATCTGCCAAAGCTTTCCTCTTAGAGGATAGAAACAATTGCTCAACATTTCCAGATGCTTAATAGAAAAAGCAAGTTCAATTAAACATAATGGAACAATTTTTTTATTTATTTATTTATTGACATTTGGTAACCAAAAAAGTCCAACTGGGTCAAGGGACCCATTTTCAGGGGAGGCCCAGGGAGACAAACTCCAGTACAGACATTAACAGATAATACAGTATAATGATACAATACATTAGATACAAGAAATATCATAACATTGCTTCAAGATGGAATCAGATAGTTTAGAGAATACAATATTTCAATGCATCAGTTTAAAGGGTATATATCTTGCAAGTATGTATTACACAAAGAAATAGTTAAGACAGAATGTCTGGTAGGGATTAGTGGGGAAATGGATTAAATGCTTTATAGGAATAATATTAGAAATGATGGAGAGGTTTGAGTGAAGTGCAATAGATAGGAGGAAGTCTATGTGTGTTTTTATGTGGTGTTTAGAGAGTTGGGAGTTGAAGTAGGAAGGCTAGTGGGATGTTTAAGGAAAGGTAATGATGAAGTGGTGTGGGGGAGGTGGTGATCGGGTGAGTGTTAAGTTTGGCAAGGACAGGTCCAAGAGTTGTAGAGGTAGTTCTTTAGAGCAAGCTTGAAAATTTTGGGCTGTTCAGTTCTGGTAATGTTATTTGGGAGATTGTTCCAGAGTTTAGCTATGGCATAAGAATAGAGACACTCGCCAGCTCTTTTTTTTAGGTTTGTATACATTTGGAAGTAGCTTATTATTTGAGCGGAGATTTCTAGTGGAACAGTAGGTGTGGAGGATGCCTTTTAAGACTTGACAGCTTTCAGGCTTATATATTATTTTATGTGCTGTAGTTAGTTGTAAGTAGTTGAGATAATGGCAGAATTCCAGCCAGTTTAGTTCCTTGAGAGTGTTGCAGTGATGGGTATGATAGGGAAAATTAGTGGCAAATTTTGCAATTTTATAGTAACAACACTAAAGTTTAGTTTTGAGAAAGGCATGCAGGTTAATAAATATCGGAGCTGTGTAGAGAAGGGAGGGGATAAGACAGGTATTTGCCAGAGTTTTTTTTAGAGCTTGGGTCCAGGAAATGTTTTTGTCTGTAGAGAGTTCCTAGTTTGAACTGAGTTTTTTTAATAGTATTAAGGATGTGTTGGTCATATAAAAGCTTGTTATCTATGGTGACTCCTAATAATTTGTCATTATTAACAATTTCAGTCTCGGTATTGTTATGGGAGTATATTTTGAAGTCCGGTATGTTGGTTTTGGGAAAAAAAAGTAACAGTTTGGTTTTGTTAGGATTAAGCAATAGTTATGCGTTGTTTAGCCATGACTCTATGGAGGTAAATGTGCTCTGTGTTTTTTTTTCAGAAGTTCAGGGATATTGTCAGAGGAGGTGATAATAGTTGAATCATCGACATACTGAATTAAAGTGCTATGATGACAGGTTGTCTGAAGGTTATTAATGAATATATTAAAGAGGAAAGGTCCTAAGATGGACCCCTGTGGAACTCCTGATTTATTGGTTTGGTATTGTGCTAGGCAGCCTAGCCATTTTACACACTGTTGTCTGTTGGTTAAGTAACTACTAAACCATTATGTGGAGGTTGGTGAGCAAACTGAGGTTATTAAACTCCTTTGTTAGAATAATCATTTGCCGCACTTGGTCAAAACAAAAAAAGCATAATAATGTTATTAATTAAAAATATAAAACTACAGAAAGTAAAAAGAACTTGGACCAAGGGTACTAGAAACCTAGAAAGAGCCACTGTTGATGCAAAGGCCACTTTGAATAAAAAATAGTTAATATAACACAATGCAAACAGCTTCTTCGAGTATATAATTCTGTCACTAAAACCTTTAATAATGTGGTTCCCATCCAACATGATGGAAAATTAACTGTAGATTTTTTAATTGTATCAACATGTAATATTTACTAGCTGTAAATCAGATCTGTACACCTGACAATGAGGTATTTAGTATCAAAGAGGTTAGTTGTGCTCTCATTAGCAATAACATTATTCAAGCTGCACTACAGAAAGTAAATAGAAATACTAGCCTGGGCCCTAATAATGCTTCTACCTACTTAACTTATATAATGAATGATGCCTTGACTGAGTCATTGAAAGGCATGTTCAATTCAGTACTACAACAAGGACTATGACCTGCTGAGTGGAAATGAGCCAATTTTCTTCCTGTTCGCAAAGTTGGCTAAAGGTTGAGATCAAGAATTAACACCCAATTAGTTTCAAAATCAGTGCTGCAGAAGTGTTTTTCACTGATGCTCATTAAGTTAACTCTTGTCCTCTAACAGATATTCCTTTCTAAATGACACCTTCAAACATGGCTCCAAACAGAAAAGCTCTACCTTTACATGTTTCCTGGACTTCTATTTATCAGTTTTGGCCACTATAGACCTTGGACTCCCATTAAGAATTATATATCTTGAGCTAAGATGTTTGTTCTCATTCCTATGTGTTATAATTAACAGTGTAATCACATTAAAAGTTAACCCATTTATAGCATGGTGGATTAGAGAATGCTTAAATTATAGGCTCAGCAGAGATTCTGAGTCTTACCTCAATATACACGAAGATAGAAGAAAGCAGTCCTCATAAGTCTTTTTTATGTTTAATCTTGTACTCTCTGCACTGTGTAATTATTGGATTTTAAAATATGCTGATGATATAAAACAGGAGCTGTTGTTAATACACAATTTGATGTAATCACAATGAGAAGTACCTTGACAGTGCATATTCATGGCTAATGAATAAAGGCCTAAATATTAGCAAGGTGTTATGGCTTGGTGATTGTATGTCAGAACTACAAATATAGCTTGACAACACTACCCTGGGTGACGACCAATGAAATTAGAAACTTAGGTATCTGGATCATGGGCGGCTGCAGTGGTGCAGCGATTAGCGCTGTCGCCTTACAGCAAGAGGTTCTCTGGTTCGATCCTCGGCTGGGGTGCCTTCTGTGCAGAGTCTGCATGTGCTCCCTGTGGTCGTGTGGGTTTCCACTGGGTGCTTTGGTTTCCTCCCACATCACAAAGACATGCTGTAGGTGGATTGGACACTCTAAATTGGCCCTAGGTGTGTGTGTGTGTGTGTGTGTGTGTGTGTGTGTGTGTGTGTGTGTGTGTGTGTGTGTGTGTGTGTGTGTGTGTGTCTGCCTTCTTTGGAAGGTTGGGTGCCGGGCTGGCAACTCGTCACTGTAAAACTCCACTGCCAGTCATGAGTGGACAGGTGATTCACTGTGGTGACCCCTAACAGGGAAAAGCCAAAAGAAGAAGAAGAAGGTATCTGGATCATAAGTAATCTAAGTTTTAGAGAAAATGCAATACAAGCCACAGAAGAGACGATGATGATCAGATTAATGCTGAAAATCTTTTTTCCTCCAGAGAAACAACTATATTTATTAACTTATAAAGACAGTTATATCGCATATAATATAATAAAATATAATATAATATAATATAATTCAGATTTTTATTGTTATAAAATAAATCTGTCATATAGCTGTTTGAACTGGTTCAAATGATGTTTACCATGTAGATATCTGCAGGTAAGAACAGGGATTATGTTCAGAGACTACAGCATTTTAAGGTGTTCAGCTTAAATATCCAGTATATTAAAGAAAAATTATGTCTAATTTAAAGATTCTTCAAAAATGAGTTACATACTGCTATCTTAGGACTGAGAGACTGATGTGTTTGTAAAATCACAAATTCAAACCAGATCTTTGTGCATTATTCCAGTGTGCAGTACAAGCCTGTACAAATAGTTTATGTCACATGCCATATCTTTTTTATGGAATTATCTGCCCTGACATATTAGGAAGTCTTTTTCACCCAACTTTAACTATACTCCTTGATCGATATCAGAACCGATGACTTTTGGAGTCTGCATTCCCCAATGGCTAACTGGTCTGAACAAATGGCCTATCAACATCTATAAAGTTATAAAGATACAGTATAGCTGTGGCATACCAGAAGGACTGCAGTACATGCATATCATCATTTTTATTGTTATTTTTGTCTCCCACACAGCTGCCTATTAGCTGTTCTCAGTGCTTCTCCTTGATTGTTGGGACAATTGACCCAATCTACATGCCTTAGACTTGTTCTTTCAGTGAATCAGGCGTAGTGAGGGGACTGGGGTATCCTGGGGCAGTATCATACTGCTGCCAAAGAAATGTTTTTACCTAATTTTTTTCTGCCTATAAGCATACCTAGCAACATCCTAATGGTGTGGTTTGCAGTAAGTGTCAGTTTTGAATTGCCCCCTCACTTCCACAAGGGGCTACCTCCAGCAGCATGACCCAACCATCCACATGTAGCACTCCATCATTACTTTCTTGGTCTCCACCAAGAAGGTGTGCTTTGAATGTGCATGCGTCCCTTCTCCACCTATAATGGGTACTCTCCCCCTCCCTGCTTATTCCATCAAACAGCTGAGCTGCTGTATGCCACTGGTATGTGTTGAGCCTTGACATCTTCTAGTGACTTGCTAATAATCATCTATTTGAATCTCTACATTGTACGTGCTTTACTTAACCCCCTGAACACTCTCAACAGCATTTCACTATTGCATTTCTTTTGTTTTCATCTGTCCTTTATAAACTCCAAGAAGCTGTATGGTTAAACAGTTAAACATATTGTACATTTTGCATCTGCCTTATAATACTTTACTTCTCTGTTCTTTGTTCATGCTGACTTTGATTTTATAAAGTGTCTATGCTGTTTTATATATTTTATTCTCAAATATAAAGAAATGCATTAATTGTTAAAGTAATTATGTCTGTAATACCTTTTGGACTTGCTTATGACTTTATGGTGGAACTGAGTCCCTTAACTAGCCAGAGCAGGAAGCCCACCCAGTTAACAAATGAAAATAAGAGCTGATTATGAAAAGGTGAAAGGTGACTCCATACTATTTGCTTTCAATAGAGACCCACCTAAAATGTTGAGTGTAAACATTTGTGCAGAAATTATTACTGCTTGATGTGAAAAACTATGTGGAAAAGAATGTAGAGGATGATGACAAACTGTAAACTAGGAAATGTGCATAAACTATGCAGAAATCTTTTTTTAATGTGGAGAATTGTAGTCACTCTCTCTCTCTCACACACACACACACACACACACACACACACACACACACACACACACACACACACACACACACACACACACACACACATACTCCCTTTCTCTGCTTCTCTTAGCAAGTCTAAAATATTCACTTCCTGCCACTTACATTATGTATGTGGAACTTTTCAAAAGGCCTATTGTTTTGACTGACAATGGAAAAAAAGTACCATGTATTCCTTGAAAAGGTGGACTTACCTGAAGGAACTCTACTAACTAAATAATACCTATTTATATTTCATTTCATCCATATTTGGGGTTCTTCACCATAAGTCAGCTTTTCCTGAAAGTTCTGGAGCAACAGCCATTTTTTTATTTAGTTGGAGGCCTGAGGACTTTTTACTACTCTGCATCATTGGGTTCATTTCCATTCTTTGCTTTGCCTGTTGATATTTCTGTTTATATTTTGCACTTTTAGGTAGAAGCAGTCATAATTTAACAATGTTTTTGCTTGACATTAGTGATATAACTGCCCACTAAACAGAGTTGTTCTAATTCAATCTTTCAGCTTAAAACATATTTTAAATTTCCTTGTACAATTAACTCTCTGTCTATATATATATTGCTTAATTTTAGTAAAGAATTGTATTTCTTCAATTCAAAAGCCTGTGGCTGGTTACTTATTAATTTATATAAGGGTAATTTCACTGTGTTGGCATTTTAACTGTTGATATCTGCCTTTCAAAGAGAGAAAAGGCTTATATACCATAAGATTTCATATTATAATTAGGTCATTGTCAACAGCATTGCTGACAAAATATAAAAGATGAGTCACTTGTGAATTTGGTGTGGCGGACTTGTCTGAATGATGACAGTAAACTAACTTAGAAGCATGAAAGGAGGTTCTAGAACTGAAAGGCATTACCATCCTCTCCTGAAAATATTTTTGTGTGTTTATGTGTGTGCTTGTGTATGTGTGTGCGAGCAATAGCTTGGCCAGGCTACAGTTACTGTGAATAAACTAGCACCATAAGACACTGAGTTCAGAGTGAGGACATGAGTTCCTAAGAGCCAGTGTTCATAACTCTGATCTATAACTCTTGATCCTTCTATCTGCTTTGATGTGAGCAATATGCCATATCAGTAATGATCATTTGATAGATGTTCATAATGCCTATTTCCCTCACTTATTCATATATCTTTAAATTTATGCTTTGCTTTTTCTTTATTATACTGAGTGGTGAAAGCTGTGAGGATTTAAAACCAGTACCCTATTAGTAGTCTTGCTAGTAGACTGTACCTTGATCATCACATTGATGATGTAACACTTTGTGACTCATTATTTTTATTATTTTTTTATAGTTTTTTACTATGTATCTGGAGCTTTTCTCCACGGGCCTACACTGAAAAAGGTCAACTTGTGTCCAGTCGGACTAACCCAATAAACAAATGGAAAATAAATAAAATAAATTAATAAAAAAATACTTCTAGTTGTGACATCCAAGGACAGCTATGGAAAAACATTATTTATTTGTTTATTTATGTATTTATTTACTCTTTTTGATTGGTGTAGTCTTATTAGGCCCATGGCAGTCAGTAGTGCATCAGTCTCAGATGTACTGTAGTGATAGTAATGCAAAATTAATCTAAGCCCCCAAAGTAAAAATAGAACTCACTTAAAGGTAAATATGCAGCCTGACAAACCAGTAACTGGATTTCTCACTGATCATTATTACCCTTTTTTACTATCCTTAAAATTGTAAAACCAGTAGCTCTCAACTAGTAGAGCTCAGCAAAATCAGGACAATCTTATTTGGTGACAAAACCTTTTTCTTGACTGAACAAAAATCCTAATATCATCTTCTAACCTGGGAATTACTGTTGATCTGGTGCTTGTCATTATACATTTGGATTTTGTCTGGACCAAAATATAAATAATTTTTTTCTATATCTAGATATTTAGCAGAAAAGTTAACAAGCATCAGGGCTTACTCCATAGAGTAAAACAATACTTTATTGATGAGAATAAAGTGTATAGGAAGATAACTACTTATCAGCTGGTTACTTTGTGCTGAGGTTACACTCAGTCATTCTCCTTGAAGGGGGTTGCATATGAATGGTATATCATACTGTGAAAAACTGAAAGGCTGCCAGCCCAGCCAGATAGAATTGTGTAAATAATTCTATGTGATTTGTAAATATTAATATAATCCACAGCCTAGTTTTACAAATTTAAAAGAGAACTATATGTTACAATTAAACTATGTGTTGTACTGAGCTTCAAAATGTAACCACAGTACACTCTGCTGGAAGAAAGCTGAGAAGTCAAGCATTGCATGACTGTTTGATCTCAAACTCGAAGACATAACTGGGCTAAGACGTTCCTTCTATTGTTGTGAGACCAGAGTTAATTGCTAGATTTTACATGTATAATGTATTTTATTGTGTAGCTCCTGCAAATGCAAGATTACAAAGATGTGTTAACCTCTGAGTTTCTGTTAGCCTGGAAAATTAAACCAGAGAAGTGTCAAGAATGATGTAATCTAAAATGAATCAGCAGTGATGTATTATCAATTTAAGACTGTCTCAGAGAGCGAGAATTAGAGCATTTTTGGATTTTGTCTGAACCTAAACACATCAACTCACCAGTACTTTGCTTTGCTTGTAAGTAGGATATTTATTTAGAACAGTGACTTCTCTAAGAAATACATAGAAAATAGTAAGTTTAGTTTAGCTGTTTTCTATATTTATGTCAGACTATTCTACAGTATTATTTTAAGCATTTTTCTGTGTTGTCTGAACTCTTGACTAGCACTGTGTTGAATTGACAAGATTTGTCTTGTGTTTTTATTATTTATTATTAAATATTTTAAAGCTTTCAACTGTGGCTGTTTTGTGTAGAGATAATTTAAGCTCTAAAGTGCATTGCATGTATATAGTGATACTGTCCAAACCACTCCAATAAGCCTTGCTGTTCGTCATACTTACTAATTGGATAATAATCATTTTGCACAGTAAAATTGGACATCCTTTGGTAAGGGCCTTATTAGTAGCTGATATTAGTGGTTGGTGGCAGTGGTTTCTACCTTATAGCCTGGGCAGAGAAGGTGGCATAGTTAGAGAACCTGGTTCACCCTTCCCCAGGAGTGTCTGTCTGTTTGTATATAACTCGGATCTGAAAGTGTGTGTGTCAGCTACTTGGGCAGGGACACAAAGCACTGGTTGGACAGAGAGGGTGCTGGAGGTTTTAGCTTGACCACTAGGCTGAGACCTGTACCCTATAGCAGTGCCAGTGGGGGGGTCTTATTGGGGATCTGAAGAGAAAGGGAGAAACCAGCCCCAGACTGACTGTGATCTCTGTGTGCTCTTAAGGGAAATTGTACTTTACTGTGTGTGTACTTGTTATCCTTCCCAATGTGCATGCCCCTCACTGGTGCTGGTGGTGAGGATTGAGGCTCCTTGATTACTGGGCCAGTGCATGGGCATCACACATACAATAGGGTTGCCAACTTTGCAACAGATGTCAAGGGGGATGGTAACAACTGCAAGATATATACACATCACCAAGCTACTGAAGTTTCCCAAAGGAGACTGTGACATCTAAAAAGTGATTGACCCACAGGCTACTATACAAGAAACTGTACAGATTCCTGCCAGAAATAATATACTGATGCACCCTGCTAGGGAAATTAGATCCTCTCACAACATTTCACAACATTTCCATTGATGACTTTGCATATGGCGGTGTGATTTTCATAAACTACACCTGTCAATACTAGTAAATAGAAGGTTGTTAGGCTAAGCCCTGAGGCTCTTAAAAGTCTAGCCAAGAGTTTATCCTCAAAAAGAAACGTCAGTCAGCACCTGTCACCCCTGTCAATGAGGGACACAGGTGGAACCCCTGGGACAAATTTGTGTTTTCCCATCCACATATGAGATAGAAAGAGAAAGAAAAAAATATAGAAAGAGAAAAAGATTTGTAACAGCTAAACAAATGGGGTCCTTCACACTGATATCAGTGAATATGTTTTAGCTTTCCACCAGTCAATTGTCTTCCTCGTGTGAGGTGGTGTCTGTCTTGTGCTGTTACTACATCTACCTGATAAAAGTCAGCATTACCTCACTCACATCATATCCAACCATTCTAATGAGAAACTGTTTGGAAACAAAATAAACTATACAATATGGAAGCTAGAAAAAAAAAGAACATAACAGGAGTTGAGAAGTGTCTACATTGGTGCAAGAAATTTGCATTCTTTAAGAAATCAACTCTGTAGTGTTTCATATCCTTCTTTGGAGGCATTTCCTGCAGCAGTGAGAAGAAGCAGGTTGAATAACAAGCAATAGGTCCCTGCCATTTTAGATTACTCTAACCTTATTAGAGTAATCTAGAATGGTGGGGACCTTTATAAACAATAATGGTCACAGCTTCTCCAATCAGTAGCATGTGGGCTGAGCTGTTGGCTTATCTGTTAAAAATATGTTCTTACTGGCTTATTTTTAGGATAAGAGCATTATAGTCCTTAATGTTGATTGTCATGCTGTTGTTTGAAATAACATAAAGATATAAGGATATTGTGCATATCTTTACATCTCATAGCATTTCAAATTGCTTGTCCCACCCTACTAAAGACACCCATCTTCTATATTTTGTCAGCAATGCTGAATATATGTACCTGCTCTAGTACCTTCTGCACCATGATCGTGTGCAGAAAAGAAAGTGCTACTCCACTGCTTGTAATGGCTAGGGGTGCTGCAGTCAGAGAGCAAAAATGTATTGGGATGATCTACCAGACTGAAATATTAAAAGCATTTCTGCACTTAATTTGTATATCTGGTCCTGATTTGGCAATGGAGTTTCTAGAGCAACACGGTAGGATATGGAGCTCAAAAAGTGTATGTGTGTGTGTGTGTGTGTGTGTGTGTGTGTGTGTGTGTGTGTGTGTGTGTGTGTGTGTGTGTGTGTGTGTGTGTGTCTGTAAAGATATACATACCCACTATTTCTGTTCTGTTTCGAATACACTGCTAAAACACAGTGTTTTTTATTTGCCTGTTTGTTTTCATTCTTGAATACCTGAATAACTGTATCTATTCATATGCCTAATTAGTTATTTGTTTTATGTATACTGCTGTTCCTATTAAGTTATTCCTAGATGCTTTGATGAAAAATAAATCTTATTCTGCTTGAAATTAAATGCTATACAGTAATCAGAATAAATATATATGTCCGTATGTATCAGAATAAGTAAGTATGAAGTATGAAAATCTAAATATTTATCTTCTGTTGCTCAGTTTCAGCTTTGCTTTGTTGTCTCTAAAGCAAACATATTCTTTCATTTGTAATTCCTTCCCCCACATGCAGTGCAGATCTTGGCTTTCGTAATGCTCCTGAGGTCTGTGAAACAGATGTTCTCTTCCTATTTTTGTACACCTTCTAGCAGGATTATAACTTATGAAGGAAGTTCCTAATAGTTTAAAAGTCTACTTGTGTGACTTACTTGGAGTAATACACTTTCCACATTAGCTCTTTATATATTTTTGGGGGGGACTTGTGAGATCTGCAACATAAAGATGAGAAAAGTTCTGTTCTTGCAATAACCAGCAGAACATTCATCAACAGGGTTAAATGGGCTTCCCTAGTGATACTTCAGAGTGTAGAAGAAATAATACAGTTCTAAACTTATCAGTTCCTCAATATACTTAAACATGTATTTTATTTGTGAATTTGTTAACTAGAGCACCAGTTGTAAGATAAATCATGCAGATAAAATGTACAAAGAAAACAAACAACAATGCAAATAGTTGTATATGAAATAATAAAAATATGTATACCCCAAGCTTTCGATAGTAAACTTCCCAAAATGCTTAGCAATAGATAGTAAAGACGTAGAATGTTAAAAGTGAGAGTGATGAAGATTATCTTCAGAGAAGGCAGTTCTATTTTGTGGTATTCTGTAAGGTTCAGTAATGTTTAAGGAGTGCCTCGTATAGGTAATCACTTTGTAACTTGAGGAGAGAATTGTCAGAGTTAAGTACAATGAAATCATCTACATAAAGTTTATGGTTTAAATTAGGCAAATTGAATGGTACGTTTAAAGCAGCTTTATTTATTCATCACATTATTGATTTGCAAAATGAAATCACATATACTGATAACAATAAAGAAATATCACAATAACACTTTCCGTTGTCATGTACATGAAGCATGTTAAGTTATGAGTGAAAATCTGATGAAAGAAGATGGCCTAAGACTGAAACTTGTGGTATCCTAGCTGAGAATGGTACATTTTTGGAATGTCTGACCCATACTTAACTGTGAATCTTTTATTATGTAGATTAATAGACAACCATGTTTGGGCATTTTCACCGATACCAAAATTAGCAAGTATGTTGAGCAGCGGGGTGTTACTGATAAATTTAGCAGTGTGCTTCATCCCAACAAAGAGGGCTGCTGTTAATTTTGCTTTTCCATTGAATCACATATATTTTGTCAGTGTAAATAGTTCTGTTTGTGTATTATATTTGTTCTCCAATCCATGTTTTTTGTTAGATAAAGGACTGTATTATGAAATGTATTGTAATAACTGATTGCAGAATAGTTTTTCCATTATTTTACAGTATGGCATTTGGTCAAAAGGTTGATACTGAAGAAGGGTTTTTAGTTTTAGGAAATGGGATTATGGTTGCACATTTCTAGATGTAAGGAATGATGCCTGTCATAAGTGTTAGCTTATCTATGTGCCACAGTGGTTTGTAAATCTGTTGTGCAGACATCTGAATAAATCTGAGGTATGGTATAGAATGTATAACAAGAGGTTTAAGGCATCAAACAGTGAAAACTCTAACTTGGCTGGACTTTTCTTACTGAATAGCTTGTCTATATGACCTTTTTACCCTTTGGTTTGGATGTTAGCTGGGATATTTTATAGACACCTTAATCTTTATGGGCATCACCTGGATTTAAAGGTCCTGTATTCCTGAAGGATAGGCAAACTATCTACTTATGCTGTGCTGACAAGGTCAATAAAAAGACCAAAACACACATATCCAAAGCTAGTGGGGTTTGGCTTCATTGGCCTGAATGTAACCATAAGACTTATAAATTTAAAAAAAGTTGGGGACTTTCAGAGGCCATGTAGCTGAAACATTTGATGCCCTTAAGGTGTCATTTGGATATATTCCGGGAGGTTTAAGGTATCACACATTGAAAACTCTAGCTTGGCTGGGATTTTCTTGCAGTTTTTGCTGTTGGACATTAGGGACAACGGGAAATAAGGATTTTTATAACACAAAAAACCGACTTCAGGAAAGTGATTATTTGATGTAGCTTGCGTGTTTTTTGCCATTGTATTTAATCATTTCTAGAACTGTCTATGGGGTACTGATGCAGGAAACGTGTTTCTTATGTAAGATGTATTTGCTGCAGCTGTAGCAATGCATTCATGCTGTTTTACACTGTAATAGATTAATTTCTTGTTAGCACTGGATTGATCAACTTTCCTGAGTTCCAAGCCAATATCTCATTGCTTTAGAAGTTTTCTGATGTCAGAAGTTTTTTCGGTACTTACGTATTATCACAACCAGATTTCCGAAGCCCTCTAATTCTTCATCTTTGTGCGGAAACAGGTGTTACCATTGAAAGGGGTGGGTAAAGAAGTAAGCTGTTCTGTGTCACACCGGATATGATGCAGGAGGAGGAAATATTTTTCTTTATTCAGGGCACAATTAATAGGTTTGCTTTTCAATTAAATAATGGTTTAAGGGCACACAAACTATACATGTGAAACCACCAAATAGATCACTGTCAAATGCATACAGTCTGACCAATAAACAAACTATTTAATTTTATACCATATGGCACCTGGCTGTCAAAGCACTGGTACTACAAATTAAGCGCACCATAATAAAAACAGTTTCCATAACACTGCATGTGTGTTCGCATTTTTTTTAAGTTGCTATGTAGCTGAAAGCTGCAACGTTTGCAAGTTAAACTGCCAAAAGGTACAGTCCATAAGAAGCATAAACAAACTGGGATTGTGACAGTTTACAGGTGGGTAACTCGCTAAAAGCTACAAAATGTTTACTTTCCTGTATATACGTCTTCTTTTCCGTATGCATATTTTCTCTTCAAGTATGACACTGCAAAGTAAGAACTTTACAGTGCACAATATCGCCATCACAGTTTGAACCAACCCAAGCCTTACTAAAGGACTTCTCACCTGTCCAAGTCGCCTGATCCTCAGTATGAAACATGAAGTGTTGAAGAAAGATAGATGAATAGTTTCTCTTTGTGAAGAATTAGGGGGCTTTGGAAATCAAGTTGCGATAAGTACCGTTTTTTTCTATTTAGTTATTTATTTATTTGTATTTGTTAACTGGGGTAGGGCACTGATTTCCATGTATCTTTGTCAGACTTAGCCCAGAAGCATTGTCTGATTAATTGACTTGCTCAGAGTCACACAGTTTGGCAATGGAGACTGATGGAATTAAACCCTTGATCATTAACAGCTTTTTAATCCTCTGCTCCAACTTCCAGACAGGGCATGTGGTACAACTGCCTTGTATCTACTTGACAGGGAAAAGTTGGTTTTGCATAGGCTGTCAAATGTTCAAAAGGGTACTAAGTGCAGTTATTGGGTTGGTGTCATTTTATATTATGCCCTAGCTAATTGACTCTAGTCCTGAGTCTAAACTTTGCTGTAATGAGTCTAGGAAGGATCTATTAAAAGTCATCAATGGTCCCAGTATAGGTGGATTGAAAGACCAATAAGATATTACTGAAATATGGTTCTTAAATGAGTTAGGAAAATAGATGTATGTTTACATTCTTCTTGGAAGTTTGTTATGATGATGTCATTTACATAACAGATACAGGTTTGAGAATATGTTCTTGCTGGCTGACATAACTTTACTGTAGGGCTATGTCTTCTGAATGGAAGTAATGAAGTGTGTGTGTGTGTGTGTGTGTGTGTGTGTGTGTGTGTGTGTGTGTGTGTGTGTGTGTGTGTGTGTGTGTGTGTGTGTGTGTAGGTATCCAAGAATACATACATTTTGAAATGCCTCTGCCTGAGTTGGTATGTAAGAGGACTAAATAATAATCACAGAAATTTAGAAAGGCTGGTGGAGATATGTATAATAGGGCAGTGTTGCCAGATACAGTTTGAAGTATTAGCCGTTTTGGGTTTATGTCTTTTTGGGAAGAGTTTGAAACAAGTAGTGTGGTTGGTATGATAAGACTGTTTTTAATGAAAAGAAATCCCCTATCCTGGTTCTAGGTCTGTATTATAAAAGCAGTTAATAGCTGGTAGTGTGGTGTTGTACAAATGACGCTGATAACTACAGCATTGGTCATTTGCTATGTATGTTGTTTTTAAGTTAACCAGTGCTTGTTTAAAACTGTGCTATTTTAGTTAATAAGGAATAGTATTGTTTTCTTGGTGTGCTGCTAGAAATCCATAGTTCAGATCAATATCTCAGCCATGATAAGAGAAAGTGTAGATAGAAATGAGAGTGGAAAAAACATTTTTATCAAGTAGTTTAGATTTAGCAAGTAAGGACATTTTGTCCAACATTATTCCATGTGAATTAATGAAAGCATGTTTTTTATAGTCAATGCAACATTCCGGCAAAGTGATGTGTTATTGCTGTTCAAGGCTAACAGTGCTTGAAAAACAATTTTGATATAAAAAAGGCAAGTTTTGACAAGGGTTAGCAGCAAAAAGTCATGTGTCATCATATGTAAGCTGTAAGTGTGTAAGAAGATATGTGGAGTAGTTTGTTTTGCAGATTTGAAGATGTTCCCTTATTAGATACTTGGTTTGGTTTGAAAGTCTACTATTTGATCTTGGAGTCTATGCTCTGATGGTCTTTTACCTTTACACAGCTTGCAAAAAACTATGAAACTAGTATTGTAATCTCATTTAATATGTATTGCAAAATATTGTTTGGTTATGCCTGCTGCATGTGAAGTATAGTGAAGATTAAAGTTTAAGCCAACGGATGAGTACTGTTATTTTAAATAGGTAGATGCATAAGATGGAAAAGGGGAGGAGTTAGGATAGCATAAATCTATTGAGGGGTATGGTGGTTGGGTGAGGGGAACAAGGGAAGATGAAGCTGGCCATGCCTCATTCAGCAGGAACCAATCAGATACATGCACAGAAGTATGCAAAACAGATTAATCCCAAAGAAGGTAAATGGCCAAAAAAAGACAACAATTTCTTTAAATAAATTATGTAACTTTTACACAGCGATATTCAATGCTCAGATTGTGCACAAAGGCAATACCAGACGTGTGTAGATCTGGCACTGTAATTGTTTTCATTTTAGGAGCTGGGACTACAACGACAACATTTACAGACCTTCAAAATATGAATTACATGTATTCTATGGTGTATGTAATCACAGGGGTGTAATTTAAATAGGATGGGAAAGAGATATACACTGGCAAAGTCACTAAACATAATAGTAGTTACCAGAACATAAACCAGAATGATCAGCAGCAGTTTAAATCCAAGTGCCCTATAACAAGTATAACTTCAGGGCATACCTATACAAACATTTTGTTAAGTAGCAGAGCAAGTTGTGATCAGGACTTAAACAGGCAGCTCAGAAAACTGACTGCAGACAGGTACCTCCAGTCATCACCTTCACCATAAATTTTTCCATTTTCTACATGGGGTCAGGGTGTCATATCAACTGTCACCATCCCACTAGATTCCATGCCACACTCCTACCTTCTTTGACAGTCATGCCTGACTCTCGCAGGCCTTCTTTCACAAAATCCATCCATCTCTTTGCTGGACATCCTCATTTCCTCTTGCATTCTTCCTGCTTATCCAAATCTTCTTCACCAGATTATTTTCTGCTTTTCTGCACATGTGACCAGACCACCGTAAACTGTTGTCTTTGACCTTCTCTGCAATTGAAGTTACTTTGGCTTCTGCTCTGATGTCCTCATTTCTTCATCTGTCCCACAATGTGCATCCTACCACACATCTCAGGCACTTCATCTCCATCACTTCTAATGTCCTCAACTGCTCTACCTTTGCTGTCCAGGTTTCTGTGCCATACAGTAGTATTGGTCACACCATTGTTTTGTACACCTTATTTTTCAACTTCCTTGGCATTCTTCTCTCATATACCACACCTGACCTTCTGTGCCAATTGGCTGCAGCACCTCTTCTCCTCAACCATCCCTCCCAGATAGTTGAAGCTGCTAACTTGTTCCACTATATTCTCTTCTATCTCAATTTTTAGCTTCATCAGATTTCCTCCATTTGTTGCCATTACAGCTGTCATATCTGTACTCAGTTTCATCCCATATAATTTCAGTTTTGCATTCCATTCCCCCATGTTTTGCTGAAGTTCTTGCTCAGAGTCTGTCTGTATTGCCACATTATCAGCGTACAGCAACTATGTTGATGTGTCCCCGCCAACCTGTTTGCTGATATAGCCCATCAACAGTATCAACAGTAGTGGACTCAGAGTTGAACCCAGATGCACACCCATTCCCACTGTGAACCCTCTGTGAGACTGAACGCTGTTCATATTTGAGTCATTGGGTCCATGTCCATAGCCTGCACTAATTCCACCAATGTTTCTGGGACTGCCCAAATCATCTTTCTTGTGATCTTTGTATATGCCCTCCACAAGTCTAGGAATGTCCAATTGGAGTTGTTCCTCATCTCTAGTTTCTTCTCACCTATCTGTCTCACTGCAAATATTTATTTAGTTGTGCTGCATTCTGATATGAATTCAAACTGCTTATCTCCCATCTTACTTTCTATAACTCTATTTGTTTATCAATCGCCCTCTCAAGAAATTTCATACGAGACAGGAGTTCAATAAATCTGTACTGCCCACAGTTGTGAATGCCCCCTTTGTTCTTGTACACTGGCACTTGTATGCTTATTCAACAATCATCCGGGATACTCCTTTCTCTCCATACTGCTGTGAGTATCCTCAGGAGCCATTTCTCCCCATCTCACTCAACATCTTGATCATATCTGCTGCTTTCCCTGACTTCATTTTTCTTAGTGCTATTCTTACTTCTTCTAGAGTGGGCTCTTCTCTTTGCTTCTCTCACCATAGTCTGTGGTTTGGGCAGTACAGCTTCTGTGAGGTTTTCTTCAATCAGAAGCTGATGAAAGTACTTTTTCCATCCGACTTTGATGTCCTGTAGACTAGTGAGCAGGTTGTTGCTGGTATTCCTTATGGAGCGTGTCTGATTATCGTCTTTATCTATCTGTGTTTGCCATGAAAGCTGATAGAGTTTCTTTGTGCTGTCTGCTGATTCAATTCCAGAAGATGGAGAGTGACACTGAGGCCTTGTTCTTTGCTAGTGCAACTCGTCTATTAGCTTTTTTGTTAGCCAACCAGTATTCCTTCTTTGCCTGCTCAATCTTTCCTATCTCCCACTTTTTCCTGCACTTTTTTCTTTTGATGACTTCCTGGACATCTGCATCCCACCTCCAGCATTCCTTAGGTACTTTATTTCTATACCTGGATGGGTCCCATACCTGTTAGGTAGTCCTCACACATGCTGTTTTTAGGTGCTGCCATTCTTCTTCTTCAGCTCCACCTATTCACTCTTCTCCATAAGTTGCTAGAACCATGAGTAATTCCTTGAACTCTCATGCTTCTTCTCGAGTCAACTTTCAGGTCTTCAGCCTAGTCTATGTTGACCTTAGAGCCTTCTCTGACCACTGCTTGCAGCTGAATGTGGCAACCCATGGTTTATGCTGTGGGATGACTGTTTCACTGGGGATGACTTTGAAATCACTGACTCTTCACCAGTGTCCTTTCCTTATTAGGAGGAGGTGTACCTGAGCTGTTTGGTGGCCACTCTTGTATGCAATCTTATGACTGTCTCTCTTAATGAACCATGTGTTGGCCACCATCAAGCCATTTGCCAGATGAAGATCTAGAATGGCCTCTCTTTCTTTATTCATGTTGCCCAACCCATGTTGACCAAGGAAGTCCTCATATCCTGTTCAGTCTGTCCAAATATATGAATTTAGATCACCCATTATCAACACCAATTCATGTTGTTCTGCTTGATTTAGATGGTCTTGCAACTACTGTCTGAATGCACAACCTTACTATGGGGCATAGGCTGACATTACAGATGCTGCCCAATTCTTACACTGGAGTAGGATTGCCATGAGTCTGTCACTAATTCTGACAACATCTCCCACTGTCTTCTGAAGCCTCTCCTTCACCACAATTCCCACACCATTTCTAGTCTGTCCTCTGTCTGTGTAGTAGACTCTGGACCCCAAGCCAAGTGGCTTTGCTGTGCTGCCTTTCCATCTTGCCTCCTGGATAAATAAGATTTCCAGCCTCCTCCTTGTCATCATTTTATCTTGTTCCAAGCTGCATCCTGCCAGGGAACCTACACTGAGTGTAGCAATTCTTAGTTCATGTTTGGCAGATTGATTGCATCTAGCTTTTTCTCAACAGAGCTACCCCAGGTAACCAGAGGTGGCCAACTGGATACCAGCCAGCCAGTAGCTTATTGACACAGGGCTGCTGAGCTTTATGGCAGGCACACACTGTTCAATAGCTTCATGTATGCTCCCTGGTATAGCATGGAGTAGGCCAGGTCCTCAACCCACTTATTAATGGCAAATACTCGTGCCCATTTGGCAACATTAGTCAACATGATGACTGAATCACCTACGGCCAATTTTTACACTATCAAGTGGCTAGTTGTAATATTGTGTGCAGTCTGCAGTGTGCAGTTTGTATTCTGTGTTCTCTTGTCTTGAGGATATTGTGCACCACAATTGATGCCTAAAGTGATTGGTCTATAGAATTCTTCCCCCATAGGGTACAATCTAGAGTCTGTGCTGCTGCCCATAATTTCATTCTTGGGTGAGTTTGAGGTGGAAACTCTCAGCATGTTTTTGGAAGATAGAAGAACAGAGACCCAGGGACAACATGCAAACTCCATACAGGCATTGGGCGGAGGTACAGCTGGATCCAGCAATAGGTGACCAAGGCAGTTGCCTAGTGCCCAGTAGCTAAGGGACTGTCACAGTTAATTTTTAATTAAAACAATTTATTGGTTTTGTTTTTAAGATTGTTCTTCTTAAAGAACAACGTCTGCATCCAGTCGCGCACACACCTGTTGAGTCTGTGCATATGTCGTCACAGTGCATTCTTTAAAAACACCTTTTGCATTCTGTACATGTGTCACCACACAGACCTCCAGTTCTTCCTTTCTGTGCACACAAAATTTAAATAGCTCCTGCAGAATATTCACTTCTGGATGGAGTCTTTTGCTGTTTCCTAGCAGATGTGTGTGTGCGTGTGCGTGAGTTTCAAAAGGATGTTTGAAGGAGCTGAGTGTCAAGTACATTTTCAAGGAATTGTGAGCTTCAAGGGAATAGGAGTTTACTGCTGCTCATGCTAAGTCTGTCTACAATGTGCAACTGTTCTGTTTAGCAAATGGTATCAGTATTGCGCTAAAGAATTTAAAAGCATTGTTAGCAGCACAACAGGTATTGTGCCTGCTGTGCTTGAAAAATACATACTTATTTTATATGCAGAATGCTGTGGGTTTTACTCCCACAGTATGTAGATGGATCGCTGACACTGTCTTATACTTTTGGGGGGGGGGGGGGTGCAGTCTTGAATATGTTCTCCTTTGGATGAGATTCCTAGAACCTGTCAGTTTGCCACCCATTCCCTATTGCAATATTACCAGCTTAGCATTTTTTAATGTAACATAGGCAATTTATTCTTTAACGGCAGCAGGTACTCAATTTTAGGTTTATAGGTTCATAGGTGTGTACTAGGCTAATGGCCCCGGGAGCCTTTACAGGCCTAACCCATAGAAGTGCCCTGACATCATGCCGCCTGACATTAGCTCCCAGTGCCTCTATCAAGTAGACCCACTGCAGTGATCCCCGGGGTGAATTTTCTATTTCCCTTCCACTCATCAAGGTTTCTCTTGAAGAGGGACAGCGAGGTGCTCTGCTTGACATGTATGGAAAGTCTATTCCAGAGCATGGGCAGTCTCTGGGTGAGGAACCTGTCCCTCCAGCATGTTCTGTTGATTGTGGTAATGAGGTTGAGGTTTCTGGAGCGTGTGGTGTGGAGGGATTGGGATTTCTTTAGATGTAGCATCTCTAACATAGAGACAGAGTCAGACATGGCTTTGTAAGTCAAGCAGAGATCACCTATTTGTAAACGATATGAGACAGAGAATAACTGGAGTTTTTTGAGTCTGTCCATGTAGGACATATGTTTAAGGCCTAGGATCCTCTTCGTGAGGTACTTTTGTGGCCTATCCAGCTGTAACATGTGTCGAGTGAGGTACATGCCAAATGGGGCATTATACTTGATGATTGGCCTAATGAGAAAAGAGTAGAGAGAAATGATGACCTCTTTCTTCCTGGATGCAAAACCCTTGGTAATGAGATGTGCCACACAGAAGGACTTTCTGACCACAGTGGCAATGTGGTGGTCGAAGGAGAGGTTGCTGTCAACCTGTGTCCCCAGATCTCTTATAAAGCTTTCAGTGTTCAGTGGGCTCCCATCGATGTGGTAATTAGTGGGAACTGAGTTTTCCCAAAGGGGATGAAGACTCATTTTTTGGCATTAAACTAAAGGCCATGGTTTCAACACCAGTCATTTTTCTTAGTGAGGCCTTTCTGTAGGATGTCTACATCACTTGGGGAGTTAATAATGGCTCCCAGCTTGCAATCATCTATGAACTTGGTCAGCCAGAGTCCCTCCATTTTGGCCTGGACTTCTGAGAAGTAGATGCTAAACAGTAGAGAACCCAGGACCGATCCCTGTGGGACTCCACTCCTGACTGGTCGGCAGTCTGGCTTGGAGTCTGATACTTTTGCACTGTGGGTTCTATCTGTGAGGCAATTTGCAACCCACCTAGTGATATTGGGGTTGATGCCTAGTTTGGTGAGTTTATCAATAATTTCTGAGTAGGGAATGGTATCAAAGGCCTTGGCCAGATCGAGGTAGGCTGCATGAACTGCCTTGCCCTCATCCACAGCTTTAGTGACTTACTCAAAGAATTCAAGCAGGTTGAGCAGGCATGATCTACCTTTCACAAAACCAAATTGCATGGGATCTGGAGTGTGGAGATTCCCTATATCTTTGTTAATTAGGTCCATGATGATGCGCTCCATAGCCTTACATGAATTCCCAGGGTCTGTAGTCACTCCCCCTTTATGGAGAATGATGACTGTAGCAGTGTGCCATTCAGTAGGGACAAAGCCTGAGGTGAGGCTGTGATTGAACAGAGCACACAGATGTGGTGCCAGTTCACTTTGTAGTTCATGTAGAACACATCCAGGGATATTGTCGGGTCCCATGGAAGCTGTACTCTTGGCCTTGGACAATGCAGCTTTAACCTGTGCTGCAGTAATGGTGGGTGCCTGGCATTCCTCCGGTATTGTGATTGGTCCTTTGGGGGGGAGGGGTAAAGTTGGCACTGAATCTGTCGGTCAGTATGTTGGCAATATCTGTAGCCTTGGTATAGGAGGTATCATTGTGGAGTAACTCAGAGCAAACCTGGGTATTGCACTGGAGATTCTTGATATAGCTATAGAAGGCTTTGTGTTTGTTTTTAGTGTCTGCCACAATTCTGCCTTAATAGCTGGCTTCATAGGTTTTGATGAGGGATCTCAACTTTTTGTTGAGGCTAATAAGAGAGTTTTTCCAGTCTTGGGACTTCACCTTTTATTGCAAAAGTTTCTTCCTTCTGTGGTAGAGTTTATTAATGGCAGTGGACCACCAGATTGGCTTCCTTTTTTGGAGGAGAGTGTCTTGGTTCTGTTGGGTATGGCTAGTTCCATGCATTTATTTATATGTTCATACAGTGCACTGGTGTTTGATTTGGCAGTCATATATCTATTGTCCATTGACATGGGTGCTGTGAAGTTAGCCACCTCAGTTTTTAGGATCCCAAAGTCAGCTTTGTAGATGTTTTTCATGGTGGTTACCTTTGCAGGGCGTGTGGATGAGATGTGGATTTCCATGGTGATTAGTTTGTGGTCAGGTCTCACCTGGGATGAATTGACTACTGGTGTAGAGTAACAGCTGCCCATGTTAGTTATAACCAGGTCAAGGATTTTGCTTCTTGTAGTGGGGGTAAGAATGAGCTGGTCCAGGGCATTGGAACTGATGAATTCCAGGAAGCATTGGGCCAGTGTTTTGGTGCATTTTCTCAGTTGATGGAGGTGTATTTGAAGTCACCTAGTATGGGTGTGTAGGGTTGGACCCTAATAGTTTCCAGGGTGCTTAGGAACGTGGAGTGAGAGTCTTGGGACATGGTTGTGGACCTATAGCAGGGAACGACCTGAATTGCCGTCTCACCCAATGTTAGTTGTACCTGAAGTATCTCAGATGCATTATGCTGGGCTACTAATCTGGAGGTGTGCATATCCTTTATGAATATAGAGACACCACTGCCTTTGGAGCTTCGGTCCATGTTCTGGAGCCAAAAGGTGTGGAATGAGTTATAGCCTGGTAGCACAGGAGTGCTTTCTGCTGCTTTAAACCAGGTCTCCATTACAGCACAAATGTTGATGTTCTCCATTTTGAAGAGAGTGCATCTTGAGATTTAGACTTCTAGCATTGAGCAGCATGACCCTCAGATTGCATTTATTTATAGCTGTTATGGTGATAATTTGTTCTTTGGAACATCGCCTAAAAAAAGCACTATAGGGGTGGCAAGAGCCTTAGCCTGTATCTGTAAACCCAGGGGTGACAGATGCAGGCCATCTCTGGTGAAGTATCGAGGTCTGTCAATTATGTAATCCCATGCAGATACTGAACCCCCTTAGTATGACACCAGAAACTTAGCTAATTGTTGAAGTCAATCATTTTCTGCTTGTACTGCGGTATCATTTTGGTCGACGGTAGGATACTGCTCAGGACTAGGGTCATACCTGCCTGGGCCACATAATCCGAGAGCTCCTCCATGTCTCTTTTCATGTAGTCCAGGGAGGTGCATCTCAGGTCATTCACACTCACATGGACAGTGACAGAGTCATACTTGTACTTGTTGTGGAATGACCTGAGTGCATGTGTTATGTGTTAGATTCTGGCACCTGACACACAGCTGACTGTTACCTTCTCCTTATTCAACCTAGTGAGTGGGACATCAGTGTGCCTCACTATCGAGTCATCTATGATTAGTGTATTGGGCAAGCTGTTTTGCCTTAGGGGCTTACATTGAGGGGCACACTGTGTAGGTGAGCTATGTATCTTGTGGTTTGTGCTGTGTTGTGGTGGTTGAGTGCATTTCTGCCTTGGAGCTCTCTGCTATTTGGGTAGATTTCTATTGACAGCCTCCATGAAGGAGGGTGTGTGGTTTGTGTTTTTATGTGAGAGCTGTGATGGTGGGAGTTCTGGAGGGCTATGTGTTGCATGTGGTGTGGTGCAGGTGTTGACCTTCTCCTCTTGACCAGATATTCCGGTCTTGGCTTGAGAGTGCATGGTTTCCAGTTTGGATATATAAGTGCATCTCTCACAAGTCTGAGTGCTGGGAGATAAGAGGAGAGGGTTGTCTGTGTACATGAGGCAGTTGCTACACTGCCTCAGAATGCCCAAGTTCACCAGGTTAATAGGAGAAAGCACAGGGAACTGACCTTTAGACATGTCAGGAGGATGGTCATTATTACTAAGTACTGGAGCTGTTTCCTTATATATTCCTTTTACAGGAAAAATGTCACTCAAGGTGTCTGATCTGTACAGAGCAATGCCAAACACTTGATGGGAAACTAATACGTAGACCCTGAAAATTTAAGGATGAAGTATTTAGGAAGATATTCTGAAGTTAGAAAGAAATCAAGCAGTATTTTCTGAAAAATAAAGAATTAGCTTGTCAAGAATGATGAAAAGAGGGGAGTCGCATGAATGGCTACTGCCTGGCTACTACTAATGCTGGTCTCAGCACAGCTTCACTCTGTTGGGATAAAATATTCCATTGCTTCTTCTCTCACCAGAAGCAAAGTGTTAGCACCAGTCCCAAGAAGAGAAGCAGGTCACAGCCTGTTTGGTGATCCACAGTCTTGTCCCAGATGATAGAAGGGTCTGCAGGCTTGTAGGCTTTTTCTGGTAGATGCCTCAAATAGCAACCAGACCAATCAGGTACGTTAAGCACAGACACTCACTCCCCAACCAGAAAAAGTCAGGAATCAATGCACTCTGCCCTTATTTTCACCAGTATCAGAATATAAGCACAGATTCCAAGCTGTCACCAATAAAGCAGTTATTAAGCTTTCTGGTGATCAGCAGTCTCCCGGAAATAATGTAACTGCATTCCTTCTCTCACCAGGAGAAAACAGAAGCACTAATCCCAAGATTACTACTGAGAGGCAGAATGCGGGCTCTCCAATGACTGATGGTCTTGCAATAGATGCCTAAGGTAAGATGAAAAATATGGTTTATCCTAAACATATCCTAAACACTGCAGTGTGCAACTAGAGGAGGTAGATGTGAAAGTAGGTAACTTAAGTTTTACCTGTCTAAAAAGTTATGTCTTAGTGGAGAATCATTATTTTTAAAACAGCAAGATAGATGAAATACTGAAATATAAAGTTATTTGCAGCAGCCTCTTCATTAGTTAGAGATCTCATTAATGTGGAATTATTCAGACGACTTTTACTTCTGCAGAGATTGTGGATATTGACTGATATTGATGGATCGTAATGACATTAGTTTGAGTATGGTCGAAATGTTCTGAATTGGGCAGTTTTGTCACTATCAATGCATACATTTTGTTTCATTGGTTAATGGAAAAATGTTCAAAGCTACAAATTTAAAACACGGTCTAACAAGTGGTGCTCTATTATACAAGGAATATCATTTAATACAATCAGGAAGGTGAATCAAACAACACATGCATGCATGCATGGTCCTAAAAAATGTGTGCAAGGGGCCTATGATTTGAAGGCAGCCCAAAGGTAAACTTTATCCTCCACTGGCCAGATGTATTTTCTTTAAATGCGGGTTTCACAAAAGACCTTCACACCTCCCGCTTAGCAGGAGTCAGTCAGGATGCACATGCATAGAACCATGCAAAATACAAGAATCCTGTATGTGACCATAGAAAGGCAGCAATTTCTTTAAATAAATGTTATAATGTTTTTAAAAGGGATTTAAAATGCTCAGATTTTACACAACAGCAATACTAGATTTTTTTACTAGGTTTATACTACAAGTGAGTCTACACTAGTTTGTATAATTCGGAAGGGTAGTAATAGTCTTTGCTACAGCAGCTGGGATTATAGCAACTGAAGTGGCAAAAATTTTGAGTGTTAGGTTTACTTCCTCTAATTTACACGTGTGTATTGTGTGAGCATATGTTTAGAGATGGACAGTTTGTGTCCGTGTGTGTGTGGGGGGGGGGGTCTGCCTTCCAATCCGTCCTGCAATGAACTGGCATCAAATCCATGATTTGTTCTCTGAACTGCAATGAACTGCATCCAATCAAAAATTATTTTTCTGCTTTTTGCCCATTATTTACCAAAACTGTTTCCAGCTCTATACTGGCACAAACTGGGATAAATTGGGTATCAAAAAATGAATGAGTAAATGAATGAATTGATGTTTTAATATCTCAAAAGAAGAGACAAAATAATCTTTCTGCAAATCTACAACGTATATCTTACAGCAAACCCAAGCTCTTTTGAAGCCGTATAAACAACTTAATCGGCACTCAGTCTGTAGCTACTTTACTGCTTGTCCCTTAACTAATGCTGACATTTTTCTAGTCAAGTTATCTATTTATTTGTTCATTGATATTAGTTTATCAGGGAGGGGAGCTAATCCAATACCTATCTTCACAATGACCCAAGCCCCGAGGAGACAAACCCTTACATTGTTTTTACAGTACTATATTTAACATAGTTTTCAACAGAAATATAAATGCAGTTTGCAGATAAACCTTTGACATACATTCTGCAGACATAGCATTTGCAATATGTTGCAGACTTTGCTGCTTTGTGTTTAAACTGTCTAATGAGACAAGACATACATAAACAGTATTTACATAATCTACAGTTTGATAGTCACGTGTGCAATTTTTAACAATTGCAATAGACTTAAGAAAAAAGTGCAAATGTAAAGTAAAGAGAGACAAAGAGAAAAGAGTTAATGAAATAGCAGACACTGTAGATAGTAGGTTGAATAATGTGTCTAAAGATTTTATTTAGCTTAACTGGCTTGTAAGAGCTACTTCGAACTAAAGGAAAAAGCACAGAAAAGAAAGAGAGGATTGTATAATATAAATGTTTGATCAAGAGATACTTGAAGTATCTTCTTCTTTTGGCTTTTCCCAGTTAGGGGTCGCCACAGTGGCTCACCTGCCTGCCCATGATTGACAGTAGAGTTTTATGGTGTCGAGTTGCCAGCCCAGTGCCCAAACTTCCACAGAAGGCACACACACACTCATACCTAGGGCCAATTTAGAGTGTCCAATCCACCTACAGCATGTCTTTGGGAAGAAACCAGAGCACCTGGAGGAAACCCACGCGACCGCAGGGCGGACTTGCAGGCTCCACACAGAAGGTACCCCAGCTGAGGATTGAACCGAAGGACCTCTTAATGCGAGGCGACAACGCTAACCGCTGCACCACTGTGGCCACCCCAGATACTTGGAAGTATCATTTGCTTAATTTAGGTTTTGGATATGGTATAAAATACGAAGTGGCATTTAAAGTTTGTCTGTATTCTTTGTTCATTAACTCTAAACAGCAGCAATTAGTGATGTCCTTTAAGTAGTATATTAACTTAGTTCTAAAGATAGCAAGCTATTTCTTTGCTCATATCATCAAGAAGTATTTCCAGTTTGTTGGTGGTATCTTCCTAAAGCTCTTCTGATCAATTTCTAGAATAAAGGATGGTCTGTTTATAGTGAATGATTCCTCTAAATAGTTATAAGATTATGGGGGGAAGCGCTTATCATTAGTTTGTGTCGTAGCTGGGGGACAGCATCTGATTTTTCAGAAAGTGTTCATATACTTTTTAGAAGAAATAGGCTAAAAGTAAAACGCGGAGTAAAAGCCTAATTGTAAGGGATTATCCTGACTTGCCCTTCAATGAGATGATGCTACATTCACAATTATGATGACAATCTCAATACAATCCTTTTATTATCTTGAGTCGGTAAGGCTGTGTGATGTAGTGGAAGCAGTGAAATCAAGTTTTCCAATATCCTTAACAATATTTTAGAACTGCTTATGTCAAGACCATATTGTCATTTGCTTCATGGTGGGAGGTTGGCTTAATGATTAAGGTCTTTACCTTACAGAGATAAGGTGCAATGTTTGATTCTCACATGGGATAATTGGCTATGCTTAAAATGGCCCCCAAGGGCAGTTAGCCTACTACTAACCTATAAATAATTAAAATTTGCTTCTTTTACTTTTACGGGATATGATTTTCAAATTGACATGAAACGATTATAATTCTATTGGTTATTAGCTGCTTTCTATCTATATCGGACATTGCACCCCATATTGTAATCTAGTATCATATATCTGCTGTTATCTAGGGTCAGAATTTCAATTTTCTTGTTTCGTGAGAGAATATTTGAATATTATACTGAATATATTTGAGATAAATATTTTGTAGCCTTAGCTGGATCTTCCTTTTTTTATATAAATGTGTATGGTCCACAAAATTTAGTTCAGTGTGGAGGTGATTTTTTTTGCTTCAGAAATAATTCTTGTAACAGCTACAGGTGGAATCTTTGTGATTTAAAAAAAAAGAATATTAATAGTAATGGGGAAGCCATCTATCAAAATATTTGCTAGTATTTTAACTTCCTTGCATCTGATTGTGAATTTGTAATGACTAAAAGTATAAATTTATCAGCTTTTGAATAAGGTCTGGTGCCTGACACAACGAACCAGTTTAAATTATTAAGACTGAGAAATTTATTTACTGAGTTTTGTTAGGTCCTAGAAAGTTACTACTGCGGTCACCCATTAAAATTAGTTTCCTTCTTTGATTTATTGGCATTATTTATAAGAGTCTTTCATCAAAGATGGTTGCTTTGGCCAGAGAGGAAAAGTAGGCTACTGTTGTTTATGTTGACCTATGAAAAGGTAAAAGAATATCCAGTTAGGACTATTTGCATTACTTGGTGTACTGAGATCAGATTTTAGAATTTGCACACTTAAGACCATTTTGAGGAAAAAAAGTGCTCCAGTGTTATTTTCACATCTGTTACTTCAAAGAATGCTGTACTTGTCTATAAGAAAAGGTGGACAAATATGTTGCTTTATCAAAGTTTCAGTAAAACCAAGGATATCAAGATTAACATCTTTAATACACACATCAAATTCACCCTGTTTGGTGAGAATGCAACCTGCAATGAAGTGGCGCATTTTAACCATTTGATAAATTGCAAGATAATATGTTGAGCAGCCTGAGCATTTTGGGGGGGGGTAATGGTGATCCTGAGTTAGAGGTAATATCCCCTGCTGTTGAAGATTTTATTTTGTTTTATGTTTTTATTATATTGTTAAAATAACTTTATAATTTAATGAAGAAGACTCAATAGAGTTGAAATGAGTTGAGCCTTTACTTGAGTCTGTTAATTTGTGAAAGAGGATTTATTTATTTATTCATTTAATCATTCATTCGTTCATTTACATTTGTTAATCAATATGGAGCACTGTTTCAAACATACTGATCTAAGGCTCAGCTTGGGTATGACAGAAGAACACAGCAGTAAAGAAACAGCAAACATTTCAACTTTTAGTAATGAAATAATGGCTGAAATGTGTTTGAGTGATATTATAATGATGTTTTATTCTATCTGTTGTGAAGATTCTTTGTTGGATTTTTTGTTAACCTCAAGGCACCAATTGTCTACAATTTGGAGGTATTTAAGTAGAATATAAATGATAAGCATTGGTTTATGTAATGAATACGGGTTTTGTAGATGACTTTGTTTGCACTTTGGAGTAACAGAGAGTGAGTTAGCAATGGGAAGTTTTTTTTCAAGGACAGCATATCAAAGACAGCTACACATGGAAATAAGATTTATCAGTAATCTAAGCAGTAGTATTGGCACAGCTGAATTATTTTATCACTGGTTACATTAAATTGGAGTTGTAGGAGTTTATTGAAATGCAGTATGCATATGCTACCAGCATAGATAAAAATTGCAATATTGTTACGCAGAATGTGAATGAAATTCTTGGTGTGCTCTTTCATAACTAAGATGTAAGGATGTAAGTAATCTTTCTTTCTATATCTGGGAGCCCTGACATTGGTCAGCTGGTGATTTGTTGGACAGTTTTCCTGCTTTCTTAATTTGGTTGACACTAAAGCTATCAATTTTTATGCAAGATTGCCATAATACTAGGGTTTGGGAAAATGCCCTAGAGTTGGTATATTTAAGCAGCAGGGGTGTGGGAGTGGTGCTGCAAAAACTTTGTTTTTCATTTGAATGCTCCGAGATTATGTTTCAATGCAGATGCAGTTTTAATTTGATTTTTCTATTTTTTTTTATGGTATTTTGTCCGTATGTTTGTGATCAAATGAAGTTTCAATTAACTTCACACATACACACACATATATATATATATATATATATATATATATATATATATATATATATATATATATAGATATATATCTGAATAAAAAAAATATATATATATATATATATATACATATATGTGTGTATTGTGCATGACCAAACTGCCCTAATGTCAAATGTAAAACACTGACAAAATAAGTTCAATCATGCACAATATCAAACAAAGACAAAACCCAAAACAGTAATATCAAGAGAGGAAACCTATTTCCTCTGCCGATATTATAAAATTAAAACTGCCTCAAATTTGTCTGAATAGTGGCAGTGTTATGGGATGATTTTAATGATGTTAAGGTGTTGGATTAAGGGTGGGGGGAATTGGCAAATCTAGGGTTAGCACCCATTATTAAAGAGGGCAGTAGGGCCCACTATAATAAAATATGAACCAAGACCTGTTAATGTTGAACAAGGTGACTAAACATATGTATTCCTCTACACACAGGTGATTGTGGTTATCCACTGGAACCCTGGAACCCTGGCCCATGATGCCATTCAGCACCCCATCTACACCTACTGAGGATGCACATACAACAGAGCACACACCTCAACATGTAACACCATTAAGTGGATTTGTGGCATGCTAAAATCACAATTCAAATGTCTGGACACATGCAGAGGTGCACTGCAATACACCACTAGACAAGGTTTCACAGATGGTCATTGAGTGAGCTGTTTTGCAGAATATGATAACATGTAAACACAGTGACCTGCCAGCCCTAGGTGTTGGTGACCTACCTCAAGAACCCAAGATGTCTGATATGGAGCTATCAGAGCTGTCACAGAATGATCAGGAGAACACAATGGTGAGAACAACCAGGCATGGGCAATGGAGGCTGCAGAAATATATGCTAACTCAGGCAACATGGTAGCTTCAGGCTAAGAAATTTGAGTCACAACAAGCCACACACACAAGGTACACATATAAATCAGTGATATTGACAAAGAGTTGCACCATTACAGCATCATAGCTGAAAACCACAGGAAAAAGGCCATATGTACTGTAGCAATGATTCGATATGCAACGTATTATACACATATTTGCATAAAAGAAATGAACACATCTGGATGGGCATAGACTAACAATTACTACCGAGTACTGTAGGTGAGATACAGTGTCAAAAGTGACCACAACTGTATGTGTATGGCATGCCTGAGATATGCTCAACAGCAACTTTTCAATGTCCATGGGTGCTGTCCTTACAATTGTATTGACTGTGTGTATTTAATAGAATAAATGGTGTATGACAACACCTGTTGGAGTATGCACTATAGTGATGTACCATAACTGATGGAACTTCACAAAGGGGTAGTTGAATGATAATATTGAGATGTAGTACACATCTGGAATGGGGATATTGACCTACCTGGTCAGTGTTGCCATGGGAGATGCGGTATCCCTAGAGAACAGTGAAAGTCTGTATTAGGCATCGGAAATGCACATAACAGAGGCATTGTAAAATGGCTCATACATGGATACATACCAGACATATCCCCTTCCGACTCAACTCTCTGTGGTGTCAGATGCAATACTGCTGTGGATTACAACAGAACATATACAACAAGCAAGTGGGAAACACTCTGATATCATCCAGGTTCAAGTCTAGTAAAACAATCAACCTTTTCTGAGTAGACAGACACATATCTGGAGATCACTGATTTATGATGGTATGTGAATGCCCCCTGAAGGTGAACAGAACATCATAAGATAGACTGATCCCAAAATACCTAATAACACATGCATAACTTAATAGCATAAAAAAATGAGGATTATGCTACTCAATGCCAGGAGTTTAAATCTCAAAATGCATGCACTCAAAGCACTCCTCAGTATGGAGAACGTCGACTTCTGTGCAGTAACTGAAACCTGGTTTAAGGCTCCAGAGAGCACTCCAGCACTAGCGGGCTACAACTCATACCACACATTTTGGCCACAGAACATGGACTGAAACACAAAAGGAGGGGGTGTGTCCATATTCATCAAGGACACCTACACCTCCAGGTTAGTGGCGCAGCATGATACCTCTGAGATCATCCATGTGCAACTAACATCGGGAAATCTGCAATGCAAATTGTGGCCTGCTACAGATCACCCTCCATGACCCAGGACCACCACTCTGCCTTTCTGGAGACACTGGAAAACATGAAGGTCCTACCAAACACCCTGATATTGGGCGATTTCAATTACCCTACCATTAACTGGGAAAACTACTTGAGTACAAACTCCCAGGCTCAGCGCTTCCTGGAATTTATCAACTCAAACGCCCTGAATCAGCTGGTAAACTCCCCTACCAGAGGTGAAAACATATTGGACCTGGTCATCACCAACATGGGCGACAGGTGTTCCAGACCGGAGGTCAACCTGTCACTGGTTAGATCAGACCATTAACTAATCTCTCTGGATGTCCACACCCCATCACCACCCCCAACCAAGAAAACCACAGTGAAAAACTTTTCTAAAGCAATCTTCACCTTACTTAAGACAGAGGTGGTAAGTTTCACAGCCCCCATGCTAAAGGATAGCGCTGCCCAAGATGCAGAATCCTTTACAAATGCACTCTATGAGCACCTACAAGGATGCATGGATCATACCATCCCTAGCAAAACCAAGACTCACTCCCCTAAGAGAAGGAAACCAGTTTGGTGGACCCCTGCAATAAACAGGCTATATAATAGAAGGAGGAAACTAGTTCAGAAAAAAAGCAAATCCCAAGAAGGAAAGACATCCCTGATCAGTATCAGTAAGAAACTAAGGTCCCTCATAAAATCATCCAAGGCTAACTTAGAAAGAAAAATAGCCAAGGATTCAAAAGATAACCACAAAGCCTTCTTTAGCTATGTTAAGAATCTAAGTGGCAACTCACAGATATGCTCTGAGCTAGTGCAAAATAGCACAAAATATACTGAACCTACTGATATTGCCAACATCCTGGCAGATAGATTCAGTGCGAATTTCACCCCCCTCTCACCTCCAAAAGGACCCACAACAATCCCGGAAAAGTGTAGTGTCCTGGAAATCACAGACGCACAGGTGAAAAGAGCCCTTTCAAAAGCCAAAAACACAGCGTCAATGGAGCCAGAAGGTTTCCCAGGATGCGTCTTGCATGAACTACAGAACGAAATAACCCCCCACCTAAACACGCTGTTCATCCTCAGCCTCTCCACAAGCTACGTGCCCATAGAATGGCACACAGTAATGGTTATTCCACTCCACAAAGGCGGGGCCACAAATGACCCTGGTAACTATCGCCTCATAAGCCTGACTAGCCTGGTCTGCAAGGCTATGGAGCGCATCATCATGGAACTCATTAACAAAGACATTGGGAACCTCCAAACACTTGACCCGACCCAGTTTGGCTTTGTTAAGGGCAGATCATGCCTACTAAACCTGGTTGACGTCTTTGAGACAGTCACCAAGGCCATAGATGAAGGAAAGGTGGTTCACACAGCCTATCTTGACCTCGGCAAGGCGTTTAACACCATTCCTCACTCAGGTATTATAGAAAAACTCACAAGCTTACGTCACAAGATGGGTTGCCAACTGGCTTACAGACAGAACTCACACGGTAAGAATAGGAGGCTCCAGGTCCAACTCTAAACCAGTCACAAATGGTGTCCTGCAAGGCTCGGTCCTGGGACCCCTACTGTTCAGCAAATACTTCTCAGAAGTACAGGCAAACACAGGAGGACTATGTCTAACTAAGTTCGGCGATGACTGCAAACTGGGAGCCATAATTGACTCTCTGGTTGACATGGACATCCTCCAAAAAGGCCTTACTGAGACAGACACCCGGTGTCAAAGTCATGGCCTCAAGCTAAATGCCAAAAAATGCATAGTCATCCCATTTGGGAAAAACAAAACACCCACGAATTACCACATAGGTAGCAGCCCCCTTAATACAGAAGAGGTAATAAGAAATCTGGAGACCCAGGTAGATAGTAATCTCTCCTTTGACAATCATATTGCCAAAGTAGTCAGGAAATCCTTCTATGTGGCCCATCTAATTACTAAGGGGTTCGCATCTAGAAATAAAGAGGTTATAGTGCCCCTCTACTCGTCACTCATCAGACCCATCATAGAGTACAATGCCCCATTTGGGATGTACCTCACAAGACACTTCCAACAGCTAGAAAGACCACAAAAGTACCTCACCAAGAGGATTACTGGCCTCCAATATATGACCTATGCAGACCGACTGAAAAAGCTTTGGCTGTACTCAGTGGCATATCGCTAACTCAGAGGTGATCTCTGCCTGACTTACAAAGCCATGTCCAAATCAGAACTGATGAACATGCTCCATCTAAAGAAATCCAAGTCACTGCGAGCCACGTGCTCTAGTGAGCTAAACCTCACCACAACAATAAATAGAACATGCTGGAGGGATTGATTTCTGTCACAGAGATTCCCCATGCTTTGGAACAAAATTCCTAACTACATTAGGCAGAGCCCCTCACTAACATTCTTCAAGAGAAACCTTGACGAGTGGATGGGTAACAGAAAATACACCCCGGGATCACTTCATTGGCTCTGCTTGACACAGGCTCAGTTAATTAATCAATGTGGCGGCGAAAGCTGACACACTCTGGTTAAGCTTAGAAATGCCCTCGGGCAGATAGCCTAGTACCTACCTATGAACCTATGAACAGATTAATAAACATCATATGCAGACAGTCTTACCAGGTCTGTCCTCAGTCAAAGTGTATTGCTGTGTTGTTCAATTGGTTGTTATGGTGAAATATAAATGAACAGAGAAGGCATTTTGGAATGCATGTCCATGTAACTGCCATGTACTGTACTGTCATGTAGGTGAACAATACACATATCATGGTGTTTTGGCACACCGGCCTGTATCTCTCCTCCTAGAATATATTGGTCCTGGCATGTGTTATAGTGTAAGGCCAAGAATAATGGCATAACAATAGGGGAAGCAACAGGCAGTCCTCCACCAGTGACATTTTTTCCCTCTCATAATGATGGAGCCTGTTGGCTGCACAGAGGATCATGTTTGGGCAGTGCAGATGGCATGCCTGCTGTAATTGGATGTGACCACCCACAGCATTTACCATGCTGGTTATATTTTGCCACACTTGTGTCCTCCACACAGTGCATAGCCTTTCTATTCAAGAAGACTTCTGCCAGGCTGTCACAGGAGCTCAATCTCATACACCCTATGTGTGAAGGTGTCCTGTCTACTTCTCCTAGACATATACAAATATAAAAGTACATATCACTATGCATAAATGCACTTTTTCACAGATCCTCATCAGTGATATGAGACACCTTACTGCTTCACTTATACAATCTACTTCAATGCAGGAAAACACATGAAAGTGTTAGAAATGTACAGCAACCTCTCACATATATTTGTAATAAGCACATATGACAACCAACTTGTGCCAGGTATATACTTACACCAACATGTTAACAGTATGTACCACACACACTAGCCAATATGCAGCTGAGTATATGTCACACAGCCAGAGACATGCTTTAAACCAGTGTCTGTGGGGCTGTTCATAGTCTTTTGCAGTCATCATTACCACTACACCCCACTTCATCTAAGCTATAGCTGCAAATGTCTCCACACTTACATTTACCTGCACAGCTCAATATAATTACCACATGATCATAATACAGTGGACATATGGAACAGACATGAATACAATTGATCATGTTGAGCTACACACCTTATGTAATGTGTTGAGTATATATATATATATATATATATATATATATATATATATATATATATATATATATATATATATTTATATATATATATATATATATATATATATATATATATATATATATATAAATATATATAGATATATATATATATATATATGTGTGTGTGTGTGTGCGTGTGTTTGTGTGTGTGTGAGAGAGTAATATGTGAACCTGAAAGTCAGTTGTATGTTTAACACATCATCATGCTTGAAACAAATTTGTAACTATTTCTTAAATGTCGCATTTTCACATAAGCACATTAGATGGAGCTGATGTCACTGAAGTCAACATAGAAAGCAATGGGACCATCAAATAATATGCTGCAGTGGCACTCAATATGACTCTACATACATACATACTTTTGCTGTATCCTAAAACAGTAGTACATAATAATAGGTAAACCTGCAGACATGGCAGATATGGTTGTAATCAGTCAGTATCCACATGAGACTGGTGAAGGGTGGATATGTGTCATTAGATCTACAGGAAGCCAACCTGCTCCATTTATATCAAATTATATGCACATTCTGGCAAATTATAAGTCTAGTCTTTGTGAATTATGGTATAACATGATACACACAGGATCATACGAGTTTCTGACCATGAATAGGCCCTGTTTGTGAATGTAGATGCACAAGCAGGTTATGTACTAAAAGCTTATCTTTTAAGAGTGCACAGTCAGACAAATGTACATAACAGTATGAGCACATCAGCACACACAGCTATTATGTACTATTTACAGGGTCAGACGGACAGTGATGTGAACCATTACCATGGGCCCCCTTATCTCTGTTAGTGTAACACTGACAGTTATCCCAAGTGTGTGTCTTGTTGTGTCACCCTGATCCTGTGGCAAAGATAACTGCTGTGCTGACCATTTTCTACTTTACATGTTAGTGGTATATAACATGTCTGATGTCACAGGCTGTCTCTTTTTGCATGACTAACATGATAGATTGCAGTGTACATATATGCCCAGGTTCTCTCTTGTGTATGATACTGACATTTTTATGGATGTGCAGTGCTGTTACAGATGCCTCCATTTGACCATGAGTCCATACTTGATATGTACCAAATAAATATTAAACCCCAAGTCATACAACCTCTTTGCTACATCATTTATTTTCTTCATATAACATTACAACATTAGAGTGTTGCCTGCTATTACAACATGCACAGGTACACATTAGATGGCAAACCAGTGTTACGTTGGTTCTTTATGATGGCAGTTCCACTGCCTCAGCATCAGCATACCATGCACCTACGGTTTCCATTTTCACCTTTGTGATATGTGTCATTTACAGTAAAACATGTGTGCTGACACACATGCTTCAAAACATATCATCACCTTACAGATAGGGATGGTAAAACATAATCCCATGAAAGAGAGAGTTTTCCCTTCTTGTTCGCATCTGATGAGTGTATCTTTTACCTTTGGTCCAAACAGAGAAGAACCATCAAAGGGGGCATTGGTAAAGGTAGACTTGAAAGGCTCTGCAAAATTACATAAGCGCATCCAGGAGTGTCTCCTAAGAGAAACTCCCGAACCCGCTGCCCTACTCGCTCTGTCCGCTGCACAGGAGATCAGCCTCATGGAGGAGTTCACAATGGAATTTAAGGTGGACAACTGAGCAGTCACCTTCTCAGGGACTCCTTCAGTAGACGTACCTTGAAGACTATCTCCTAGCTCCTTGAGGAGATCTCTCTGAAGTCTAGTAAAATGTGTAAGATAGTTCAGCGATCTGAGGGTAAAAGCCACTGAAGAAAAGATATGCTTCCCATTTCTATCCATCGTTCGAGACTCCTTGTTCAGTGGATGGACAGATGAAGAAGTCCCCATTAGTTCCTTCTTAGTGGCCGCCGCCACCACCATGGCATCTACAGGCACACGCTTGGTCAAAAACTCTTTCTCTTTTGGGGCCGAAAGAAATTTGTTCAGTCTTCCAGGGACTGGCTCCATGGCATCAGGAGTTTCCCACACCTTTCGACTAACCAGGTCCATGAGTTCATCAAAAGATGGAGGCACCCAAGAGGCTGAAGGTTGAGACCTGAAAGCCTTCAGGTACACTGACTCCTCATCAGAAGGGGTGACAGTGGGCCAGCCATCTCTCTGCTTCAGGATCTCTAAGATGTCTACAAAGGAGACATCATCAGATGACGAACTGGGGGACCCTTCTGACTCCTTGAGGTCAGTGTCTGAGAGGACGGACTCATCCGGGGAGTCAACATGCTTCCTCTTGCATGTCCTCTTCTGAGGGGGCTTCTCAGAAGGGTATTCTGGAGACATCTCAAAAGACTGGGGGCCACCCAATGGGGGCTCCTGAGGCTGCGGGTCTCTGCTGCCAAGAGAGAGAGAAGGTGCTGAGACAAAGGTTGGTGCTTGAGGGGAAAGAGTATCAGTACCATTGCATGAAGATGATGACCAAGACAGCATGCTCCTCATCATCTCGAATGCAGATCTCTCTGGCTCCAAAGACAGCCCCGGTTCCAAGGAAATGGAGGTAGTCCTCAGCTTCAAAGTGATCGACTCTGAGATGTCCAAGCTCACCCTAGCCGATGCACCGAGATGGAGACTCAGAACCAAAGAGGCTCGGGTCCAAGTGTCCTTGGGGCCGACCTGTGAGATTTGGCTCCTAGACACCACAGACAGCACCAAAGGTGTCAGAGCAGAACTCAGCTCCGAGACAGCCACAAGAGGGGCTGAAACTGAGGGTTCCACAACAAGAGGCGCCAAAAACTCTGGCTCCAAAGGCCCAACTCAGCTCGGAGGAGAAACCACAACAGGGAGAATGGTCTCGGATGGCTCCGGAACTGACTGGGTCAGAGCCAACAACAATCTGGGCAAAGTAGATGACTTCAAGAGTATAAGCACTACTCTCTCTACATCCTCTTCTGAAAGGCTCTTGGAGGATCTAGATGACAGGGTAGGTGACCTGAATCTTTATAAAATGGGAGATCATAAAGATGGGGAGACTAGCAAAAGCTCTCTGGATCGGCTCCAATGCAATTTTTCAGTAGTCGGCTCCGAAAAACTTGGGGCTGACACTGCAGTGTCAACATCGACCACCTCGCTTGGCTCCAAGGACAGTGGAGCCGAAGAGGTAGAAGCTTTATCTAGTTTTAATGTTTTCTGAGGAGGTTCAGACAAAATAGTCGGTGCCAGAGAATGTCTCCTGGCCGACTTGACTTTCTCTTTTCTAGATGAATAAGACTTGAAAGATGAAGAAGAGCTTGCTAAGTCTTCCTTGAAGGAAGGCTTGAGGAGACCTGTCAGAATTCATTTGTTCTTTCTCTCCTGGAGGTGAATGGCTCTGAGGCAATAAATGCAATTACTGTGATCATCTGTAATCAACATTTTTGGGAGCACTTAAGGCACTTTTTAAAACCCAAAGGTTTATGGTCTTTGGACTCTTTAGACATGGCTATAAAGAGCTGTATGAAACATTAAGAAGGAGAACAAGGTCCTCTAATTTAAACGTGCCTCGCCCTAAGAGAGATACACGCCAAATACAATGAGGACTAGGTCCTCTAACTTAAACAGGCCTAGTCCCAACAAACCAACACACACAGAGAGGAGAAACAACAGAGGACTAATCCTCTAACTTAAACGGGCCTAGCCCTATTAGAAAAGATTCAAAGTTAAACAGAGGACTAGATCCTCTAACTTAAACGGACCTAGCTGCGGAAAGCAGAAAGAAGCAAAGCCGAAAAAAAACAGAATGTTAAACAGCAGGCTAACTATGAAAAGGCAAGCAACACTGCACATGATATTAATCTAGAAAAATATCAAAAACAAGGTCCTAACACAAACGCGGACCTACAGTAATATGAACTATATCAGAAACTAGCACACAGGATACCACACAGAGAACAACAAGGGCCCAACGGCCAACAAGTTCTCAAAACTAACTAAGGAAATAGCAAAAATCACTTCTATAAACTACTTATGAAAAAACTATCACTAATACTAAGTATAACTAGCTATATATGTCAAGAAATATCAGTAAAAATATGATAATAAAGAAAAGTTTTCAACTTAGCCACGGCCAAGCAAGAAGCACTTCTGAACTTGTAGACGTGGCAAACGAGATCTGGGGATTTTACTAGTGCACTATGGGATACCTACCTTACCACAAGCCAACTAAGAGACTTTGAGCTTTGTAATCAGTCGAGTCAGAGACGAGGATCGGTTCTGAACCCATACGTAAGAATGAAGGTGAGATAGGACTACAGAACATCAAGATGGTATCAGCCTCATACAAATTAATTTTGGCTATTAAATACCAATCTTCACTTACATATGCTCACTTTTGGAAGGATAAAAATCCTAATTTAACTGATGTCCAACTCACTCTTGCTTTTAATAACACAATCAAATTCTCCCCCTTTAAGAAGCTTGTATATACCCAGTTAATGATAAATAATAATGCCTATTATACACCAGAACGTCTAAACAAGTTCTTCCCAAGTGCTTCTCCTCTTTGCCCTTTTTGTCCATCACAACCGATGGACCTTTTGCATATTCTCTGGTACTGCAAATATGCACATAACCTATGGAACTCATTACAGGCCAAACTTCAGAAAATGGGCTATGGGAAATCTACCCTATCTTGGGAATTTGCTATATTGCATGTGAGTCCTACTGATATGCTCAAGTCTGACTTGAATATCCTGATAGCTCTATTTGCATTAGTCAAACTGTACATCACCCAGAACTCACTTGACAGGTCAAAAATAGAATGGAAGGGCTTTATTAATATGGCCTCTAAATATATCATATCTCACAAACTATTTATAGGTAATAGCAATAAGCGCATGAAGTGTCTCAACTTCTGGAATCTTATCCTAGAACACGTTTTGAAATAGGATATAACAAAAACACATCTATCAACTTATCTCTACATTGATTCTCGAAGTCTCTTCCTCATAAAATTCTAACAGATAGTAGACTGATGGTTTTATTTTTGTCTTTCATTGTAATGAAGTGATCACACACTAACTTCAATAAATTGTAGCACTATATGTAAACAGTTGCATATATTATGTGTAAAAGAATTCTGCTATGTAGCACTCATTCTAAATGTATGTCTGTATTACTCCAAACATTCAATTTAATTGTATAAATGAACCATTCTCTTTAGACACTAGAACTTTGTCATCTCGTGACTAGTAGGTAAAAGACAGTATCTTGTTAATTGTCAGTTAAAGGTTAATTTGTTCATGAAGAAATGTCATGCTGTATATTTTTGCATATTAAATGTTGAAAAATACAATAAAATAAAAGTTTGAAAGAAAAAAAAGAAAACAGAGCTGGACAGATCATTTCTGAAATTCACAAAGTCTTCACTAACAGAAAAGTAATTTGTAAAAAGTACAAAAACAGTAACAGACAAGAAAACAATCTACAGTTGTGCAGTATGAGAAACTACTTAAAAAGTATCACTAACAAAACTAAAACCCAATAAACAAAACAAAGACATTTAGCATTTCTGAGTAACCCTAACTGATTCTGGACAGAAATAAAGTCTCAGAGGAAGGGAAAACAGTGTGTAAAGCCTTTTGCTATAACTGGATGATGAAAAAGGATTGATGGTCATTGTTCAGGTCTTTTCTAACTGCAATCATGCATTTCAAGAAACACAACAAAACTTTCAAGTGTCAACATGGCTGAACAGATATTTTTTTTACCATAAGCATTTAGTTCACAAGAATTTTTTTATCAAAAATCAGGAAGTGAGTTAATGAAATATAGCATGTTGGCCAAGATTTGAGAGACTGCACCTAAGCATCTTGCAAAAGCATTTGATTCAGTGCAGTAGCATAAACTACTGACTACACTTAGTTTCTGTGGCAGAGGTAACAAGGAAATAGTTTATAATAGTCCAAAAGCTACCTACAGGACAGATCCTTTTCTGTTATTACGGAACTTTGCTTAATATTTTTCTCGGTTATCCATATGTTAACCAAGAAAGTTACCTGGTCAGTCTCAGATCCCTTTTAGGCATGACCCAGGAAACAAGAACAGATGAAAAATGCAGCTCATACAGTCATTTTAGAACAATAAATCAATCAGTGTGTATTTTGGAGGTGTCTAGTTTACATAGATACAGACCAAAGGTCGGGACTAAAACCTAACCTTTAGGCCTGGGAGAGAGACATCTTAACTGCTGAGTCATTATGTTACCCCTTTCTAGTGGAAAAAGGTGCCATAGGACTTGTGTTGGACTCCTGTTATGACTTTTAGGTAATGTAATAATGATCAGCCTTAACAAACCCCACTGTTCCTGCTACAGAAATTACCTGAAACTACCAGAATCCTACATGAATTATCCTCTAAAATTCTGTCTAAAGGTTGGCATTGCAAAATCAAACATTATGGTTTTTAATACCTATAAAAGCTTTATAGTTTTCTGAACCATCCAAAAGTGCATAATATCACCACAGAAACAGTGAAAATGCATTAAAATATTTGTAAGTATGGTTTGACCCAGTCTTCACATTCACTCAACACATAAGTGTCTCAGTAGCTCAACAGTCAACACAGTAGCTTTTGGGGTCAGAAGATCAGAAGGCACTAGGTTCTATTTCCCCACCAGGTAGCTGAAATACTTTTCAACTACTGACACTGCAGTGCAGCATAAGGGGATACTGCACTAGTGAGTGTTTCATCTTTCAGATGAGATGCTGAACTGAGGCTCTGAGTTGATGGTAACTCAGGTGGATATAAAAGATCCCATCGCACTTATCAAAAAAAAAAGAGACTAGGGGAAGTTCTGGAGTGCCCTGGCTAAATTTCCCCTACTAAGTATGAATAACAGCATGGATCTCCTCTGAAAAGAAACCCTTGGCCTTGTGTGACTAACCCAGCTAACAAAGAGTAAATAAATATATGAATAAACAAATCAGCTTTCTCCCAAACCTGGACTTATGCTACATTTGCCATGTGACAAAATAAGGCAGTAAGCCTATGCAACTTGCCCTATAAGTGAATTTAACATTCTGTCTGCCCCCATCTCTGCTTTTATTCATACCTTTTCTCTACTTTTCCCTATGCCCTTCTGAGTACCTCTGTGGCTTCCATTTTCACCTTCCATTTTGGTAGTCCATTCCATGGGCATACAACCACCTCTGTGAAGGAGTACTTTCAGAAATTCAGGGATTATTTAGTCCATTCAATCTGCTGCCTGTACTGCCTCCTTCCTGCTTTGTCTTTCTTCTTTGTGGTGATCCCTTTACATCATCTCCCAAAAAGGATTAAGTGCAACAATATCAGCTTCCACAGCCTTTAAATTTCTCAAGAAAGAAGGGCCCTACTCTGTTTCATTTCTGGTTACATCCCTTCCCTCCACCCAACTGATCTTTCTGGATGTTTTCTTCTTGATTCCTTCAAACAGTCTGATGTCCCTTATTCAAATGGCTTCAAAAACTGCACACAATACTCAGGGTATGATCAGACGAGGGGTATATGGCCTCTTTACTTCTGAAGTTTATCACATGAGGCTACACCCTAGCAAACTGATTGCTTCTGCTACTGCCATCTTACTTTGCTTCTAATTATCCTGTATGAGCAACACTGTCAAATACTTTTTTTCTGCCCTGTTTCCATTGGTTCCACTTCCTCCTGATGACCTTGTTTCCACTGGTTCCACTTCCTCCAGCTGACCCTGTCTCTACTGGTTCCACTTCTCCAGCTGACCCTGTTGCCATTGGTTCCACTTCCCCCAGCTGATAACTTCACAGCAGGGTTGCTGTAACCCGAGTGCAGCACTTTGCACTTGTCTGGGCTGAATCTCTGTTGACATCATTCTTCCTACTGGATCAGCCTATCCAAATCCTTCCCTAGAGGCCACCTTATTTCTCCATTGTTGTACTCATCTTATGTCATCAGTGAAGAGGTTGATCCTGTCTGCTTTTCCTTCATATGTGACTACCACACTGAAGAGAAGTGGACACAGACCAAACCCCTACAGTACTCTACTAGTCATCTTCTTAACTCCTGGCATAGTACCTCCTACTTTGTGTTCTACCATTCAAGCATACATCAGTCCAGTTCTTCTTTCTGGAAATCAGCCACAGATTACTCCAGCATTTCTATCAGACTTCTCTGTAGCTTTGAGTCAATGACTTTCCTGAAGACCAGGAAAGCTACCTCTCCTTGTACTCTCCTGTCTAGTTCACCTGTAACCTATCAATCCAGATCAGTTTTGACTAAAAGTTCCTCCTGGCAATGAACCTGTGTTGGCTGCTGTCCCGAAGACTGTTGCCCTCTAGAAATGCAACCATGCTTTCATTTGGGCTTCTCTCTATGACTTTACCTAACACTAATGATAAACTAACATGCTTGCAGTTCTCAACATTTCTCATGCCCTTCCATCCTTGCATAAGAGTACCAATGCAGAGCTAGCTAGTGATCTGCTAAAGAACTCTGCCATGGGATCTGCCAACACTCTGGACAGATTTCTATGTATTCTAGGAGACAGACTATCTGTTCCTCATGCCTTATCCTCCCTAAAGGCAGCCAGTTTCTTCTCCAGCAATTTTCTCCTTATTCTAATGTCTGCCCAGAGTCACTTCTATTTTACCCAGTCTGTCTCCAAGCATAGCATCCTATTTTTGTTCTTTTTTTTTTGAAAAGATTGAAGCACATCATTCATTGTGTACCTCTGTTTTTGGTCCCAGTCTTTCAACACTTCATGGTTCCATCTTTGCTCATCCTGACCAGGTCTGTCCTTCCCTTCCCTGTTAAGCTAATAGACTTGTTATAAACCTTTTGATCCTACCTGCCGTCTTTCTTCAAACTTTTGTTTTTATACCCTTATCATCTTTGTTGTCCTTTTACTAGCCTGTTTGTATTGTACTTCTTCAATCTCCCCATTCCCACTTTTACACCTTTTGTAGGCCCTGTCTTTTGTGCAAAATACTAGTCTCACATTCCTAAGTAAGCACATTGTTCTTTCTCTTCTTCTTACCTTTTGTTTATTCCCCATGCCCTTGCCATAACCCCAGGTATTTTATCTGTGAACGATTCCTGTATCTTGCGTACTTCCTCAGTTTGCTCCTAGTTTCCTAATGTATCAACCTTGACCCTCCCTTCTGACATAGCATAAACCAATTTTTTTTTCTGGCAACATGCCAAAGTACCTCCTACTTCCTCACTAAAAACATTAGATTAATTTTGTCTAAAGAAAATATACTCCTTATTTTAGAATATGCTGCATCCTCATTTACAAGCACATTAAGCTAATAATTGAACTTCCAGGAATATAAAACAAAATCTGTATCTTTATAAGTGCTCCCCACAAAATGAGCATCATTGTCTGACTCTGGTTGAAGCAAAGTGGCTCATAGTCACATCAAAGCCAAAGCTGCTTATTTATACTCTACTTTACAAAATGATAAAACTACCCCATGGCAGATTTCTTCACAGCACCATAGAAGTAAACCATCAGGCAGGTCAGGCAGACCCAGCAGTACCACAGAGAATAAATTAGTAGTTCATCTTCATTCCCTCCAGTGATTGCCAATGGCTTGTTAAACCAAGGGACCTAGTTGTGGAAATCCCTTCCCGGGAAAATTAAAAGCTAACTGGTGTTACCCAATTATAAGACAGACTGCAAGGAGTTTCTTTTTATGGATACTATTTCAGATTGCCATTAAATAATTGCCACCACACAATTGTTTCAGTAGTGTTTACAGTTTCACTTTTTCTTTGAGACACGCGTGTCCTTATAGATACATGTCATTAGCATTTGGGGTCAGATTTTTGGCCAAATCTGTTTATTTTGCCAACGATTCTGAAAACCCTGATGCTTTTTTTTTTCAAAATGCCTTTATTAAATTATTGCATTTTAAAAGTTTAGTATTATTTGGTTGAATATTCCTTTTTTTTAAACAAGAAACATCTTTATTAAATTATCATTTATTACATAGGTAATCATAGATTTATATAAATGAAAACAAGCCATATTGACATAATCTTATTTGCAAGCATTTTACATCACAAACCATATTGCCATAATTTCAGTGCTAGCATTATATATCACTTACAAACTACCCAATCATTGCCAGTCAGACATTATGTAGCTCATTCAAATCTTGGCTTCTTTTAACCTCATTCCTTCCCTGTATGTATTTATTGTTCCCACAGTTCCCATTTTTCCTATGTAGTTTGCTTCTACCCTTTCCTAAAGATCCCACTTCCAGTTGTTTTATCCCTGTTACTACATTCACTACTTGTAATGCAGTTTTTTAGACTTTGATTTTCATTTTCTAGTAATTGCTTTTATGACAGTCACCAGAATTAGCCTCAGAAAGGCCTTACTCTGTCTAGGCAGTTCCAATTCTGTATCGTAGGTAAGAAAAATCATTTCCCTAGTTACACCAATTTGCTCACCCAGCATCTCTGATAGAGTAGTCTGCAGGGAAACTTAGAAGTCTGCCAACTCATTACACTCTCAGAAAATATGTTCTCAATTATATCTTTCTTCCCCATGATACTTCCAAGATTTGCTGTCTACCCGAGGAAAAATTCTCTGGAGTGTACTTGGGGTATAAAAATATCCGTGTAAACATTTCCCAGCAAAGATCCTAAATCTTCTAGATTTTATGACATATTTGGGAGACACACATGTATCCCCCATTCTTTCTTTGTGAATTGCTTATCCAAGCTCTCTTCCCAATCCTTTCTAACCTCCTCTGACTAATTCTTATAGTTATCATGCAATATTTTATATGGTCTACTAATTATTCCTTTTTTAACAGCAGCTTCAGTTCTAGATTCTACAAAAAACTCTACCAGTGCTGACCTTTTATTTAGGACCCCCTATTTCTTTCTCTTTTCCTATACTCTGATATCAGTCCTTGATAGGGAAGGGAGTCTCTAACCTGCAGTCCAAATACATTATTGGCATCTTCCTATTCCATTACCTTCCCTCTCTAGTTATTTGCTCCCAATAACTTGGTTCCTTTGCCAGTTTTCTCCAATAAATTCCAGACCCTCTTGACTATTGCCTGTATCCCTAATTGAATTCACCCCTATCAGCAACATTTCCTTTCTCCATTTCCATATTGGCTTAATTCTTAGAATATTTTCTGCTACGTTATGAATATAATATTCTATATGATTATTGTTTTTTTAAGGGTCTGCATCAAAAATCCCAGTCTGTCCTTGTTTCTTGAGCTTTCTTTGAGCTACCTTTTCAAATTGGGTTATCCCAATGTCCATTGTTCTATTGGAAAAATCAGCTTGTATTGGTCAGATGCTTTTATTTTGTCAATAATTCTGAAAACCCTAATTTGTTTTATAATTTGTTATTATTGCTCTTATTAAACGTCTGTGCTAATATCATACTGCGGTGCTATAATTTCTCCAGCTATAAATGGAGTTTTCCATGCAGGCTGTTTTGACCCTGAACTCTTGCTTGGGAGTGGGTGGAATTCATAATTATATTATGGGTTATCTCTATGGCAACTAGAGGGTAAGAGTGGAGGGAGTAAGAGAAAAGAATCAGGCAGATAGTAGGTCCCTTGGCAGGAAGTGGGGTAGCTGGAGTTAAGGATGTGGAGGATAGTTGTATACATTGCTAGGGTAAGATATCCTCAGCATCTTTGGCACTGAGGTTAGCAGCATGTAGTAACTATTCTTAATGCCCGTTGCAACCAATACTTTGGTGATATATCAGGTAGCAGGCCTTAGATTTTCATTAAGTCCATTATCAGGTAGGGTAATGTTACATGTGCTTTGGTGCTGGTGGGGGGGTTAGTACTTTGCAGAGACTTTACAAAAAAATGAATTCATACATATGTATGTATGTATATATATATATATATATATATATATATATATATATATATATATATATACATATGTCTATATATGGGAAGACTCTCCATAGTCAAATATTCAAAATATTGAAATACTGAATGTTCTTTATGCCGGCACAAGTGACTAAATAGTCAGATCATCTCAGTGTTCTGACATTACTTTGTGCAAGATCGGGGTATAGTAGGGATTGGGAATTTGTCCTTTTCCCACTGCTGTGCAGTCTCAGAGTTGATATATATATATATATATATATATATATATATATATATATATATATATATATATATATATATATATATAAAAGTAGCATTGGGGTAGGCAGGGTGCTGCCCCCACATGCAGGATGAAGGGATTTCATTGTTTTATTTTTAGATATTTTGAGTGTCTATCTTTTTAGATACATATTTTTCTACATTTGATATCCTGAGTGTTCAGTTATATACTTGATATTCATATATATATATATATATATATATATATATATATATATATATATAAAATTGTACATCAAACAATCAAAGGTAGCTAACATCATGACTCTAAGCATGATGTACGTAATGTCAAAAGTACATATTATTGCCGAAGTCTAATATTTAGGATATACATCACTGCAGATGCCAAGAAATATCACATGTTTAAGTTAGGACATCCTTAATTATGTAGCACTACCCCCTGCACCACCTGAATAAACAGCAAGTGCACACATCATTAGTCAACACCACCAAATCACCTGGAGCTTTATTTTACAACAGCAAGTGGCTAGTCCTTCCATGGCATGCAGTCTGTGATCTCCTATCATGAGTATACTACGGACCACAGCAGATGCCCAAAGTGGTTGGTTCATATAACTCTTCCCCCTACAAAGCATCATATAGAGTCTGTGCTGCTGCCCACAGCTCCATTCTTTTTGGTGAGTTTGAAATGGAAACACACAGCATGTTTTTTCAGAAGTGGGAGAAACCCCTCAGAGATACAAGGAGAACATGAAAACTTTGCACAGGCATTGGCCAGAGGTCAGGGTCAAACATTATACTTTGTGCATGGGAGACAAAGACCTTAACCATTATGCCATCTGGTCTTAACAGAGGGCTTCCCAGTGGGAATGGCTGTGTTCAGCTCTGAGCTCAGCACTGTTCATAGTAGTGATGGACTAGATTAGCAAACAGGTTGGAGGGGACAGATCAACAAAGTTGCTGTATGAAGATGATGTGGCATTACAGGCAGACTCTGAGCAAGAACTTCAGTAAAGACTAGGGGAATGGAACACAAAACTGAAGGCAAAAGTGATGAAACTGAGTACAGATAAAACAGTTGTAATGACAGCAAATGGTCAAGTTCAGAAGAAGCCAATACTTGAGATAGAAGGGAAAATAGTGGAACAGGTTAACAGCTTCAGGTATCTGGGAGGAGTGGTTGAGGAGAAGGGAAGTCTGAATGAGGAGGTCAAAGATAGAATCAGTGGGGCTACAGCTGACTGGCAGAGTGTGTCAGGTGTAGTATATGACAGAAAAATACCCAAGAAGCTGAAAAGTAAGGTGTACAAAACAGTGGTGCAGCCATTGCTATTATATGAGATAGAAACCTGGGTAGTAAAGGCAGAGCAGTTGAGAAAGCTAAAGGTGATGGAGATGAAGTGACTGAGATAGGTGATCGGATGTACACTGTGGGACAGACAAAGAAATGAGGACATAAGAACAGAAACCAAAGTAACTTCAATTGCAGAAAAGGTCAAAGGGAACAAATTACAGTGGTTTGAACACATGCAAGAAAGCAGAAGACAATCTGATGAAGAAGATTTGAGACAGACAGGAAGAAGACAGAGGAATCAAGGGTGTCCAGCAAAGAGGTGGATGGATTCTGTGAGAGTAGACCTGTGAGAGTCAGGCATGAGTGATAAAGAAGACAGGAGAGTGGCATTGAATAGAGCGAGAGAGAGAGCGACAGTTGACACAACAGCCCAATCCCATGTAGAAAATGGGAAAAAGGGGGCTGTTGATGATGATGATGATGATGATGATGAAGATGATGGTGATGATGATGATGATGATGATGATGATGATGATGATGATGATGATGATGATGATGCACACATCGTGTTGGTATGATTTGCTAATCTGCTCCGATTTGCCTATGTAAGAAGTTTGGTAATAGATACAGCCATATCACTGCACTTCAAAAGTCTAGCTGTCCTGATGTATCTCTATACCCATCTGAAAATGAAGTCTCATCATGATGGACAGCTTTTATCAAAGTTATGTCCTATAACAGTAAGTTTACCAGTTTAAATTACCATAGATCAAAAGTTGACAGACAATATGCCAATCCTGGTGAATATTACACAGGTGAACCAATGCAATGCAGATTACATTGGTTTCCCCTTTTAATGACTGTTAAAATGTATATTCCCCAAATAATTATATAAGTATACAGTACAGAAAATTTATTAACATAAAACAGGTCATGGTTTATAGAAAAGGTCCTTTCTGCCCACCAATGCTGTCATAACATTTTAGATTCATACATTAAAGTGGACTGCATTCATATATCACAATCAATATGGATTAACAGTTTTCCAGTATATATACCCTCCACTGTATCATCAGACACCCATTAACTATGTAAAATAGTATGAATATCTGGGGTCTATATCATATGAGCGAATCACACAAATTGTGAATGCTCATAATATTGAACCTTCCAGACCTCGAACTTCCCCCACTAAATATATATTCCAACTCCAAGATCACACTACAGTGAGGAAAGAGCAAATATCCCATTCTTCACTGTACCGCAATCTCAGAAAAAGCACTTCAAGGTCCGGTACGTTCAATATTATGAGCGTTCGCAATTTGTGCGATTCGCACATATGATATAGACCTGAATATCTGTATTACAGACATTGTATAAGCAGAAACTGCATGAGCATAACACAGTGCATGTGAACAGTATGTGTCCTTAGCAACACTCGTTAACTGTAGTGCTGTCACTTGCATACGTTCTGTATGATGCATACATCACTCGTATTATTACATATGCTGATGAAATGCTTATAATGAAAATACAATTGAAATGTATAGCAGGCCAAATCATTACCTCAGTCATGAAAAATGTCATATGAGCATGCATGCAGCATACCCCATCACTTCAAGTGGGTGAATACAGTTTCATAGGCTATCGCAATTTACGATTGTTACCTATAGCAGACACTCTGAGTCTAGCATACTTAATGAGATAATGTATTACCACATATCATCATATTCATAGAGAAATATGCTGTAAAAATGGGATAAATATGGTGTACTACAAGAAAGCAGATCTCAAAAAAATGTCATTCCTTCATTAAGCATCTTGCTTTATGTGCGGAAAATGTGTTCTCTAGGGAAACTCCACTTAAAATATGTATAGTTGTCAGTCCACAGCACTGTAGCTAGCTTCCTCACATGTAATTTATGACAGATTCTATGATGCTCAAGTAGAGAACATACAGCGTTTTATTAATAATACAAACATATCTGTATCGTTCTCTGTATATGAAGTCACTAGATCTCGTGCCATTTCCAAAGGCAGGTAATAAAGAGCAGTTACTTATGTTATATAGGCTTTATATAGGCTTCTAGCAAATGCAATATGTCACATAGAACTATATTTAACAATAACCTACTATATAAGAAGTTTATTGTGCGCTTCTTATACATAAACATATAGTCATGTAACCTAAACATTCACACTTACATCAGATTCATTGATAATATCATAATAACAGAATGATATATGCTATGAAATATTTGTAGATGAACACAGTGGGAAAACCCAGATACTGCAGGCAGTTCTGCTAATACATGGGTTAAATGTGCAATGTGATTTTGCTTGAGAAGTGTATCATTAACTGATGGGTACTGCTACTCAAAGAACAATCACTACACAGTTTATTACACTCAAACAAGGGATAACAAGCCATCAACATAAAGCATAAATATTCCACCAGAAAAACTAGGTACACGCTATGGATTTGTGAAATCACTGAATGTGAAAGCTATGTTATGTATAGTCAGAGATCTATATTACAAGGAAAGAGAGGCAAGAAACCAGTTATAGTAGTGCTGCAGAAAAATTCACATCTCACTGTAGAGGCAATTACACTGATGACATCAGCAAGGGATGAATTAATTAAATCACGTGTATATTCCCACAAATATAGCATCATGTCATCTGTAAGAGAACATGCTTCACACGCAAGAACTCCCATTTCAGATAGCGAGTGACAGTTTAGCTGATATGCCCAGTAATGAGTGTGTGGAATTGCCATCTAGGAAAAGTTTAGTGCACACTATGCAACACTATTCCCCAGCGCATAACTAATATTAACCCTGAAAATTGTCTATCACAGAATGGAAGTTCCTGTATAGAAGTATTAATGATGATAGGAGCAATGCCCCAGTGGTTGCATTATCAGCTATGGAGAATACATGAAACTTATCAAGTTGTGAGATGGGGCCTATAGATGTCACACGTTTACATAATGGAAGTATAATACATCAAATGTACTCTGCACAAGGATAAATTAAGATAAATTCGCACTGCCATAACTTTAATACATGGGTGACATTTGCATGCCATGTCACATCCATTCTCTTGTATCATACGGCAGCTGGTACTGTAGCATATGCGTATTGCTACCATGTGAACTACGGATGTCCTAACTTAAGCATGTAACATTTGTAAAACTTAAGCATGTAACATTTGTAAGCTTCTCCAATGACAAATAATGCGTAGTTTAGACATTATGCAGAGCACACTTAAGAGTAGCAATGTTAGCTACCTTTGATTATTTGATATACAACCACACATCTATATATCCATATATCCATCCTACAATGGGGCTAGGCCAGGCACAGATAGAGGATGACCCCACTGCTGTAGAAGGAAATAGTAATCCACAAAAAAACACAAAAACTGACGGGTAAAAAATGAGCCATAAGAATGACAGAGTGGACTATTGAGGATATGAAAAAAACATGTATCATTATTATTATGCAAGAACCTCAGAATTTCTAGACAGAAAATATTCACAAAGATTAGGAGAGAAATTAGAGGAAAGAAAAATACTTGCACAAGGACAACTGTCAAAAGATTCAAATGCAAATTTGTGTTCAATACAACAAATTCATAAAAAGCATTATATAGACCAAGAAACTTTGGACCATTTGGAAAAAGAAGTGACTGAGAAAGTGAAAAAATATAATGAACAAAACTGAGGTTTTTGAAAGGTGTTAAAATAAATATGGACATGAGAAAAAAGAGAAGTCTGATAGCCAAACCAATCATACTGAAGAGGAGCTTCAAATATATTTCAAGAAAAATGCAGGCAAAGGCACCCAGATATGAAAAATTTCACAATACAAAAATTAATATCAGAAAAGGGCATGTAAAACAGAAGACAAGTAAAGTAGAAGTTAAACAAATAGATGTTGAAGTTGTGGAATACCTGCAAAGTAAAAGATATAGTGTAGAAAGTCTAACACATGTTATTACACAGCATGATGGAACAATGAGTCCACAAAGTAAGAAGAAATAGGTGGGGCGAGAGACATCTGAAGAAGAAATATGGACATGGGAAAGAAAAATAGATTTAATATAATGCAATATGTATGCAAAGGAGAAAGCAAAACTAATCAGTACAAAAAAGCAGCACCAAAGATATTTGAAGAGAAATAAAGGCAAAGGCATCCAGATATGGACAATTTCACAATACAAAAAATATGAAAACTAAGGGGGAAAGTAGAAAAGAGGATCAGTAATGGAGAAGTTAAAGAAATAGAAACTGTAGTTATGGATTACCTGTGAAGTGAAGGATTTAGTGAAGAAAATCCTACTCTGGTAATGTCACAGCATGATGGAACAGTGAGCCCTCAAATTAAGGGACGTCATTGGCTGTATGATGATATTCTGGTGCTTTCAGTAGGAAATCAATGCAAAAGTTCAGATGAAGCTGCACAGCAAGAGATGGAGCCGGAAACAATGACAACTTTGATGCAGTCAGTGTTGTGGAATGATATTCCAGTGAGTTCCCATATGAAAGAGCAATGGCTGATGTAGGATGCAGCTGAAGAGAATATGTCACAGGGAGATGTTCTGGAACTTTCTGTAGAATGCCCACATGATACAGAGAACAAGGAATGCACCCTCAGTTTAGAAGAAAATGATCTAAGAGAAGAGTTGCTTGATTTAATACAGATGGATAGACATATTAAGATCAATGAAAGAAATAGATTATAGAAAGTCAATAAGATCCAAAATGTTAGATGTCTGATAAAATAAATGAACACAGTAATCAATACTATTAACATAAACTCGTGTGGTATAGTAGAAATAAATAGGATTTATTACTGTGCAGTTAAATTAATAACAAATAAAGTCTTACAACAAAAATATATGGTAATAAGAGAAAAGAAGGGAATAAATCAATTGCCATCATGGAAGCATCAAATGGAGAAAACTATAAAGCAATTAAGACAAAAAGCATCACTATTAGATAAGTACAGAAGGGGGAACAGATCAGCAAAAATTCTTAGAAAGCTAGACATGATAAAAGCAATGTGCAGCATTAGAACAGACCAGGATATATCGTGCACGTTTGCAAATAATAAACTAAATATATCAACAAAGGCAGAAAAAAACTTAGAATATATGCAGATAGTTATAAAGGAAAAGTACAATTCACTGATGATCCAAAATGTTTTATAGAGAACAGGAAAACAAAGCAAAAGGAATAGAAACTCCACCAAAAAAGAAGAAATAGACACATTTTGGAGAAATATCTATGAATACCCTGTATAACATAACAAAGTTGCTGAATGAATAGACAAGTAAAAGAAACAGTAAGGAATTCAAATGTACAGGATATGAAATGGGATGAAGTAACAGCCAGAGAAAGTGAAACAAAATTAAGAAAAGCTGCTAAATGAAAAACCCTAGGCACACATACAATGCCTAACTTCTGGCAAAAAGCATTAACAACTTTACATGAAGATTTATCCATGAGTAAGAACTAGTTATATGCACATTCCAAACAGACACCAACCTGTTTAACAACAGAAACAAAAACAATATTCCTCCTTAAGATTGAACCTGCATGCTATCAAAAAAACTACAGACCAATTACTTGCTTTTTGATGAAGTATAAATAATATACTGAAACTAATGCAACAGAGTTTATAGTCATTTAGAAGAAAACTCAATCATGGCAATAAAACAAAAGGGTAACAAAAGAAGGTCATATGGAACAAAGGATCATTTGTTGTTAAAGTCATAATGGAGAATTGTAAAAAAGGGGAAGAATCTAAGTATAGCATGGATAGATTACAGAAAAGCATTTGACAGCATCCCACAGTCTTGGATAAAAAGAGTGCTTACAGATGTATGATACAGCCAATATTGATAAATTACATTAAAGTGATCGTGAAACAGTGGCAAACCACTTTTTTTAGCTAAGCCATCATAAAGGACAATTTATTATTCCAGGGATAAAAAAATCAAAGGGGGGCTATTCCAGGGTGACTCTTTGTCACCGCTGCTCTTTGTCTTGCACTTACCCCATTAAGCTGTGTTATTAACAAATTAGGTTATGGTTATAATTTGACTCCCAGAAAATAACAAAGTATAAAGACTTTTCTTCTTTTTGTGGATGATTTAAAATGGTATAGTTCATCAGATGAACTGAAAGCAAAACTTGAAGTGGTCAGAACTTTCTCAGATGATATAAGAATGTCAGCTGGTCTTGATAAATGTGCAAATGCAACTTTTAAAGAGGAAAGCTGCAGCGCCAAGAAAATATCAGTCTGGGAGAGGAATGTGATATAATCAAACTTGAGAAAGAGGGAGTTTATACATATTTGGGAATTGGTCAAAGATCGACAATAAGACATGAACAAATGTGAACAAAACTCAGTAAGGGATATTTTAGAAGACTAAAATTAATACTGAAAACAGCCCTGACATTTAGGAACAAAGTCCAAGCTATAAACAAATTTGCTCTTCCTGTTCTAACTTACAGTTTTGGGGTGACTGACTGACCCCAAAAGGTGTTGGATCAGTTGGACAGGAAAACAAGAAAAATGCTTCACGCTGATCAGATGATATATAAAAATCAGTGTATACCAAAACTGTATATTCCTTGTTTTGAAGGATGTATGGGCCTCCTCAAAGTTGATTAAATGTATAGATCTGCAAACATAGGACTGCATACATATCTGATGCCCTCACCAGATCCAAACATAGAACAGCAAAACAACCAGTAACTCAGCCGCAAGCCTCAATACATATTACAGGATGCATTAAATGTCAGAAATAAAGTTAAAAGCATCCAGATCCAAAAAGCAAAAGTTTTAAAACATGAAAAGAAATCTAAGATGACATCCCTGTATAATTTAGCAGAAGTATATCTGTGTCAAGCAGGAATGGAAATCAAACCAAAAGTAGACAAAAATCAGACAGCAACTAAATGAAAAAAAGAAAGAATATAAGGAGAAGGATCAGATGAGAAGGCAAGAAATGTGGAAAATCCATAAATATAGTTGCAAGTACAGAAAACTTCAGGAACAACCTCATGTCAATCAGGATCTGACACAGGAATGGTTAAGGAAATGTAAAGTTAAACCAAAAGATGAAAAGGCTAATATTGGCTGCCCAGGATAGTGGACTAGGTACACATTGGTTTACAAAGTCCATTGAACATGTGGGAGAAACAGACAAATGCAGGTTTTGTAAAACAGTAATAGAAATAGCTGTACATCTTGTTGCTGGGTGTGATATACTAATGGTATAGGGCCAATATACTGAAAGGTATAATAATGTGGCAAACTATTGTACTGAAGATTGTGCAAACATTACAAAACTGAAGTAGATGAGAAGCACTGGAAACAAGAGCCACAAAGCATTATAGGAAATGATGAACTTTATATCACATGGGAGCACCCATTACCAACAGTTCAAAAATAGATGTGAGAAAAACAGACATAATAGTCTAAGAAAGTAAGACAAAAGCAGTGTTGATCATTGAAATTGCTACACCAGTGATTACAGCTTTACATATAGAGAGACAAAAAGTTATAAAATATCAGGATATACAGCCAGAAATTATGGTCATGTGAAAGAAGGATACCCTAGTAGGAGCAATGGGTCTCATAAAAAAGAATTTACAGCCATATTTAGATATGTTATGGATGCATGTAATTCCATATGAATTGCAGAAGGAATCAATTCTGGGTACATTGCAGGTGCTGTGTAGAGCATTTCTGGCTAAAATCAAAAACTCAAACAATACTAATTTCATGAACTTTAATCATACTTTGAAATAGGAATGGGATCCATTCCCATCATGCTATTAGAAACCCAAAAGGCTTGGAAAAAATAAACCAGAACTATTCGCAATGTATGGACACTCTAGAGCAAGTCCTAAAATGCAGAGACTGGATGACCAAAAGTTCTAAGTCCAATATGCCATTTCTCATAATATTTACTTTTCTCTGATGTATGGTGATCTCAGAGTTAGTTTGGGGGGTTAAGAGTGATTTTTCAAGGTTCGCTGTTCTCTGGGGGATTTTTACTTTCTCCACCTTTTCTGCATTCGGCATTAGAATTGTCAACATTTCAATACGGAATCATCAATCTGTGTGTGTGTGTGTGTGTGTGTGTGTGTGTGTGTGTGTGTGTGTGTGTGTATGTGTGTGTGTGTGTGTGTGTGTGTGTGTGTGTGTGTGTGTGTGTGTGTGAGTGTGTGTGTGTGTGTGTGTGTGTGTGTGTATATATATATATATATATATATATATATATATATATACATGGGTCTACTTTGCTTTATCAAAATTACAGTTACCCGAATCTGTATTTGCTGAGATGACTTAACCAAACACTTTAAAAAAACAAAATCATGAATCACATGAATTTTTCACCGGGAAATGAACCACTTGGGCATCAGGACAAAATAATAAAATGAACACAAACTAAACCCACCCAAGTGAGCACTTTTGCCCCCCACACCCCCCAACTAAATATACCAACTCCAAGATAGCACTACACTGGGGAAAAGGTCAAAGTTCACGCTGCTGGCCAAGTGGTTCATTTCTCAGTGAAAAATTCCAGTGATTCATGGTTTTGGTTTTTAAAGTGTTAAGCGAAGTCATCTCAGCAAATAGAGTTTCGGATAAATGTAATTTTGATAAAACAAAGGTTGACCCATATATACATATATACTTATTTTTAAGAATGTTAGGTGTGGTTATAGGCAAATTAGAATGCAAGTATAACTAAACAGAAACAGCTATATTTCAGCTTACCTTTCCCTGATTCAGAAGTAAAGGATATACATATCCCACCTCCACCCCCAGCACAAAAGACCACAGTGAAAAACTTCTCAAAAGCAGACTTCACTCTTCTTAAGACTGAGATGGTATCCTTTAAGCCCACTGTGCCAGTGGATACCACATCCCACAATGCCGAATCCTTCACAAATGCTTTCTATGGACATCTCCAAGAATGTATGGATCATGCAATCCCAAACAAATCCAAGTCCCTCTCCACCAAAGGTAAGCATCCTGTCTGGTGGATCTCAGCCATAAACAAATTGTATAACAAAAGAAGGAAGCTACTGCACGTCAGAGCAAAATCCCATGAAGGGAAGACATCTCTGATCAACATTAGCAGAAAACTACGTTCTCTCATAAAAACATCCAAGGCCAACTTTGAGAGAAAAATCGCTAAGGACACTAAAGATAACCACAAAGCCTTCTTCAGCTATGTTAGAAACCTGGGCGGAAACCCTCAGATACGCTCAGAGCTGGTTCAAAACAACAAAAAATACACTGAACCCACAGATATTGCCAACATTCTGGCTGACAGGTTCAGTGCAAATTTCTCCCCTCCTTCACCCCCAAAAGAAGAAATACTTATCCCAGCTGAATGTAATCTCCCTGTCATCTCAGATGTCCAAGTGAGAACTGCCCTAAACAAAGCAAAAAACACAGCAAAAATGGAACCTGATGGTATCCCGGGTTGCGTGTTACGTGAACTCCAAGAGGAGCTAAACCCACACATAAAAATGCTATTTAACCTTAGCCTTACTTCGGGATATGTACCTGAACACTGGCGTACAGCAACAGTGGTCCCACTCCACAAGGGCGGTGCCTCTACAGACCCTGGAAACTACCGCCCCATAAGCTTAACCAGCCTGGTCTGCAAAGCTATGGAAAGAATCATTATGGAACTCCTAAACAGAGACATAGGGGACCTACAGACACTTGACCCCACCCAGTTCGGCTTTGTAAAGGGCAGATCCTGCCTTTTAAACCTGGTTGACATTTTTGAAACAGTCACTATAGCCATTGATGAGGGCAAAGCAGTCCATACAGCATACCTGGACTTGGCTAAGGCCTTCGACACAATACCCCACTCAGGCATCATAGATAAGCTCAACAGCTTAAAAGTAAACCCTTATGTCACTAGATGGGTTGCAAACTGGCTAAAGGACAGAACCCATAAAGTTAAAATCGCTGGAGCAATGTCAGACTCAAAGCCAGTCACAAGTGGTGTCCCACAGGGATCTGTCCTGGGACCCCTCTTGTTCGGCATTTACTTCTCAGATGTTAAAGCAAACATGGGAGGGCTGTGGCTGACAAAGTTCGCAGATGACTGCAAACTAGGCGCCATAGTCAATACACCAGCAGACACACACATCCTACAAAAAGGCCTCACAGAAACAGACAACTGGTGCCGGAGTCACGGCCTTAAACTAAATGCCAAAAAATGTATAGTCATCCCCTTTGGGAAAAACAAAGTACCCACAAATTATCACATAGACAGCAACCCACTGAGTACGGAAAAAGTAATCAGAGACCTAGGGACCCAAGTCGACAGCGACCTCTCATTTGACACCCACGTTGCCAAAGTGGTTAGAAAAACATTCTACCTTGCACACCTCATCATGAAGGGATTCACATCCAGATCCAAGGATATCATTGTACCCCTATATTCCTCCGTCATCAGACCCATGATTGAGTACAATACCCCATTTGGTATGTACCTCACCCGGCATTTGCAACAGCTGGAGAGACCACAAAAGTACCTCACCAAGAGGATCAAGGGTCTCCAACATATGTCTTATTCTGCCAGACTAAAGAAACTTCAGCTCTATTCAGAAGCATACCGCCTGCTCAGAGGTGATCTCTGCCTGACGTACAAGGCCATGTCAAATCAGGATCGGATGGACATGCTCCACCTCAAAAAATCCAAATCCATCAGGACCACGAGAGCTAAAGACTTAAACCTCGGCACAAGTATGAATAGGACATGCTGGAGGGATAGAATCATAACCCAGAGGCTTCCCATGCTTTGGAACAAGATCCCAGTTTGTATTAGGCAGAGCCCCTCACTGACTCTCTTCAAGAGAAATCTTGATGAGTGGATGGGAGATCGTAAGTTTACCCCAGGGGTCACATCTGTGTCACTGCTAGACAGGGGCACAGTAAACGAATTCTATTATATAAGGGGACCTTCATTGTGTCACTACTAGACAGAGGCACAGTATTCTAAACTTATTCTGTACATTTTTGTACCATTTCATGGGGTGGCAAAAGCCACATCACTATGGCTAGGCTTACAAATGCCCCAGGGCAGATAGCCTAGTACTATACTATGAAACTATGAAACTATGAAACTAAGTCTTGTAGCCTTTAGCTGTAAGCAAGTCCAATCACATCAAATATAGTTGGCACTCATATGATTATGATAGTAGGCTATGTTTCCTATGTTGGTATAAGTCCAAGTCAAGACAGCAGCATTTTCTGTGCAGAGCCAGTAGTGCCAGGTAATTTTCTGGAGCAGTTCCAGCAGAGGAAGCTATTGAGTTTTGGGGATGACTCTGAGTTGCAGGCACAACAGATGGTTACCCTCTCACCTCCACTTAGTGAGTTTCTTCTGTCTGCATCTGAGGTAGAATTGGTACCTTGCTTTGGTACACTCAGTGGCTAAGTGATTTAAGAATAGTTGAACTTAGATTTAAGGTGGGAAATGTATGTAGTGGATCCCTTTGTAGGGCACTGCAGCAGCTTAGGTGATTTGCAGTCTGTTTGCTTGTCCAGAGCTGGCCTCTATGATCTGGCCTACTGCCATGCACAGGCTTGCTTCCATGTGGTTGGTCTCATTATGGGGTAGGTGTTCCTCCACACTGAGGAAGGCTGTGTATGGACTGCCAGCCGAAACCGGTCTGTTCTTCTTGTTGTCCAAAAGAATAAAACCATTTCACCAGGACACAGTTTGCTGGCTCTGTTTCTTTTTTGGTAGGTGTTCCTCTGCCTTTAAGGGACAGAGCTGCAAAGTTAGGGTCATAACATTGAGGTATGGTGACATCACACCAGTGCGAGGTCTGCTATTTTCCATTAGTTTTTTTTTTTTTTTTTTAGTATAAAACATAATATAGAAAAGAGTTGAAAGGCAATCAGAAAAAAAGATCCAGGTGAGTCCTGCTGAGGGCAGATGATATGCAAGTTCATATTGTTGAAGACTGGCAGCATGAGTGCCTCTAGTTGAAAAGACAAGAGAAACAAAAGAGGCAGATATGAGAATTAGGAAGCAGAGAGAAGGTTAGTTGGGAGATCAGCATAGCAACTTGGGTAGCAGCAAGCGGAGGGGGGGGGTGGAGGCATAACTATCAATAGTATGACTTGCTCCAATTTCTGTCCTTTGCCTCTATTTTGCTTTGTACCTCCTATATGGGTGATTAATGGCACAGGTTATGGTACTAGATAATGATAAGCATTGATTAATGGCACAGGTTATGGTACTAGATAATGATAAGCATTGATTAATGGCACAGGTTATGGTACTAGATAATGATAAGCATTGATTAATGGCACAGGTTATGGTACTAGATAATGATAAGCATTGATTAATGGCACAGGTTATGGTACTAGATAATGATAAGCATTGATTAATGGCACAGGTTATGGTACTAGATAATGATAAGCATTGATTAATGGCACAGGTTATGGTACTAGATAATGATAAGCATTGATTAATGGCACAGGTTATGGTACTAGATAATGATAAGCATTGATTAATGGCACAGGTTATGGTACTAGATAATGATAAACATTGATTAATGGCACAGGTTATGGTACTAGATAATGATAAGCATTGATTAATGGCACAGGTTATGGTACTAGATAATGATAAGCATTGATTAATGGCACAGGTTATGGTACTAGATAATGATAAGCATTGATTAATGGCACAGGTTATGGTACTAGATAATGATAAGCATTGATTAATGGCACAGGTTATGGTACTAGATAATGATAAGCATTGATTAATGGCACAGGTTATGGTACTAGATAATGATAAGCATTGATTAATGGCACAGGTTATGGTACTAGATAATGATAAGCATTGATTAATGGCACAGGTTATGGTACTAGATAATGATAAGCATTGATTAATGGCACAGGTTATGGTACTAGATAATGATAAGCATTGATTAATGGCACAGGTTATGGTACTAGATAATGATAAGCATTGATTAATGGCACAGGTTATGGTACTAGATAATGATAAGCATTTGAGTTTGTCCTTCACATCTTTCAGAAAAGGCTTGCTGGTGCAAATATGCTAGGTGTTCAGCTGCCTAAGTACTGATATCAAGATGTAAAAGTTGCCCCTACTCATTCTTCCCGCTGAGGTTAGGGTGTTGCCCAGATTTCATTAGCAGGTTGAGCAGTATGGTGGCAGAGGTGGAAGAGCAGGCCAGGCAGCAATGAGTGTCAATCAGCTCCTTGTGGTTCCAACACTGAAAATGTCTGTCACACTGGTCATGATGAGAACCCTATGAGTTACACTGGGGGATGGTCTAGTTGACTAAAGAATCTTGAATGGATGTACACTTAAGCAATACGGCTTCACCGCCCTGTGAGATCCTGCTGGAAGTTGTTAGTATTCAGTTAATATGAATTCCTATGTTGCCTGTTTGTTCCACATGTTGAAGAGTAGGGCCCCCTCCCCCCTTTTTGATGTAGGTCACATTGCTAGAGATTTGAAGGGGCAACAATGACAGACATGGGGGTTTCAGCCTTGCTAGTTTCAAGGATACATTCTGATGGAAAATCTGTTATTCTATTAAATGTCTATGTTTCTAAGATTGATATGGTTAGCCAGTCCAGTATGTGTGTCCTTTCTCTCTCCTCCTTCTAGTGCTAGGGAAGGACAGGGAAGATGGCTAATACTTATGTAACATTATAATAGGAAAATACACAGGTTAGGGTTGCAGTCAAAGACGGTAGATGGAATGCAAGCAGGAAGGTTGATGGATGCAGGACCATTGAAATGGAGGTGAAACCTATGGCTTAGGTCATGAAGGTCATCGAGAGTAGGAGCAGGAGGAACACAGACCAGGTCTTAAGGTACAGAAAAAAAGAAAAAAAAAGAAGGGGGAAGGCTAAAAGAGAAGGTGCTTACATAAGGTGGAGTACTTACTGTCCTGTTTTCTTGCAGGCTGGTGAATGTGTTGGAGCTAAGCCAGTGTTGGTAGGACATCATATCCCAAGTGGATTAATTTTTCCAGCTGGTAGAAGGTGAACTGCACCCAGAGGAGAAGGTTGTCCTGGAAACACCACCAGGAAGAAGGTGGAAGCAGGGATGAACTGCTGTGTGCCCATCCACAGAGGCCTCCAGGAAGAGAGGAAAGAAGCATAGGAGAATAAGAACAGAACCAAAGTTTTGATGCTGGTGGAGCCCCAGCCATTGCCAGGTAATTTAATTGTTGACTTGAGGAAGGTGGCAGGGCACAATTTGTTATCATATGACTTGTTATCAGGTTTGGTTTTGTGCAAGAGCTTAATGTGCAAGACAGGGTTAAGTTACAGGATTTTCTGAAGTGTGCTGAACTAGACTAGTAAGAGGGGGGGTAGTTGAGGTTGGGAGTGTAGAGGCCTAGGCATGACCTCAGTGTCATTGAATTGTTCAGAGTATAGGATTTTACCATTTTGCAGGGCATTCAATTTGGGAATTTTGACCAAGAAAAGAGATGTTGGGAAGGAGACCACAAAGGACACAGAGTGTTTTGCTCAGGGATATGGGTGCTTTTTATCACACCACATATCCTTCTAGCTGTGATGGAAGAGATTTGGAGGGGAAAGTTTGTGAAAGTTTTTCACCTTATAGCTGCTGATAGGGTAAGGAGGATTTTGGAGGCTGAGGTCCTGCGAGCTAAGGCTCTGACAGTCACCTTGGCAGCACTGGGCAAGAGGAGTGCAGCTGGGTTAAGGGCCAGGACCTGTGACAACTGGATCTTGGGGTGTGGTACTTAATTGCAGTTATCTTAGAGCTGGAGTCCCAACAATGGTTGCCCTTGCTGGCATACGTTTTGACAATCAGAAAAACCCAATGGTTGAGAGGCGTAATGCCTAGTTGTAATATGACCAGTGCTTTAAAAAGTTAAAGACGTTGTATAAGTTGCTGGGGTGGGAGAATATGCATGCAGACACATGGTTGGGAGCAATGTTGGAAATGGTAGCAGGGCAGGCTGAGGTCATAACCAAGGGGAGGGAGGCAAGAGTAGGCCATGCTGGGCCTTCAGTGCAGGTAAGTGCATTTGGCCTGTCTGTAAGTTTGCTCACATGTGGTCCCAGTGTGTGGGTCCTCATAGTGCAGTGTGGTGCTGATGCAAGGAGGGCTGTGTCTCTTCCTCACCATATAGTAACAGACTGGAGGGTCTAAAGGAAGCACTTGGAAAAGGTAAGGGCAGTGATCATAAAGGTATGAGAATTTTACCCATTGGACAGGGGTCAGGTGAGCAGGCCCTGCATTCCCAAATACAGTAGAAGTTTTGACAGGGATCCTGTAGAACTAACTGGACATTAGGTAGCCTGGTATCATCTATAGGGCTTTACAATGGGCTTTGCAATTAAGTCCCAGGTGAGGGGGGGTTGTAAAAGGTTTGTGGTAATATGAAATCATTTGAGGGTAATGAGGCAGTTACCCAGGCATTGTTGGACAAAAAAGTGTAGGCAATTAAGTGTGACAATTTGACTTCCCCCCTTTGATTCCTTTAAGATTTCCCCATTAGTCTTGATTCTGAAAAAACAGCCCGGTGAATTTCACATAATTCATCATCTTTCTTCCAGAGGGTACTTCAGTACATGACTGTACTGATAGCAGGATCCCAAGTTACAATTTGCTTCATTGGTTAAAGTGCTGTGGATGAGTCAGAGATTTGCTGACCCATGGTTGAAAAAACTAAGCAGTGGGTCAGTTTTTCATTTGCTCCCCATATAAGGAGCAGGGCTCTCCTTTCCTCGGTATACATCTAATTGGGAAGTCTCAACAAGGCCATGCCTATCTGCTATGCTGTGGCTTGTGCCACATTTGCCAAAATGTAATACAGTATTGCATTTCCTTTGGGAGTCTTGGGCAACTGGCCTGAGGTCAGTGCATTACTTAGATGATTTCTGCTATTTTCAGCAGTTTCATATCGAAGTGAGAGTGCCACTAGAGGAGAGGAAGAAGGAAGGACCAACTAAGGTTCTATCTTTCTTGGGGTTAGAAATGGTTGGTGAGGTAGGCTTGCTTCACCTTCTGGAGTAGAAGGTAGTCAAACTGAAGGACAGGATTGCAGGTATGATAAGCAAAGAGAAGGTTCGGATCAAGGAGGTGATGGATGTGATGAGGTTGCAGAATAGGTCTGGGAAGAGCTTTCTTCAAGTCTCTAGCTAGATTACTGAGAGGGTAGGTATAAGCACCATCAGATTAAACTATCTAGATTGTTCAAAAGGATATAGCCATTTGGGTGGACTTCCTTCATCATTTTAATAGTGTGCCCCTTAACTAAGGAAGTTGGGTGACTTCTGAGGAGATGCAGCTTTACATGGATGCAGCTGGAGACTTGTCATGGAAGCTTATTTCAAAGACTAGTGGTTTGCTGAAAGGTAGCTGGTGGTGGTGGATTGGTCAAAAGAGTGGAAGAAGGTTATTTCATTTTTGGAGCTCATGCTCCTTTGGACGGTTTGTCAAAGTTTGACAAGACAAGCAATACGAAGGTTCTTTTCCACTTGGATAACTTAGTCATAATTTGGGTTTTGGCCAAAAGATCTATTAAGATCTATTAAGTCAAAGTTTATTGATATCTTTTTTTAGCTAGGCATATCCCAGAAAATATTAATGCCCTTGCTGATACCTTATCTTGTTTCCAACTCCGCAGGTTTCAGAAGCTGATTCCAGGGGCACAGGTGAGTCCAAAGTCAGTATCAGAGGAGACTTGAATAAATGGGCAGGGGCAGCAGAATGGTTATTTCAGCAATGCTGGGCCAAGTCAACAAGGGAATCCTATAGTGCAGCTCTGGCTGCATTTATGGACTTTGGTGAGAGTTTGCTGAAGGTTGAGTGGAAATGTTCTTGGCAGTTGTTGGCTAGGTATTCAATTTTCAGGTGGAGGGTGTGTGAGGAGAGGAGAACCATTAGTGTACATTTGGCAGCATTGTGTCCTGCAGCTAAATGCATAGGGGTAGTGATTTTACTAAACACTGGTGTATTTTGAGGATTTGGAAGAGGTGGGAGAGGGTTTGGTGTCTGTCAATGGATGTTAGGCTTCCTTTGGGAAGTACTTGTTGTGCTCAGTGTTGAAAGTTTTTTATGATATAGTGAGTAGTCATGATAGACACATTTTATAGTCATGCTTGCCAGTTTTATGCATGTAGGGGATTTTCATATGACCAAGTTGTCATGCAGTGTCAGATGGTGGGACACATGTAGTATAAGGTAGAAATGCTGATTAGGTTACATAAATCCAAAGCACACAAAGTTAATAGAAGATTGCAAGTGGTACTTCTGAGAAACTTGACGATACTGTTGTGTCCAGTGAATTGGAGGCTAGCTCTGAAGAAATTAAAAGCAGGTAAGCCAATAATGTATTTCAAGAACTGAATGGTAGTTCAGTGTCAGAGGGGCAATTTATTCACTTGCTTAGGAGAGCACTGACAACTCAAGGTATAGATGGGAAGATGTATTCTATTTATTCATTTAGGATAGGTAGGGCATCCAATGTGGCTCCAGAATGCAAGTCAAATGAGGTTATAAAGCAGTTTGAAAGATTGGTGTCTAATGTGTTTTTCTCTTATATTTGATAAGGAAGTTATTAAAAGATTTGGGGATTTTGTTGTCACAGGACTGGTTTGTTTACTTATGTTTTTCTTTTATAAATAGAAAGATTGCTGTCCTGTTGGGCCATTCCTACATTTTATGGAGTGCTAAGCAAGTGTCAGTGAGGTTTAGAGGATTGTTTATACACAGTAATACAATGGTTTTGGATGCCTTTTGGAATGGCTGCAGAGGTATGTGTTAGAGACAGCTGGTGGGTATAATGGATTGAGTAAAGTCAGCAAGCAGAATTCTGCACTTCTTAGTAATGGTATAATGCTGATTAATGTTTCTGGGTATATAACTGATTTGGACCACCACTATTCCAAGACTGTTTTCGAAGTCTGTTATTAGTTTTAAGGCAGCTGCGGATGCCAGAAGGTTTGTTAACCACAGAGTGGCTTGGATAGGAGCTCTGTTAGTTTTTTGTTTTCTTTTGTGCTGGGGAGCTCGATTTTTGCTAAACAGTGTGGTACAAAAGTGATGGTGTTCATCTGAGTGACGTTGGATCAGATCTATTCGGTGTGTAGCTAGCTTTTTTGTTGAAGTATTTGGTAGCTTTATGTATTAACAGCTGAGGAATTCATTTGGTTAGACTGTGAGAAGGAAGAGAGGAACAGGCTGCCTTTGGCCAGCCTTGGGGGGTAGAATAAGCAATCTTCCCTTCTAAATAAGAAGGCAAGTCCTTCCTTTTTCTTTCTATCTCCCTTCCTTCCTTCCAGGCTGGTTTACTCAGAATAAACAGTGGTTTATGCTGCTCATGGAGGGGTTTGGTGCTCTTCAGTAAGCAGTTATAACACTGTTATTTGACTAATACATTTAGGTGCATGTTCTGCCACACTGTCTGCTATGGGTAGTTTGATTTTTGCTAATATTTAGTTTGGGTCTTAGAATATGTAGGGGAGCCTTTTCCCATACTGCATGTACATGGTGGTTTGAATGTTTTGCTAATATTTGTTGATTGTCTTTATCTGAATAATGGTTGTTGTATGTTAGCTGGATTACAATAAAATGTGGTTGCACTGTTCAGTGATGGTGTCTTCATTTGCACTGGACATGGGGTTAAGGAACAAATAGAGTTTGCCATGTAGACTGTTTTGTCCCTGAACTCCTGAATGTGGGGGTGGGGTGCTGGAGTTGGTAGCTATATTATGGGTTGTCTCCATGATAGCTTGGGGATGAGTTTGACGAAATTAACTGTAATTGTAGGGAATCAGATAGTTGTAATGTTCCTGGGCAGGAAATTAGGTAGTTGAAGTTAAGAAAACTGAAGTTAGGAAGAGGCACAATTTATCATAATGGTTAACATTGTTTTCGCCCATGCAAACGTTACAAGGTTTGATCCTGACCCCCACGTAATGCCTGTGTGGAGTCTGCATGCTTTCCTTGTGTCTCTATGGTGTTCCTCCCACCTCCCAAAAGTATGTTGGGTGTTTTTGCATCAAACTAACTAAAAATTGCAGCAGCAAAGACTCTAGGTGGTGCCTATCTGGGGAAGAGTTGTATAGACTAACTGCATTAATTGTGATGCTCAGTATCCTATACTGATAGGAGAACAGAAATCACAGACTGGGTGCCATGTCAGGGCAATGCTGTTAAAATTTGCTGTACTTGATTTGGTCACATTGACTAATGTCACCAAAATGAGCATACTTATTTGCTAGTGATAAGAGGGTTGAGGACTTTATTACTCTAACCTATGTCAGTGACACATGCTAATGGTGAGAGGGGTCTTGTCAGTAAAATATGTATTAATGTGTGTATTTGTAATATGCTTAGTGCATTTAGAGCTTGAAAAGGGTTAACACATTTATTCTATTTCATACTGCATAAATCTGTACAAACTGCAGATGCTTTCTGACCTTGTATTGTTAGCTAAAATCTTGCTTGTGCCTTGGAAATTTACTGAGAAGCAGATGATTCCTGCTTATGTTAGGAAAATAATGAATAGAACAATACTACTTGTATGAAGCTTAGACAAGAAGTTCCGTTTGTGCTGTGAGAAAATGCACAGCTGTAGAAGCCATAGATAATTAGGACAAAGCCTGTTTGAAAATATGAACTGCAATCAGCATTTGCTTGCATCTGAGTTAGAAGAGTACCTTGAAATGTAACACTGTACAATGGAAGCTTGTAAACGAATTAGTGCCCACCAAGGCCAGGTTGTTTTTCTCAAAAGTTTCTCACAAATCTAGTCATGTCAGCAAAAAATCTGAGTAACATCTGCTGTAGGACAATACTGAAAGTTGTGTTTGATTACGTCAGCCATAGAAGAAGGCCATGTCTTGTAAAACAGTATAAGAATAAGCATACTTCCTGTTAGTAGTTAGACAAATCCTTGTATTTGCATGTTTTTGTCTCCTTGCGGCAAGTAAATAAATATGCCTTAACTGACCCTTACGTGTATTGGTCTTTGAAGTTTTTTCCTTTGACAGATTGGTTCTTCGGACTGGAAACCCTCACTTCGCCTCGGATCAGACAGGCCAGGTGGCTTGAAACTGTACGGGGAAGAAACCACATCAGTTCTTCTTAGTTGAAAAGCCCTCCGACTGAATTGTCGTACAAAAGAGGCCAGCCACTTTCTGATCTGCGAATGAAGGATGGGTTTACTTGAACCAGGTGATCAATCACGAAGGCTCAGGTAAGGTGAATCTACCTTTTTTTTTCTGTTTTAGATCAGGGACTAGATTTGTATTTATTTTGTTAAGACTTTGTTTATACAAGTCAGGGACAAAAAGATTACTGTCTTGTCATAGATCAGGAAAACAGAGCAGGTAGGCAGTCACTCTGAAGAGACTATAACAAAATCCATGGTACCACATTAAAAATAAGGAGTTATGTAACGATTAAAAGGGTAGAACAAAATGGGTAATAATTGTACAAAAAGATCCCAAAGTCCGCCGTCAACCGAAGACGCGAAATACATGCAGTCACAGCTTGCTGATAATATTAAATACTATTCAAAATGGGTTAATAAGTATGAATTTGATGGTAAATTAGAAAAATCCTCTCTTGTCAAACTTGTCAAACAGCTTAAAACCAAGTCTAAAGGTCGGGTAAAAAAGCAACTTCAATTAGGAATTCCTCAGGCACACAGGTGGATTGAGGAAGTAAACCAAAGTGAACAAAAGAGCAATAATTCAAAAGCAATGTTTTTAGATAGGGAGGACAATATCTTAGTAATAGCATCAGCCCCTCCACCTCCCTTACCAGAATATGAGGCAAGTGAACAAGTTAGTCCACCCCTGCAATATCCTGCTGTCACTGTAAGTAGAGACACTACAAAACCGAAACTGTTTATTAGAGATCTCATTGAGACCAGGTCTCGAACACGGGCAGGAAACTCAAAAGGGGACATTGAGTTATATCAAATGGGTAGAAATTCATGATTTATGAGTGAAGAAGAAATATGCCCACTTATAGAAGTGCCTAATCCTCAGGCAGGGCAAGACGGTCAGGACCCAACTATTCTAGTGTATAGACCATGGACTCCGGAAGACATCCGGAAAGCCACTGAGGGAATTCCCCATCCAAAAGTTAATTTTAGAAAGTTCTTAAAAGATTTGCAAGGAATGAGGCTAAGTTATAATTTAAACGGAGAAGAGGTGGAAAAAGTAGTCAGACAAATTGTGGGACCAGATTGGCACATGATTAGTGGCAACTGGAATCCCCGTGACGCTGTGCTCAGGCCCCTCCCACATAGCAGCGCAGAATTAGACAACAGAGTGAAAGGTCTTACAGACCGAATCTCTGAGAAATGGAAGCCTAGGGCAGACTGGACTTGCATTAATCAATGCATCCAACAGGAAGGCGAAACTATTGACAGATATGCCAGACTATTAGAATGTTTTAATAACCACTGTGGAATGCAGGTCCCTGAAGATCAGATACACGATTCCCCATATGAGCAGCAGTTAAAGAATGCATTTTTGAAAGGTAGTATGGCACCCATAAGCAGCTTTATTACAAAGCACATGGTAGATCATTGTACAAGCAGGTTACAGTCATTACTTGAATATGCTAGGCATGCCGAAAGGCATTTTAATAGCAAAAAGAAAAAAAAAGCCCAAGTATTTTCTGTAGAAGATGGAACAGAAGTTTATGTAGTACAGTCTGGGAAAAAGGGCAAGAGAAATGCCCAGGGAAACAAACAATCTGATCAGCGATCAGAGGACTTTGAAGGGCGAAAGAAAAGGGGTGAATGTTTGTTTTAAATGCGGTAAAAAGGGACACTTGGCAAGGGATTGCAAGAAAAACAAGAAAGCAACCACGGAAGATAAGGAGGGTGAGGACTGACTATATGATAGTCAGGAATCACTAGAAGGGATAGCAGAGAAGGGACAAATGAGAATGTGATAGAGGGAGTAGAGAATGTGACAGAAGAAATAGAGGAAGTGCAGGAAGTCACGGATAGTGAAGAAAATTAAATATTAGATTTGGCTTTATTGAGCTTAGAGCTCTATTTATCAGACATGAAACCAGAAGTTACACTCCTGGTAGAAGGGAGGGAAGTCAGATTCTTGTGTGACTCAGGGGCATCACGGACCCTGATACATCCCTCCAAACTGCTAGAGAACTCAGAGTCACCTGATTACATATTAGTGAAAGCAGCTAATGGACAGCTGTATCGGAAGCCCCTCTCCCATAATATTGTGATAACTGATCCTGTTTCAGGATTGACCCAGAAAAGCAAAATTGTTGTTTCTGCAAAATGCCCAGTAAACCTTTTGGGCAGAGACCTTATGCAGCTATTTGGTATAGCAGTAGTTCCGACTATGCAGGGTATGGAAGCACAGCGACACATTGATACCTTTGCAGTGCAAACGGAGGGTAAAATGTTTTATTGTTACAGCCAGGAGTTGGTTACGACTGGTCCAGGGGCAGTGACCGAAGAGTTGATGAATGTAGCCATCAGCAAATTCCCCTCCCTTGACATTACTAAACAGCATTTGTTGCACTGTACTCTGTATTATTGTAACACACCAGGACCTGATAAGGAATATGAGCAAGAATTGTTTAGAAATCGTGCAAAGAGATTGATATTACGTAATCTGTACTGGGACACAGAAAGGAACAGTGTAGTCAGCTGTTCATTGCCCCAGGAGTTCTTTGCACTCTATAAATCTAATTGATTACCACACGTTAGCTTAACTAAGGACAAGAATGTAAAATGGGTAGACTTAGGAGAAAAAGTCATGAGATGGGAAAAACAGACAGAGTTAGAACTGTCAGAACAGGGAATACAAATGCAGAAGTTGAATTGGATAACTCAGACCCACCCAGCTGTACACTTGCAGTCTAGCAAGGACAGCTGATTAGCACTCCTATTGAAGGAGGATGAGAATGCCTTACAGAATATACCAGAAACTCTCTGGTCAACAGGAAAATCAGATGTAGGACATATTTTTACAGCGGGACCAGTTACTATTATGCCAAAGTCAGCATTTAGACCACAAAAAAGACAGTATCCCTTAAGAAAAGATGCAGAGGTAGGAATTTTATTTTATTTTATTTTTATTTTATTTTATTTTACATTTGTTAACCGGGCTAGTCTGGCTGGATACATGTATGTCCAGCAGCAGAGGCCGAGGAGAAAAAAACTACTATCAATATAACACACAATACAGTTTACGAAAACATTACTAAATTAATACTAACAAAATGTACTGAGATAATATACAGTTTACCTGGACTAGTCTGAGTAGTAGGAATCAAACCTATTATAGCAGCCTTACTTAAGGAAGGGGTACTGGTGGAATCTCCTGATTCACCATGTAACACACCCTTATTTCCTGTTAAGAAAGCGAATGGAGAGTGGCGTATGGTCCAAGATTTACAAGCTGTAAATGACGCAGTAATACCAAGGGCACCTACGGTGCCAGACCCACACACCCTGTTGAATGATTTAAAACCTCAACAGAAATATTTTTCTGTGGTAGATATCAGCAATGCGTTCTTCTCGATACCGATACACCCTGACAGGCAGTATTGGTTTGCATTCACATTTCAGGGGAAAAGGTATACATATATGTGACTACCACAGGGGTATTGTGAAAGTCCAACAATATTCTCACAAGAAATGGCAAGCAACTTGGCAGGATTTACCCCACCAAGAGGTAGCCAGATTTTGCTTTATGTTGATGATATCCTGCTGGCGGCCCCCACCCAGCAAGATTGTAAAGACGATACCATAGCGCTATTACAATTTTTATCCACTGAAGGACATAAAGTAAACAAAAATAAACTGCAGCTTTGGAAAAAACAAGTTAAATACCTAGGATATGTAATATCCAAGAAGGGTAGGACATTAGATGAGGACAGAAAAGTAGTGATTTTGCAAGCACCAAAACCCACTACCAAGAAGGAAATGATGTCCTTCCTGGGTATGACTAATTGTTGTCGGAGTTGGATTCCAAACTATGCCTTGGAAACTGCACCATCGACTAACCTGATTTATAAAAAGCCTATGGCAGCACAGGATTTGTTACAATGGACTCCAGAAGCAGAATCTGCTTTCTGCAAACTGAAACAGTTAATAACGTCCTCATTAGTTTTGGGATTACCAAACTATTATAAACGTTTTTTCCAAACTGTAGATTGTAAGCAAGGTTATATGACATCAGTGTTAACACAGCAGCATGGGGACAAGCAATGCCCTATTGCTTATTATTCATCACAACTGGACCCAGTGGCACGGTCTTTACCCCACTGTGTACAAGCAGTAGTTGCAGCTGCAATGGCAGTACAGGCTTTAGCCTCAGTAGTTTTTTTCCACCCTCTCACATTGAGAGTGCCTCATGCAGTCGCTATTATTTTACTGCAAGAGAAGGTAGCATATCTTTCCCCTGCTTGGCATCTTTCCTGTATGACTATATTGTTCAGCCAACCTCATATGACAATTGAACGATGTACGACTTTGAACCCTTCTACCTTGCTCCCAACCCCTGCAGATGGCACACCACACAGCTGCCTGTAGGTGATTGAGCAAAAGACACTGCCTAGAAAAGACCTTACGGATGTTACCTTGGATGATGCCGAGGTGACAAACTACATGGATGGCTCATGCAAAAGGGGCCCTGCAGGACAGAACCTAGTAGGATATGCAGTAGTTTCTGATATTGAGATTATAGAAGCAAAATCTTTACCACACAATTTATCTGCACAGGCAGCAGAATTGATTGCCTTGACACGGGCATGTACCTTAGCAAAGGGTAAATGTGTGAACATTTTTACTGACAGCCAGTATGCTTTTTCTACTGTACATGTTTTTGCGCAACAGTGGAAAAATCGAGGAATGATAACATCTACTGGCAAACCAATCAATCATGCACAGTTTATTTTAGATCTTTTAGAATCTATTCAGTTACCTCAGAAAGTAGCTATTTGTAAATGCACAGCTCATACCAAGCAACAGGACAGGATTTCAAAAGGTAATGCAAGAGCTGATACAGCTGCAAAGCAGGCAGCTTCAGAAGTATTTCTTTTGAAAGAGGAATTACAACCCTCTGAGATTTTAGACTTAGAAATGTTAAAGACAATGCAGACACTTACTACGCAAGTTGAAAAACAAAGATGGGTAAAACAAGGAGCAATTCTCGAAAAGGGGCTGTACATCTCTAAAGAATGGAAACTGATATTGCCATCTAATTTGTTTAAATATGCAGCTTTTTTGAGCCATGGGCAGTGCCATGTCTCAACAGGGGGGATGGTACAGCTGGTGAACCAAGTGTTCACGACATATGGATTCTTAAATTACTCTAAAAAATTCTGTTCGATGTGCCATGTTTGTAATAAACATCATGCACAAGGGGAGTTAAAGCCCAAGCAAGGGAGTTTCCCTACACCACCATATCTGTTTCACACTATCTGTATGGATTTCATAGAGTTGAATAAATGTGAAAATAAGAAGTATTGTCTTGTCATTGTAGATATGTTTTCAAGATGGGTGGAAGCCTTTCCAACCAAAAATCCAGATGCAGCAACTGTGGCCAAAGTTCTTGTTAAAGAAATTATCCCTAGATTCGGCATTTCGGAAAGGATCTACAGTGACAATGGCACACACTTCGTAAACCAGACCATACAACAGTTAAGTAGACATTTTGGTATTTCTTTAAAAAATCATTGTGCGTATCACCCACAATCTGCAGGGCTAGTAGAGAGGCATAATGGGATTTTAAAGAATAATCTAAGGAAGTTAATAGTAGAAACGCAGAGAAATTGGGTATACTGTCTGCCCCTGGCACTGTTGAGCATGAGAACTGTTCCAAATGCAAAAGGATTGACTCCTTTTGAAAAATTATTTGGAAGGGCTTATTATATACCTCAGTGGAAATATCTCAATCCCACAGACCAGGAAGCTGACAGTACACTAGCTGAGTTCATGCAAAACTTGTTAAATTCTAAACATTTGTTGCAGTCAAATTCTGTTTCAGATAAAGAATGAACCATACCGTCAGAAGTGGCAGTGTCCCCTGGAACTTGGATCTGGGTGAAGACAGTAAAGAGAAAGAATTGGGCATCACCAAAGTGGGAAGGTCCATATCAAGTGCTTCTGTCAAAACCCACTGCAGTCAAGATAGCGGAGTGCGCCTCCTGGATCCACCTGACACACTGTAAATTAGTACAGAATTTTGAACTGGACAAAAATCTTGTCACATGCCAAGAGTAAAAATGATAGAGTCCAGAAGAAACAGGAATGCAGAGCAACCCTTTCCTCAGAAGTATTGCATAATCATCCTGTTAACTGTACTAGTGACAATAATCTTTTTGTTGTGGCCTTTCCTTTTCCCAGCCACACAGACTGAACTGAATAAACGTGAAGCGTTACTCATAGACTGGCATCCAAACTTTAACACTTACCAGGCAATTAAATATGTGTATGCTGAGACTTTCAATGTTTCGAATTGCTGGATTTGCACAGCTTTGCCGACAGCATACGGGGGGTTATTAATGACTACAGTCCCCCTAGGGTTCAATGAGACCTGGGAGAACTTGATTTATGATACCTCAACCATTACATCACAAGATAAAATAGCATTGCACTTGTCTGTTCCACAAAAGGGAACTGTGTGTTTTTAAAAAATGATACTGTTCAGGTAGGTTGGAGCAATTGCAATGTGACTGTTCCTTATAAATGTTACACTAAAAGTAACAATGTAGATCTTTATTGTAATACAAACTATGATTCATTTCTTGGATTGATGCACAAAACACTTGATGAAGTAAAACATAATTCTGTTCTTTATAAACAACTGTCTATAATTGATAGAAAAATGTTTCATGCAGGGTGAGTGTATATTCATAGCAAGGTTACTACTAAAGTAGAGGACTGTTATTTTGTGAGTGGCAGAAAGGCATACAAATGGTTACCTGAGAATTGGTCCGGCAGTTGTTTTTTGGGTTACCTGGTTCTGGCCATACGACACACTGCATTTTTGCCTCGAGGAAAAATTCGAAATGTCTGAAAAGTCGTCAACAAACCTGTAAATCCAGTGGGACAAATCGATGTGTGTTGGAAAGACCATCATTCCATAGGCAAAGGACTGACACATATGGACTTGAGTGATAGCGTTATATCGTGGGCAGGCATATTACCGGCATATGGAGCAGTGAAATCGATCTGGGAGCTGAGAAAACTGTCGAAACTTCTCGAAGTAATGAGTAATGCAACTTTTTCCACTCTAGAATTGGTGACTGATGAACTGAATGCAATGAGAACTGTAGTGCTTCAAAACCGCATGGCTCTCGACTTCACCCTAGCAGTGAGAGGTGGTACTTGCGCTTTAATCCAAGAAGAATGCTGTTCGTATATTCCCGACCATAAACACGAGATAGACAATCATCTTGAGGTAATTCAGCAAGTGTCGGCCATGACCAAACCAGGCCCAAACCCACTGATGGACTTTTTCCAGAAATGGTTTGGGGGGGGTACCATCCTAATGAATATCCTGATTGCCATTTGTGTAGGAATGCTCTTACTGGGAGTATGTGTTTGTTGTGGCATCCCCTGCATGAAAAGACTGATAAAAAACTTTATAGACGTCAGTTTCTGAAACCTTATATCAAAGTACTGAGTTTGAAGAACTGTTAAAAGATTGAAAATGCTTTCATAAGTTTAAACTGAATGACTCTCTTAACTGCAAATCCTGAGTGGAAGAGGTTAGGAGAAGAAAACAAACTGTTTATGCTTATTTTGAAAGTAGAATAAAAGTATTAAAAGGGGGGGAAATGTCAAAAATATGTATTAATGTGTGTATTTGTAATATGCTTAGTGCATTTAGAGCTTGAAAAGGGTTAACACATTTATTCTATTTCATACTGCATAAATCTGTACAAACTGCAGATGCTTTCTGACCTTGTACTGTTAGCTAAAATCTTGCTTGTGCCTTGGAAATTTACTGAGAAGCAGATGATTCCTGCTTATGTTAGGAAAATAATGAATAGAACAATACTACTTGTATGAAGCTTAGACAAGAAGTTCCATTTGTGCTGTGAGAAAATACACAGCTGTAGAAGCCATAGATAATTAGGACAAAGCCTGTTTGAAAATATGAACTGCAATCAGCATTTGCTTGTATCTGAGTTAGAAGAGTACCTTGAAATGTAACACTGTACAATGGAAGCTTGTAAACGAATTAGTGCCCACCAAGGCCAGGTTGTTTTTCTCAAAAGTTTCTCACAAATCTAGTCATGTCAGCAGAAAATCTGAGTAACATCTGCTGTAGAACAATACTGAAAGTTGTGTTTGATTATGTCAGCCATAGAAGGTCATGTCTTGTAAAACAGTATAAGAATAAGCATACTTCCTGTTAGTAGTTATACAAATCCTTGTAGTTGCATGTTTTTGTCTCCTTGCGGCAAGTAAATAAATATGCCTTAACTGAACCTTACGTGTATTGGTCTTTGAAGTTTTTTTTTCCTTTGACAGGTCTATATGCCTCTCTTGGCCAAAGTGAGCCCAAATTAAAGCCTAGCAGCCCTGGGTCAATAAGCTACTGGCCAGCTGGTGTCCAGTTGCTTAGCTCGGGTTACCTAAGATAGATCTGTTGAGTGAAAGTCAGATGTAAAACCAATCAACCTGCCAAACATGAGCTAAGAATTGCTATACTCTGTATAGATTCACTGGCAGGGCGTACTTTGGAAGTGGGTAACATGATGGCAAGGAAGGTGGACATCTTCTTAACCCAGAAAACAATATAGAGGGGCAGAGTCGCAAAGCTGCTTGGCTTGGGATCCAAAGTCTACTATTCAGTTTGCGAACAGAATAGAAATGGTGTGGGAACTGTGGTGACAGAGATTCTTTACAAGACATTAATGGATGTCATCAGACTTATTGATAGACTCATGGCAATCAGACTGTAGTGCTAGCAGCAGGGGGGTGATAGCAAGGAAAAGAGTGCATTCAGGCAAAAGTTGCAGGAACTACTAGATAAAGCAGTTTAACATATGTTGAAGTTGTTAATGGGGGAGCTGAATGCGCATATTGTGAGAGACAGAACAGGAAATGATGACTGCCTGAGTCCACATGGGTAGGGCAACAGGAATAAAGAAAAGTCAAAGTCAAAGTAAACTTTATTGTCGATCAGATATACACAACATTGCAAGCTGAACAAAATTGCATTGCTTTGATCCCCCTGCAAGACATAACAATGAACACACAGTCTGAGTGACAGTAAGACTAATGCACATACAGTAATAATTACAATATTAACAACAAAATAAATTACCACAATTAGACAGGAAGACATTAAACAATATTACACTTGTGGGTAGATATTGGAAAGACTATGACTTAACATTGTGATTGCTTAGAATATTGCACTTCATTAGTTGTAGTATGATATATTCTGATGGAGAAGCCATTCTTGGCTTCTGCTTAACAAATGATTTGATGATAGCCAACGTGTGGCTAAGCAAGAGAGACAGACTGCCGCAAGATCACATACAGGACTAGCCAACATGTAAATCAGGTAAACTTCCTTCTAGTAAGGAAACAGCATTGGGGTAGAATCAAAGATTGCAAAATCATTCCCTGTGAAAGAGTCAGTCCATAGCATAAACCACTTGTGGGCACAAGTAGCTGCAAGCAAGTGGTCAGAGAAGGCTCTAACACCAACAGAGACTAGGCTAAAGACCTGGAAGTTGACTGGAGTAAAAGCACAAGAGTTCGGGGAAACACTTTGGGCTCTAGCACCTTAGGAACAAGAGGAAATAGGTGAAATTGAAAAAGAATGGCAGCATCTTAAACAAAATGGGTGAGGACTAACAAATAGATACTCAGCTGAGCCAGGTATGGAAGTAAGGTACATAAGAAAAGCTGGTGAATACATAAGTCAAAGCCATTATCAAATGAAAGGATTGAAGGAATACATGGGAGACAGAAAAGTTGGATGAAACTAAGAAGGAATATTGGTTGGTAAACAAAGAGGCTAAGATATCAGTCACAATGGAGAAAACAAAGTGTCAAAATAATTTAACTAGCTTCTGAAAAATGACTTGGCAGATGGAAGAAGAAACTCTACCAGGTTGCAAGGCAAAGAGAGAAAGACAAAGATGTCAGTTATCCTTCATAAAGGATGCTAGCAACAACAAATCAGAAGAAGCTGAATACTGAGATAGAAGGGGAAATAGCTGAACAGGTAAACAGCTTCAAGTATCTGTGAGGGGTGGATGAAGAAAAGGAAAGTCTGAAGGTGGAGGTCAAAGCTGGAATCTGAAGGGTTGTAGCCAATGGGAAAAGGGGGTTGAAGATGATTGTGATGATGGGTTAAGTATATATTGCTAGGGTAAGATACCCTCAGCCTCTTTGGCACTGAGGTTAGTAGCTCACCCTCCCATGCCCCGTCACTACTACCGGTTATATATTATGGGAGTGGGGCAGAAAAAAGACTCATCCCTTCCAATTAAGAAGGAAAGTCCTTATTTTTTCTCCTTCCCTCCCTTCATTCCAGGCTGGTTTATGCAGAGTAATTAGTGGTTTATGCTGCTCATGGAGGTATCTGGCACTGTTTAATGAGCAGAGTTATAACACTGCTGTTTGACTAATACATTGAGGTGAGTGTTCTGTCACAATGTCTGCATACTTCTCAACCTCTTAACACAAAAAATCTGGACAAAGCCTAAAATAATGGGGGGACAAAGGCTCAAAAATAGGGACAGATTTTAATATTTCTATAATAAACCTAGAAAGCTGTTAAAATAAAAGGATTTGTATTACCATGCAGTTTTGTGAGGGTTTATGAAGTCTTAAACTCAGATGTATGCCATTACCTAGTAACTTCAATCCTCACTGATTTGTCAGAAAACTACAGATTTTATTATGAACAGACTAAAAGTATGATGCAAAAATTTGGACATTCTGCAAAAATCTGGACAGTTGAGAGGTATGTCTGGACTTGGTAGTTTGATTGTTGGTTATAGTTAGTTTGTTTCCTAGTCAGCTAGAATATGGAAGTAAGCATTCCCCCACACTGCCATATCTGTGGTTTGAATGTTTAGCTAATATTCATTGATTGTTCTTATCTAAATTAAACAATAGTTTTTCTGTTTATCATTTGGTTTGCAGGAAAATCTGGTCACACTGTCTATGTTGGTGTTTTCTTTTACATTGGACATGTGGTCCAGGGACAATGTTTTTATATTACTATCTTGTAATTTTACTTTCTATATGTTACACGAATGTGACTGAAAAAAGCTTTTAGTGGTCCAATTCACTTGCCAGTATGAATCAGTGAAACAGGTAATACTAGATCCCATGGACAAATTCATTTTTGACTTTAGGCCAAAAAAGTTCATCCAGTGATGTTGCAGTGTGTTTGTGAATGCATTAGAAGATTCTTTTGATAATATTTACTTTATGACTATAGTTTTATGGAGACTGTGTTCTTTTTCCTTTCCTCTATCTCTGTTTAAGGTTTCCTATTTTAAACTTCTTTTTTTATATCTAAATGTTTTTCCACAATAAGGCAGAAGCTGGCTGCTATATCAGAAGTCTTATTCAGTTGTCTTCTTACATCATCTCTGCATACTCTGCCTTACAAAACATTAACAAAACAATATATGTTTGAAATACTATATTCATTTGCGATACTATAATAAAATGTATTTCATATGTGTACTTTGATTAGTAATATAAGTGAAAATAGGTGTTCTCTACCAATTGCATCAGTATCTTGTACCTTGTAAGCACTGTCCTATTTATGTACACTTTTCATGTTTTACAGCAAAACCTTAATTTTCAATGTACATTAGCTATGACTTCAATCATGATTTATGACATTTGATAATCTCTGATAACATCACCTAAGATGACAGCATTACCTGTAAAAAATGCACACCTCTATAGTTAGTCATGATTATGTTTTTCTAAAAACAGTTGAAACACTACCTCCTTAAAACCAGCTTTGTTCTTGTTCTTTGAGTAAGCATGTAAGCTCTACAGCATGTCTGCTTTCCTTTCTTTTTTTTTTTACATTAGGTAACTTTAGATTCTGTGACTAAGTAATTTTTCAAGCCAGAATCTTTTTAGTACAGTTTGACAGTTTACTAATCATCTACACAGCAGGGCTTGCATTTTATTTTCCCAACTATAGAACAGCCAGGATTCATATTTCCACAACATAGTTGTCTAATATAAAAAGACTGATTACAAAGAAAATGAACTCAGCATTTTATAATCACTCGACTGTTTATTTCCCCTTCACATTTGCTAGATGACACTTTCTGGAGTATTACCTTCTATAATGCCATGAATATTAGTCCATAATTCATTTCCTAAATTCATTCACAGGGAATGGCACTATGTACTTCATGGGAGCTGTCAGCAGCACTTTCCCATAATTAGTCAATACATATTTGCTGTAAGATGCAATATATGCTGAGGAATTATCAAAATTTTACATCAGTTAAAATTTTGTCCATGGTATTTCCTGTCACTAAAATGTTAAACATTCAAAGCAAAACTCCTGGATTTTGTTTTATATTACTAAGGTTTGCAGAATTACACAGACATAGAGGTCACATTTCTGCAGCCTTAAAATGTACCATCTACATGCATCTGACATCACAGGCACACTTCGATGTCATTAGTGCACCAAGAGATAGCTGGGTCTCTAGGCCTTCCACTTTCAGATGTCGCTTCTTCTAAAGAACTCTCTAGGCTGCAAGATAATGTATAACATGATTTTTTACAACATTCAACAGTTTATATAGTAGAGGAACAACATTTTTCTGGTCATCTTGTGTTTTGTATAAATATAAAATAGCTAATAAAGTCTATCTGGCTAAAGTTAGAGCAGTTTCTCCTGTGTTATAGGCAAATTAGTTTCATTCATAGAAAACATTTCTGTTACCACTGACAAGAACTATTGTGGGAATTAGTGAGCCTAACTGGCTGACAAAATGCAAATGAAATAAATAATCCTTATCTTTTTTATAAGGTGAGACTGACATATATTGTCATTACACAAGTATATTTTGCATCAGAAGACATGCCTGCTTCCAAAGCACTTGTGTTCATTTAGATGTGTTTAACTCAACATCTACTCCTATCACTGAAAGGTGTAGCTGGTTGCACATTTGCAAATACCACTTGAGAGCTTGGCATCGAGTACTATATGAATATCATTGTCACACACATAAAGAAATATGAACAATGGTATTACAGGGAACAAGGCAGTGCTGCACACAGTATGTATATCACAAACTATGACACCACAATGCACAATATGTATTATTATAATTACTATTATTATTATTATTATTATTATTATTAACATATATATTGGTAGATAATAGTAATCTAAAACTAAAAAGACATCACCTATTAATGAATTTGTATAATTATTACACAAGAAACCTATGAGCAATCACAGCCAGAAATGCTGGGTAATGGAACGTCAAAAAAGAAAGGTCACAACTTTCGTGTACATGGTGTTTCACTAAACAAGGACTTGCTAAGTTGCATGTTGACTGCACAGTGGAGTCAGAGAGACAGGGGAAGGTGATTTTTCTTTTTTTTTTTTTTTGTTTCACTTTCTCCCTCTTCTCCAAAATTGCACAGTCTCAGAATAGCTTTATTTAGAGCTCAGAGGTGCAGGGGGCTTAACCCCCCCCCCTGCAAAACAGAATTGCTTCTGTTTATGTTTTGCAAACATGCAAGTGTCACTGTTTTTATAATGTAATCCTCTATGGATTTAGATGCTTTCATCTCAATTCATTCTGTGCTGACTAGTTTACTACCTCCTCATCATGGAAATAGCAACTCTAACATCTTTTATTATGCCTTCAAGTTCTAGTCTTACCAAAACTGGGGCTATCTTCAGGATAAAGCATTAAAGCAGTACACTCTTTCCCTGTCACATAGCAGAGATACCTTTATTATCACATGCCATCATATTTATGACATATTCTAAGGCTCCCTCCACTACAGGCATATAGAATGAGCTGGATTTAAATCAGCACTGGACATATGTTTTAATGGTGCCACTACATGCTGATCACTACTGCCACAGATACTGCCACAGAACTTGTGTTATTATGATATAGAACTTAAGTGCCTTAAATGTTACAGAGAACAAAGTGAATGATACAGCTTTAATATGCATCCATTTAGTTTTTAGCTTTTGTTTATCAAGCAAAATATAATACGTAGAAAATAACTGTCTTCAGATACATGGTCTTACCCAAACAAAGATGCAGACAATACGACATATTTTCGCATTAGGAGGTCAGAGTTTATTCATCTTATGAAAGGAGGTGTTTGCCTGGTCTATCTGAGTTGGGAGATGCACAAAAAGGTTCATAGTGTAGTTGTTTTATTGGTCAGAGAGCTCATTAGTTAGTTTACTATTTGTTTTCTGTTGATATAAAATTGGCTTTTGCAAGGAGCTCCTCACCACACAACAGTGGTTATTAGTGCCCTGTGCAGTAGGAAGCACCTAGGAAGCATATTTTCTGTATAGAGCAGTCAATAAAATTGTATCCTATAAAGCAGTAAATATAGAGCAAATACCTTGTGCAACAAGAAGCTTAGAGCAGCTAACTAGGCATCCAATGGCAATACCTCTAGATTTATTAAAATTCAGTATTGTGTAAACATTAAAGTTAGTAGAATTAAGTATTGTTTAGCATAGTCTGACCTAGTAAAGCACCCTTATTAGTCTGCACGAACAAAGCACCATTTAGAGACTTCTAACACCATCACCTTGTAGGTCACCAATCAAAGGACTAGACAGCATGAATATGCAATTTCCTAACTTATTTGTAGCCAGCTTGGTGGATATGGGCATCCTGAGAAAATGTAGCAATTATCTTGTGTTAACTGACAACCACTTAATCTTTAAAGAAACAGACACAGTATGCAAGAGGTATACTTACACAATGACACTGGAGTTAATTTCTCAGGTACAATCACACATCAGGTTGTCAAAACCACACTCACACATACAAATCCAACCTCACATAGCATACAACAAACATATACACTAATATATGCTGAAGGACTTAAAGGCAATCTACCTATACAACAACAATCACCTAGACCACTTGTTGTCAAAGCTATGCCTCAGCAACTCCAAAGGCAATCAGAAAAAAACAAACCTAACATTACGCATACAGTCACACTCAATGGAGTCCCAAAAACTTAGCAGCTAAGGCAAGCAAACACACTTCCCAAGACTCACGTCATTGGAAACTCCATTATAAGATAAAGTGATATCCCTCTAACACAGCTGAAAAAAAAGAAGATAGCTGTTAGTTGCTTATCAGGAGCCAAGATCTGCCAAATCACTCACACACCCAAGTCGTTCCACCACAGTTACCAGTAGGATTCCAGAGACAACATACCTCCCCATTCTATATGAAGAGAGAAACATTATAGAGTTATCAGATTATGAGTCTCAGGCTGGTATGAGCTTAGAACTGAGCAGCATATTACCATCACTGAGGCTGATGTCACAATATCAGTAAAAGATGACTGAATTTAATAATTGGCTGTCTTTCTGGTGTCTTTCTAAGGTGTTCCAATATTTGTCAACTGGCAGGACATGGTCTGCGCATGTCTAGGCTTTCAGACACTGGCTAAAACTGTATTCACCCACATAGTGCCTTTTTAGGCAATGCCAAATTGGCAAACCTATCAACATAGAAAATTCAACTCAACTGAACTTCAAGGTGGTGCTGCTTCCTGCCAGTAGACTAAATAAAAAGCTATACTTCCTCCAAGCCCTCCTCACACTCAAAAATATAGACATCTGTGCAGTTACATAGACATGGATTAAAGCAGCCGAGAATACCCAGGCAGTGCAAGGTTTCGGTGTCTTCCACACTTTTAGGCCTGTAGCTGCACAGACAAGGGTTAAAGATAGAGGTCTCTTGAGATACATCAATAACAAGCATACCTCCATGGTAATCAAACAGGATAACCTACTTGAGTTCTTCCATGTGCAGATCATGATATACAAAATCACATACCATATCCTAGCTCAAAAACCTCATAATGTGTACTTGGACCTATTGCAGACACTTACCATTCAACCTAACACCCGACTCATGGGAAACTTTAATTACCACTTTTTGGACTGGGAATCCTACATGACTTTACATTTACTCCTGGCTTTCATAAATTTAAATAATCTTCACCAAATAGTGAACACTCCCACTACAGACTCCAAAATACTGGACCTCCTACTCACAAATATGGGAAAATGCTGCCTCTCCAACTCCCATGTCTCATCCTCTCTGGTAAGCTCCTTCCATAAAGTTGTCTCCTTTGAAATCAAAATCAACTCTGTAACTGCACTGAAAACAGTAACACTTAGGAAATATTCTAAGGCAAGTTAACTTTTATTAAATGATGGTCTATCAAAATTCAATGGCTAACCAACTTTGACAGCACACCAGCAGATGCTGAATTGCTCTTAGAAACTCAGTACAACCATGTCTATGGCTGCATAGAGGCTGCTGTACCTACCAGACGTAAGTTCAGAACTAGCCCCAGAAACAAACAGCCATGATGGCATACCAAATAAAACAGGATGTATAGCAAAAGAAAAAAAATATGGCAAAAATCAGAAAGGCTAATTCCTATTAAGATAAAAACTCTCTCATCAAACTAAATGGGCAACTAAGAGGACTAATTCGGTCAATCAATGTCAATTTTGATGTTAAAATAGCCATCCAAGTGAAATATAACCAGCCTTCTTCAACTATGTCAGAAACCTCAAGGGCAGCATATCATAATGTGCTGAGCTAGTGGTTAATGGTGCCATATTCATTGAGCCTGACAATAAAGCGAACATGTTAGCAGACAAATTCAGCTCCAACTTTACCCCCTATCACCCTCAACCATCTCCTAAAAAATACCTTCAAACAGAATCCCTCCAACTATAACTAGGGAGCATGTACTGACTGTGCTCACTAAAGCCAAGAACACAGCCTCAAGGGGCCCTAATAACATGCCAGGATGCCTCCTGAACAGTCTAAAATATGACTTATCAGGACCACTGGAGTCAATGTTTACCTATAGTCATAATCTCCACCTTACTCCAAGCTAACAACTCTCTCAACTCCAAACTAACATCAGCACACTAAAATTACCTCTTTCTCTCTCCCTCCCCCAACTCCTCTTCTTCACCCCCCTACCTTGTACAACCCTCCATCCTGCCAAACTGTCCCACACTCCCTCCCTCCCACTCACTTGTATTGCCCTACCTCTTTTATCTCATCTACACACCTATGTATGCTTGCTATCTGTAAGGGTAATTTGATAGTCAATTGCACTTACTATTGTTTTACCACCTACTATGTAGAAATGCCTTGTCACCAGTCTCACCACTATGCAGATACTACATGTATTAATATTGTACTGTAAATATAATGTTTACCTACAACTTGTAAAAGGGTTTAGCCATTTGCCCCTTCTTAATGAATGTAATATTTATATCTCCAATTTCTTGTTATTGCTCATTTATAATGTATTCTATACTGCACTGCTTACACAATGTATAAAAGTTTGTCATTTACTGTCTGTAAGAGGAGCATTTCTCCCTGGGCCTCTGCTGAAAAAAGGTTCTTTCTGACCCAGTCAGACTATCCAAGAAAACAAATATAAAATAAAATAGAATAAAATAAAATAAATAAAAACAGGCTTTGTGCCATAAGAATGGAACACTGTGCCAGTCATCCTCCTTAATAAGGGAGGACCTTCAACAGATTCTGGAAACTATAGACCCATTAGTCTGACTAGTCTTATTTGCAATGCCATGGAAAGAATTATCATGGAAATTATTAACACAGACAAAGGAGACCTCCAGACACTGGATCCATCCCAGTTTGGCTTGTCAAAGGAAGGTCATGCTTATTGATCATGGTAGACTTCTTTGAAAAGGTCACTAAGGCAGTGGATGAGGGGAAAGCTGGGCATACTGCCTAATTAGATCTGACTAAAACATTTGATACAATGCCCCACTCAGGCATTGTCAAAAGACTTACAGAACTAGGCATAATCCCCTTTATAACACACTGGATAGTTCACTGATAGGACCCAAGAGGTTATGATTGATGAGGTCACCTCCACAAAGAAGCTGATCACCAGAGGAATCTCTCAGGGCTCTCTGCTGAGTCTGCTCTTCTCTGGAATCTACTTCTCAGAAGTTAAAGCCAATGTCATAGGCGTCTGGGTGACCAACTTCACAGAAGATTGCAAATTGGAAGCAGTCATTGAATTCTCCCAAGATGAGAACACCCTTCATGCAGATATAACACAGACAAACACTTGGTGTCAGAGCCTTCACAAAAAACTCAATCCAGACAAATGCATTATAGTACCTTTTGGGAAGTCAGCCACCTCGGGTAATTACATCAACAATAAAACACCCCTAAAAGTTAATTCACTATTCAGGGATATGGGAACTTATCTAGATAGTGATCTAGCCTTCAAACAACATGTGTCTAAGATAGTAAGAAAATGCTTCTATGTGGCTCAACTACTAAGCAAGGGCATGGCATCTAGGTCCAGAGAGATCATAGGTCATTGTACCACTGTACTCAGCCCTCATCAGACCCATCATAGAGTATAATGCCCCTTCAGTATGTACCTGACCAGACACATGCAGCAAGTGGAACATCCACAAAAGTTCATAGATTAGGGTAACTGCCCTTGTGGGCCATGTTAAGGTCTAGCTAATTACCACATGTGAAAGTCAAACCCTGTAAGGTAAACACCTTAACCATTATGCCAACCTCCAACCCTAATATAAAGAATAAAGTGAGTAAAGACAATGCCTATGCTGATCACTTTATAGCCCTGTCTCTTAACTCGGTATCATACAGACCTCTGAAAGGTAATCTTTGCCTGGCATGCAGGGCATCCCTAGATAATATATTGATGATCTTTTTGCACATCCACAAAACAAACAGCATCAGAACTGCTAAGTCAAAAGACCTAAACTTTGCTTGAGGGGATCACGACTAAATCCTGAATACTTACAATACCGAAGACCGGAATCCCGAGACCAGATACCCAAAAGTTGAGAAGACCGGAAGACCAGAAGCACGAAATTTAAAATCCCAAACACTATGCTAAACGTACACCACACACATACAGATACACACACCTTCACCCAAAACACAAACACACAAACCTACACTACATGAAAGCATGAGGGGCAAGCCCCCCTGCACCCCACCCCCCTACTTAAATATTCTAACTCCAAGGTTGCACTATACAGACAAACACATGGAAACACCACCACATACCTACATTCCCCTCAAACACACACATCACAGTCACAACACACACTTACACAGACACTAAAGCCCCTAACCAACACAATCAAACATAGATACTTAACTGACCTTCCACCTATCCATTCACAAACTGCAACACCAGAAGCGCTACTTCAACATCTCTGTACTTCGCAATTTTGAAATTCGCACTTCCAGTCTTCTGGTCTTCTCGTCTTTCAGGTATCTGGTCTCGGGATTCCGGTCTTCAGTATTGTAAGTAGTTGGAATTTAGTAGTGATAGAATATATTGAAGAGCTAGATATGTGTCTCAAAGATGTCCCATTCTCTGAAACAGGCACCCCATCCATGTGAAGCAGAGTCCTCCCTAACCCTATTTAAGTGTAACTTGAACCAATGGATGGGCAAATGGAAATTGACCCATGGTCTGTTGTCTATGTCTGTGAAGGATAGATGCAGTGAGCAAATCACACCTTATATAAATAAAGTTTGTGGGTCATATTTGGGTTGCATGGCTAGGCTTATGAGGACCATAGTTGTCGTTTGCCTAGTATACACCTATGAACCTATGAACGTATGAACCCATGAACTTATGTCAAAAAATCATAAGGTGAGATATTTTGCGTCAAATAACAACAGCAATAGCAACATAATGTCAACAGTAAGCAAATTTTAGTTATGAAACTTATAAATCAGATCATTCAGTAATAAAGTACATTGCCATAGTACAAGAGTATGAGACACTAAATATTACTCAAGATGAGTACAGCAAAACGCCTTAAATTCTCACGTATCACCTGCACTAGAAGCCATTATTTATATGTGAAAAATGATAAAAAAAACACAGTGCTAGTATATTATTACTGCTGATAAACACAATGTATCTTTTGATGGTGTAATTCGCTCTTAATGGTTTCAGTGCTTGAATAAGTACAGCTTATTACCTGCAAGGTTACATAATAACATGCAATGTTTCCTCGAGATTAACGATTGCATTGCCTAATTCTCACATTGATGAGCTACCTGATGTAAGATTGCATTATTACCGGTTGCTTCTGTAACAAACCAAGTTCAATGCATAGAATTTACTTAGATTAGATTTGGTATTCAGGTGTACACCAGAACTTACCCCATCTTGAGTGAACTTTGGCATTCAAGGAGATCAAAATTAATTAAGACAGGATGAAACATTTGATGTTTTGTCACACATTTTTGTGAGGCAGACATTCCAGTGATTCAAACAACCCTGCTCTTTGCATTACAGAGCTACTGCAAAATGTGAAACACTTGAATGAAGACAGACAGTGGATTTCAGATGTACAAGTGTATATCTGTTTAGTAATGTACACATGATAAATATTAGCACTTACTCAAGCTCTAACACAAGACCAATGACATTTTGGAAAACAGACTTAGCAAAAATGGGAGTATCTCAGAAAAAAACACCAGGAAATCATCAGGAGAAAATGGTAAAGAAACAATGATAGAGGCTCAAAACTGACATTCAGATAAGTCAGCAAAACAAACCAAAAAGAAAAAGAAACCAAAATGTAATAAGTTAAAATAGCACCAAAAACCGCTATAGGTGGAACCACAACATCACTCGAAAGCAGATGTGCAGAGTCCTGTACTGGTGAAAGAATAAGGTATAAAGAAAGGCAATTTGAGTATTTGAGACCTAAACTGGAAAAATGCCAGCTACCACTGAGTAGCTGATAAATACATTCATAAGTACTTAAACAGTAAGTGTGACCAAGGGGAAAATGTAGCTTAAAGAATTGGCACCCTGTACTTCTTCACCATGACTGTAGCACAAATACTTTCCAGCAGGTTGTTAATGTACAGATAATGCCTGTTAAAAACAAGTCCACTGGTTCATGTCAGCACATTAAGGTGCTGTGATGCTTGAAAAGAAAAACAAAAGCAAGCGGCTGCTATTTTACACTTGAGTAAAAATAAAAAAAGTAAATAGATAAAAAAGTAAGAAGTGTGTGAGTGTGTGTGTGTGTGTGTGTGTGTGTGTGTGTGTGTGTGTGTGTGTGTGTGTGTGTGTGTGTGTGTGTGTGAGCATGTATGTGTGTGAGAGAGAAAGAAAAAAAGAGAGAAAGAGATAGGCACATAGAAATATCTCCTAACAGCAACAGACAGAATTTTTCGGCTTATTTTGATGAAATACAACCAGACTTACAGCAAGGTAACTAGTGATAACATTTTATTTATTTTATTTTATTTATTTATTTTACATTTGTTTACTGGGAAAGTCAGTCTGGGCGCAAATCTTATTTTCAGTGGAGGCTGGGGGAGTAAAGCTCCACAAAGATTAGTACAGAAAATGAAATACAGTAGATAGTACACAATGCACAAGTTGTAAAACCACAGTACATGAGAGAGTAAGGAATTGTTACAAGGTACCGTAACATAAGCATATAATAATTATACAGTGTAAAGTAACATTATGTGAAAAATATATAATGCAGTTGAAGGGCATTACATTCAGTAATATGGTTGCATTCCTACAATGGCTAAAAACAAAAGACTATGTAATATATGAGTACTTGCACAGTAAGATCACTATGGGAAGCTACCCGAGGTCTGTACAACTGCAAAACCAAGATATGTGTAAATGGGCCCAGAGGAGTTTTTGAAGTTATTTTTGTTTTCTGTGGATGTAGTATTGGGGGGGATTCCATGCTTTTACAACAGAAGAAGAGTACAGGGAGTCACCAGAGCTATTTCTACTTTTGGTTACATCAACTACTGCTTTGTTGGTGGATCTTAGTACGCAGTTGTTGGAATAGATGTTTAGTAGGCCAGACAGAGAAGGAATTTTATCAGGATCATATAGGATTTGATGGGCAATTGTAGGTTGGTTGTAGGTGAGCAGGTTAGGTAATTCTAGCCAAGATAATTGCTTGATTGCTAGGCAGTGATGTGTACTACTGGGTATCTGTTGCGAACTTAAGTATTTTGTTGTAGGAAGTGTTAAGTTTCTTTAGGTCTGCTTTATTTAGGTTGGTGAATATAGGGGAGGCACAGAGAAGTGTGGGGACTAGGTGGATTCTTGCATTGGTAGCTTTACTATTGTTAGTGAGGTATTTTCAGCATCTATATAGTGTTCTGAGTTTTTTGTGCACTTTTTTATTGTCTGTGCAATATGCATATCAAATTTCATGTTGTGATTTATGATAACTCCTAGTAGTTTGGTGTTATGGACCGATATGATAGGGGTGTTATTAGCTAAATATATTGTGAATGCTAGTATGAGGTCTGGTCTGTCATGGGATGGAATATCATTAGCTGGATTTTTTGGGGGCTAAGTATTAGTTGAGAGTTAGCTAACCAGGTTTCAACAGCAGCAAAGGACTCTTGTGTCAGTTTCTGGAGTTGAGGGAGTGATGAGGCTGAACAGATTAGGGTGGAGTCATCAGAGTGCTGGGCTAGAGTGATGTGCTGGGTTGATTTGTGAAGGTCTTTGGCAAATATGTTAAAAAGGAGGGGCCCAAGGATGGATCGTTGAGGTACCTCCAAGGTGACAGGTAGGTGGGGAGACAGGGTAGTTTGCCATTTCACTACCTGCTGATGGTTGGATGGATAATCCTAAAACCAGCCTAGAGTGGAGTGGCTTAGATTAAGATTGGAGAGGGTAGTTAGGAGTTTGGGATGGGAGACCATATCAAAGGCCTTAGAGAGATTTAGTAAGACAGTGAAGACAAGGTTGCCGTTGTTATGCTATTGATTTACAGTATTGGTAAAGCTAATCAGGACTGTGGTAGTACTATGATTAGGATGGAATCCATGTTGGGTGGCAGACAGCAGTTTGTTAGTAAGGAGATAGTTCATGATTTGGCAGTGTATACATTTTTCGAGTATCTTAGATAAGGGAGATAGGATGGCAATATGGCAGTAATTAGATCATTCTCCTGAGTTGCCCCCCCCCTTTGTGAAGTGGTATTATATGTGCAATTTTCCACAGGGAAGGAACACGTTGTTCCGCCAAGGAGCAATTGATTAGTAGGGAGACTGGATATGGGATGGCTGTGTCTGTGATCTTGAGGTATTCTGCAGGTAATTTATCAGCATCCAGGGTTGTGGGTTTAAGTTTACTAAAATATTTGCATATTGTGCTAGTAGGAACAGGTTGTAGGTATAGGCTATTTTGGTCAGTAGATGAGGATAATAGGTTTGGATATGCAGTAGGAGAATTATTATTAGTAAGGGCTAGAATGGATTTGGTAATGTATTCGTTGAATTGGGTGGCAATGTTATTGGTGGTGGTGTTGATATTCAATGGAGGAGTACTGGTCTTTAGTGGTTGCAGGATTTTATTGATGGCAGCCCAGAACATTTGTGGGTTAGTTTTGTGTTTGGATTGGATGTCTATATAGTGGTTCCTTTTGCCTGTCCTAATTTGATTTTTGGCTTTATTCCTTAGCTCCAGGTAAGCTTGTCTATTAGTTTGCGTTTTATTGTGCCGCCATGAGTCCCAGGCATTATCTCTCTGTTTTAAAAGTAGTTGGGTATCTTTGGTAAGCCAGGGTGCATAGTTGGATTTAGGTCCAACAGTTCTGATAGGGAAGAGGTGATTTAGAATGTTAAGGAAAGTGTTGTTGAAGTAGTCTACAGCAATATCCAAGGGGAGAAAGGAGAGTGGCCTCCAACTGCATTGTCTTAGTGCAGATATGAAGTCATGGGTTTTGAAGTTCTTTATATATCACATTTGTTGGATGGTAGTTGATTTTATTAGGCTTGTTTGTTGTCTAATTACATAGGTGGGAAGGTGATCACTGAGGATGTCCAGGAGACAACCAGAGAGGTAGGATTGAGATGGCCAGTTAGTGAGGATCCAGTCTAAAATGGTCTCCTTTTTAGATGTTTTATCTGATCGGGTAGTGGATTTGATTAACCGAGTGAAGCCATGTAGTTGATATGGTTGGTTGTGTGGGGTGAGTCACAGGAGGACCAGTTTGTATTTAGGTCACCCAGTATGACAGTTTCTTGGAGGATGTTTTGGAATATCCAGTCTAGAATGGATTCTACTGTAATAATATTGTTGCCAGGGGTGGAGGGTATATAGGTTCTAATTATATGTAGGCATTTTTTATTTATTTTTAGTTTGGTGAATACTATTTCCACATATTTGAATTTTGGTGGGTTGTTTTTAAAGAGTAGAGCAATGCCTCCACCTCTTTTGGATGTCCTGTAGTGTCTAAGAACATTATACCCAGGGGGGGGACAAATTTGATTTGTGGTTTTAGCCAGGTCTCTGTGAGAAGAACTCTGTCAAGGGAGTAAAGGGCCAAAGTGGTATGTAGTTCTGATATTTTATTCAGTATGCTTCTAATATTTATGTTAAGTACTAGGAAGTCTGTGGGTTTCTTGAGAGGGTTTAGAATGTCATGTGTCTGGTTGCGGGTGGGGGATGTTGTTTGAAGGGCCAGGATTTGACTGTATGTCACCACTGATTAAGAGTTGGGATGCTATATAAACTATAGTTTTTAGATATTTTGTTATAAATGTGCTGTATTTTGTGGAAATGTGAGTGTTTAATTGGTGCAGGGAAATGTGAATGAAGCAAAGTTGAAATTTGAGATATTGTAAAGAGATGGTGATAATGGTAAAAAAGCTGGTTTGTTTACAGTAGGGATTTGGCAGGTGGGGGATTTAATTTGAGGCTTTGGGTTACTGATGTGATAATAGGAGGTTAAATGTGCTGTAATAGTGAGGCTTATAATTACTATAAAAGTCAGTGACAGCATTTTATTAAGAGGAGAAAAGTAGAACCTATATAGATAAGTTTCAGGGGTGGGAAGAGTTTATGTAATATTCTGTTTATGGATGGAGTATTCATAGTTGGGAAACTGGGTGTAGATGAATGTGCAGAGGAAGAGATTCTAGGCTGTGGTTGGATGAGATTGGGTTGGGTAGTGGTTTGTTAGTTTTCGGGTAGGTGTGAAAGTGAGGTTGCAGGGGTGTGGCTTGTTAGTGAGAATGAGTTTGCAGGGAAATGGCTTGTTAGGTATAAATGTCAGGAGCATAGAGGTGAGTGGGAATGGGGGTAGGGTAGGGGAGTAGAGTGGGCCCAAGCCTAGCACGAAGTGGGTTGAGCCACAAGGCATGACCAGACAACAATAAAAGACTATCTGTACTGCACAGTCAAGAGTGAAGATTAGTTCAGGAAAATTTAGCTGCTGTTAAGTTGAATATTCATTAGTATGATTTCCTATAGACTAATTGGAAAATGGGATAAAGTTTAAGTATTGTTTGCGGGTGTGGGAGGGCAGGCTATGCAGTAGCATCCTTGTTGGTGTGCGAGCTACTGATTTGCTCAGGGAAAAATACAATAAAGACAAAATATTCACAAGCTTAAAACAAAGTGGGGAATAACATACTCTGCAATGATTTTACCTTTTATGACTGATTTCTTGGGTCACAGTCGCTTAGGAGAAAAGGGGGATTCACAGGCATTCACTTCTTTTGGGGATACCCACTATTTTCAGGGTTACCAGGGGTCTGCAATGATTTTAACTTTTATGGCTAATTGCCTGGGTCGCAGTTTCATAGGAGAAAAGGGAGATACACAGGTGTCCACTTCAGTTTGGTTGGAGGACCCACGATTTTCAGCATTACTGGGAGTCTGCAATGATTTTAAATTTTATGGCTGATTGCTTGGGTCACAGTCGCATAGGAGAAAAGAGGGATACACAGGCATCTACTTCAGTTGGGGGTGACCCTTGATTTTCAGGGTTACCAGGAGATTACTGGCACACCGGATGATTCTTCTTTTTAATGTGACTGTCTGATGAAGCAATCTATTTTATCGTGAAAGCTCTTACCCATTTTTATTCTTACTTTTAAGATGAATAAATTTAATAACCTACAGCCTTGGTGGCCTGGCACTTTGTTTATTTGGATACTGTTTTTGTTTAGGTGCAGTTCCTTTATCTTGGTGGTCTTTCATTGTTTTATAAGTTATTTTCCTGTCCATTTTTGAAATAGCATATAAAACTCTTCAAAGTTGTAAAGGGCTGAGAAAATGAGAGCTCAGAAGGTGCACCAGATGAACAGCCAGCAACAAAGTGTAGGTAAGCCTCTTAGATCAGCTTTTTTATCTTTAAGACCACATGTTGCCGCAAGTTACCAAGAATCTTAGAGAAAAGCAATGTCCCCTGGAAAGTCAGAAAAATAAAAACTTTTATTAGTCAAAGACAACAGTCATGGAAAGCAGGAGGAAAGGACCATCTTATCAGGGGTTTACACCTGTTCTTCCTAAATATTAGACAAAAGTGACTAATTGCAACCATCTCTGATAAAACCATGTACCAACATGTCCAAGACTATTTCAGAAAGCAATTAAAAAACCTCATGAGGCATATTACCAAAGCATTATCAAGCATCTTTTCCTCTGTAAAGTCTTCTTTCACATCTCAGTATGAAAAATACTTGAGCACTAACTTGAGCAATATAATAAGAGACCAATACAGTACCCTTCACCCAACTTTACTTGTAGCTTATCTCCCAATAGCCTACTAATAAATCTCCATACAAATTTCCACTTTGAGGAAGTATCCTGAAATCAAGACAAATCTCTTAGAGTAACTGAACAAAAGATTGGGAGTTAAATAGAGCAAAATTAATCTTACATTTCCTTCATTTAGCAGAAAAATGAATATATAAACCTGTGACTTATGTCTACAATCTGACCCTTTCCACTGGCAAGGTTGCTTATCCATTCAAACATGCAGTAATTATCTCACTTTCCAGATCATCTTACATTGCTTGACCCATAGATTCACACTGCATAGCTAACTATGACCATGGCAAAACTCTTGGAAAAAATAGCAGATAAACAGATGTTTTGCTTCATTAACAGTTATGGATTATTATCAAGATGAGTAGCATAACTTCAGAAATGGCTTTAATCACATCGGCAGTATTTGTCTAAGTAATTCATTACATTAATAACAGCATCAGTGACAACCCATTCTTATTTATTCTTCAGAAACTGGAAAAGCTAACAGGAACAATTAAATGGCTGCAAAATTAATTAACAAATAGAGCATTCCAAGTCTCAGTTGATGATGCCTTATCTGAAATAGATACCTTCCACAGTGGGGTCACCCAAGGTTCAGTTTTAGGATCATTATTATTTTTTTCTGTTTATTAACAACAAAACACTAGAACTGCCCATTGAAACCTAACACCTCATGCAGAAAATACACTGGAAAAACAGTTACCAAACTGCAACAAAAATTACAGTCCAACTTCATTAACTTATGAGACTAGGCTAATAAGTCATAAGTACCAATAAATCTAGTGCAGTGCTTTTGGCCACCCCTTATCAGCTTTTAGGTCCATTGGTACTCACACTCTGTCACCTCTATAATAAATTGCTTCCACGTGTGAATCAAATGAAATACATAGGCTTGACTCCACCAAATATTTTAATCTACTTACAGATTCAGTGTTGGAATGAACTACGTCACAATTAAAACTATTTTATATATTATCACGCCTACTAGCTCCAGAAATCAAATTAGCCTTAGGTAGAAATTTCTTAATTTTCTAGTCTGAATATGGCTTACCCACAAATACACTACAGTCTTGTAGGTATATGGACTCATTTCAAACTGTAGTTAACAAAGAGCCAACCACCCCCATTATGACTTAATAAAGACATTTCATTGACAGCAGAGCAACTCCGCTATTAAGCATATTTCAAAACAAAATTATAGGATTGCTGCCCCAGTAGTGTATTTTTTAGGCAGAATCTCCCTACTCGGCACCCTTATATTGTAAACTGAAAGTCAAATTTGGACAACATCATGGTGGAACTATTCATTGCTGGACATCTAACTAGAAAATATGCCTGAACTTCAGCCTGTCCTGTAGCTCAAACACATTCATATTTGTGTATTTACTGAGATGTGGTTTCAATTCAGTGACAACACTCCTTCAGTACTGGGGTTTTGTGCCTATCACACCTTCTGGTCCTTGAGTAACTGCAGCTAAGTATCTGTCTTCAAGAGAAATACCATCACCTCATGTCAAATTATCCACAACCCTAAAGTGGAGCTCCTAGATATCCAAATCACCATTAACAAATTCAAATATTATTTTATTGGTAGCTACAGATTTCCATCAATATCCCCCTGGGATAATGGAAATTACCTTAGCACCATTGTGGAGTTAAATATCAAACCAAGTACCATCTTGCTAGGGGATTTCAATTACCCAAGCCTCAACTGGCACATTTGCACATCTAAGTATGTATGCATTCAGTGTTTCCTAGACGTTGTTAATGGCAATGTGCTAAAGCAAATTGTAAAACTACCCTTTGGGGATCTAATATCCTTGATCAAGTCTTTACCATCCTAGTCCTTGCCTCTATTCCACCCACATCTCCTCATCCTTTGTTAAATCTGTCTATAAATCAGTCATCTTTCCTGACAGCATACCTCTCAACTGTCCAGATTTTCACAGAATGTCCAGATTTTTGGACCATATTTTTGGTTTGTTCCTCATAAAATTTGTGGTTTTCTTGCAGATCAATGGGATGATCTGAGGACTGAAGTCACTAAATAATGACATATGTTTGAGTTTCAGACTTCTAATCTTTCAGAAAATGTATATTAAAACAAAGTTCGTTACTCACACAACATTCTAAGTTTATAAGAGCAATATTTAAAATATGTCCCTATTTTTGGGCATTTATACCCCGATTTTGTTGAGCTTTGTCCAGATTTCCTGCACTAAGAGGTTGCGAGGTATGCTTGACAGGTATAATGGTATCATCCCAACACCAAATGAGACTATCTTTATGGTGCTACCGGTATAATCCTACTTCAGCTTGTAGAAGACCTGTGCAAAATTCACAAAACCCTCTGCAAATGGACCCAACTGACAGACCTCACTTATTATTAAATTGTATTAAAAAGAAGGAAAATAATAAACTGTTGGTGGAAATCCCCATTCACTTTATTTCAGACCATCACTGAAACATGCCACCAAGGAAATGTAAGGCAGAGCACAAGCATATGGTAATTAAGATATCAAAGGAAACTAAAAATCCTTCTTCAGTTATGTCAAGAAATTTAGAAATAATGTCTTACATTGTATGAAGCCCTGCTATAATGCTATGACAGATTCCAGTCTCAGGATATAGCCAGTATATTAGCATGCAAATTTAGTGCTAACTTAATCCAACCTACCAACATTATTGTGGCCAGTATTACAGAAAAGTTAGTTTCCCTGTAATTACCATGGAACACGTCTAATCCCTGTCAAAGACTAAAAACATAACAAAATAACATTTCTAGGGAATCAGACAACATACCAGGCTGCATTCTTATCTGTGCCAAGTCTATGCTATCTACTCAGACTGTTCAGTTTCAACTTGTCCACAGAGATTTTGCCTGATACCTGGAGATCAGCCACTGTGACTCCCCTACAGAAGGGTGGCCCCTCTACAGATCCAGGCAATTATAGGGCAATCAGCTACACCAGCCTTATGTGCAAAGCCATGGAATGTACCAGAAGTATCATCACAGAACTCATTAATGCAGGCACAAGCAACTTAATTCATCTAGACCCCAGTCAGTTTGGTTTTGTAAAGTGAAGATCCTGGCTCTTGAACTTAATAAGCTTCTTTGTAAAGGCTATAGAGAGTGTCGATAGTGTTACTCAGTACACACAGTATGTCTCGATCTGAAAAATGTTTCTTACACTATCCACCATGCTGGTATTATTGAAAAAAAATAGACAAACTTAATGTAAACCCCTGTGTTATCCACTGGATTGCAACTTGGCTATCCAACAAACCCCAGGTTATAAAAGTTGCCATTTTACCCTCTCTGAATGTGAAACTGTAACTAGTGGAGTATTGCAAGACCAGTTCTGGGTCCTCTACTGCTTAGTCCATAGCTCTCAACTGTCCATATTTTCTCAGAATGTCTGGAATGCCTGGCTCATGCTTTTGGTCTGTTCCTGTTAAAATTTGTGGTTTTATGGGAAATCAGTGAGAACTGAATTTACCAAATGATAACCATTTAAGTTTCAATCTTCGAGTCTTTCAGGAAATGCATGGTAGCACAACATTTTATTGTAGCAACTTTCTAAGATTATACAAACAATGTTTACAATGTGTCCTTGGTTTTGGCCCTTTGTCACCCCCCAATAAATTTTGGCTTTTTCCAGATTTCTTGTGCTGCAAAGCTGAGAGCTAAAGTAGAGTAACAAGTGGATTTTACAAGGAGCTGAGAGCTTCAAGGGAAGAGAAGTTTAGTGCTGCTTATGCTGAGTCTGTATTGTTAGTAGCACAACAGGTAGTATGCTTGCTTTTGATGCAGAAGGCTGTGGGTTCTTCTCCCACACTATATAGATGGAGTGCTGATACTGTTCTGTGTTGTACTTTTAAATGGGGTGGATGCTGCAGTCCCAAGAATGTCCTCCTTTGGTGGAGATACCTAGTAACTATGAACCTGTTATCAGTTTGCCAACCATTCCTTATTGCAATATTACTAGCTTATCATTTTTTAATGAAACAGAAGCAATTTATTCTTCAAGGGCAACAGGCACTTTATTTGTAGATGAAACAATGAAATATAAAGTTGTTTGCTAGCAGCAACCTCTTCATTAGTTACAGATCTCATTAATGTAGAATTAACTGTTAAAGTGCTGGGTTTTTTACATTCAAAATGTTAGTTACTGTTGGAACTAGTGTTTAGAATTGAGAGATTCATACATTTATCTTAATTAAATTAGAGACTTTGCATAGATAAACATTTGGCGTGTGTATGTGATAAAGTGTTTTGCTGAAAATTTAACATGATCCTCCTGATTTGAAAAGGTATTTATGAGTAAATTTGTTGGGACCTGGCCCTCGTCTTATAAAAAAATAATTTATCGGGTCCCAGCCTCACAAAAGTTGAGAACCACTAACCTAGACTATCCGTTGTCAAAGCTATGCCTCAGAAAGTCTAAAGGCACTCAGAAAAATTCAACCCCCAAAAACATAGCAGCTAAGGCAAGCAAACACACTTCCAATGACTCACGTCATTGGGAACTCCATTGTCAGATATACTGATGTCCTTCTAACCAGGTTGAACAAGGCGAAGATAGCCATTAGTTGCTTATCTTGGATCCAGATAAGCAACTAACAGCTATCTTCATCTTGTTCAGCCTCGTCATAGGGGACTCCATTGTGAGCCACACTGATGGCCCTCTAACCAGGCTGAAAAAGACTGAGACAGCATGCTTCCCCCGGACTATATGAAGAGAAAAACATCATAGAGTTATCAGATTATGTGTCTCAGGCTGGCATGAGCTTAGAACTGAGCAGCATATTACCATCACTGAGGATGATGTCACAATATCAGGAAAAGATGATTAAATTTAATAATTAGTTGTCCTTCTGGTGTCTTTCAAAGGGGAAGCAATATTTGTCACCTTGGAGGACAAAGTTAATAGACCACATTGCTTTGCCAAGGTTGGTCTGCACATGTCACTTATCGGCGTTCAGATACTGGCTAAAACATTATCCACCATCATAGAGCCTTTTTTAAGCAATGCCAAACTGACAAACCTACCAACATAGAAAATTCAACTCATCTGAACCTCAAGCTGTTGCTGCTCAATGCCAGGAGCCTAAATAAAAAGCTACACTCCCTCAAAGCCCTCCTCACACTCAAGAATATGGACATCTTTGCAGTTACCTAGACATGGTTTAAAGCAGCAGAGAATACCCCATCAGTGCAAGGTTTCGATGCCTTCCACACTCTTAGAGCACTCTCTGAACAGAAAAGGGCAAAGGTGGAGGTGTCTCAATATACATCAGTAACAAGCACACCTCTATGGTCATCAAACAGGATGATGTGCTTGAGTTCCTCCATGTGCAGATCACCATAGACAAAATCTCATACAATATCCTAGCCAGCTACAGGTCACCCTCCATATCTCAATAACCTCATATTGCAGACTTGGACTTACTGCAGACAGTTGCCATTCAACCTAACACCCTACTACTGGGAGACTTTTATTACCCCTGTATGGACTGGGAATTCTACATGGCCTCAAATCTACAGGCACAGAGAATCTTGGGCTTCATAAATTCAAATACCTTTGACCAAATAGTGAATATGCCCACTAGAGACACCAACATACTGGACCTCGTACTCACAAATATGGAAAAATGCACACCCCCACCTCCCCTGTCTTATCTTCTCTGGTAAGGTCTGACCATTAAGTTGTCTCCTTTCAAATCAAAATCAACTCTGTAACTCCAGTAAAACCAGTAGCAGTTACAAAATACTCCAAGGCAAGTTACCTTTTTATTAGTGATGGTCTGTCAAAATTCAATGCCCCTCCAAACTTTGAGAACACACCAGCCTATGCTGAATTGCTGTCAGAAACTCTGTGCAACCATGACAATGACTGCATAGAGGCTGCTGCAGCTACGAGAAGTAAGCACAGAATTAGCACTAGAAACAAACTGCCATGATGGCATCTCAAATTAAACAGGATGTACAACAAAAGGAAAACAAATTATGGCAAACATCAGGAAGAGTAATCCCCATGAAGATAAAAACTTTCTTATCAAACTAAATAGGCAACTAAGAGGGCTAATTAGGTCAAGCAATGCCAACTTTGAGGTTAAGATAGCCATCCAAGTGAAAGCTAGCCAGCCTTCTTCAACTATGTCAGATAACTGAAGGGCAGCACACTGCAATGTGCTGAACTGGTGGTTAATGGTACCACATTCATGGACACTGGTGATAAAGCAAACCTGATAGTGAACAAATTCAGTTCCAGATTTACCCACTCTAACCCCAACCATCCCCCATGAAATACCTTCAAGCATAAACCCTCCAACTATATCTAGGGAGCAGGTACTCACTGTGCACACTAAAGCCAAAAGCACAGCCTTAAAGGGGCTCAATAACATCCAGGGATGCCTCCAGAAAAGTCTAAAATATAACTTATCAGGACCACTGGAGTCAATGTTTACCTATAGTCTTAAAAAATGGCTTTGTGCCACGAGACTATAAGACTTCAACAGTCATCCCCCTTCATAAGAGAAGACCTTCAGCAGATCCTGGAAACTTCAAACCCATTAGTCTGACTAGTCTTATTTGCAATGCCATGGAAAGAATTATCATGGAAATTATCAAATAGGATATAGGAGACCTCCAGACACTGAATCCATCCCAGTTTGGCTTTCTCAAAGGAAGGCCATGCTTATTTATCCCAGTGGACTTCTTTGAAAATGTCATTAAGGCAATAGATATGGGAAAAGCTATACATAATGCCTACTTAAATCTAGCTAAAATATTTTATACAATGCCCCACTCAGGCATTGTCAAAAGACTTACAGAACCAGGCATAAATCCCATTATAACACACTGGATAGTTCACTGATAGGACCCAAGAGGTTATGATTGATGAGGTCACCTCCACAAAGAAGCTGGTCATCAGTGGAGTCCCTCAGGGCCCTCTGCTGGGCCTGCTCTTCTCTAGAATCTACTTCCTAGAAGTTAAAGCCAATATCATAGGCCTCTGGGTGACCAACTTCACAGAAGATTGCAAACTCGGAACAGTCATTGAATTCATCCAAGATGAGAACACCCTTCAGGAAGATATAACACAGACAAATGCTTGGTGCCAAAGCCATGACATAAAACTCAATACCAAGAAATGCATTACAGTACGTTTGGGAAGTCAGCCACCTGGAGTAACTACATCAACAATAAAAGACCCCTAAAAGTTGATTCGCTGGTCAGGGATCTTGGAACTTATGTAGGTAGTAACCCAGTCTTCAATCAACATGTGTCTAAGATAGTAAGAATATCCTTCTATGCTGCTCAGCTAATAAGTAAGGGCATGTGGCATCTAGGTCCAGAGAGATCATAGGTCATTGTACCACTCTACTCAGCCCTCATCAGACCCATCATAGAGTATAATGTCCTCTTCAGTATGTACCTGACCAGACATATGCAACAACTGGAACATCCACAAAGGCTCCTTATAAAAGGAATACAAGGCGTAAACACAATGTCCTACACTGACTGCCTCAAAGCCCTGTCTCTTTACTCGGTATCATACAGACTTCTGAGAAGTGAACTTTGCCTGGTATGCAGGGTGTCCTTAGACACTATATTGATGATCCTTTTGCACATCCATAAACAAACAGCATCAGAACTACTAAATCAAAAGACCTAAACTTTGCTTGTGACATAAATAGGACATGTTGGGGAGACAGATATGTTTCTCACAGAATTTCCATTCTCAGAAACAGGCTCCCCATACATGTGAAACAGAGTCCTCCCTAACCCTGTTTAAGTGTAACTTGAACCAATGGATGGGTAATTGGAAAGTCACCCCTGGTCCATCGTCTATGTCTGTGATGGGCAGACGCAATGAGTAAATTATACCATATATAAATCAAATTTGTGGGTCATATTTGGGTTGCATCTCTAAGCTTAAGAGGACCTAGTGGTAGTTAGCCTAGTATAGACCTAAGAACCTATGAACCTATGAACTGATGAACCTATGAACTTATGTCAAAAAATCATAATGTAAGATATTTTGTGTCAAATAACAACAGTAATAGCAACATAATGTTAACAGTAAACAAATTTCAGTTATGAAACTTATGAATCAGCTCAGTCAGTAATGAAGTACATTGCCACAGTACAAGGGTATGAGACATTAAGTATTACTCAGTATGAATATAGAAACATGCCTTAAATTGTCATACATCACCTGCACTAGAAGCCATTATCTATATGTGAAAATGATAAAAAAACAGTGCTAGTATATTATTACTGCTGATGAGCACAATGTGTCTTTTGTTGATGTAACTCGCTCTTAATGTTTTCAGTGCTTGAATGAGTGCAGCTTATTACCTGCAAAGTTACATAACAAGATACAATCTGAGTTCTCATTTTGTGAGCCATTAATAACTTTGAGGAGTTTTATATGCTGCTTTAAAAATGGACAGTAAAATAACTCACACTAGCTTGATGTTACTGCTAGTTACCTTGCTGTAAGCCTGGTTGTATCTCATCAGAATAGGTTGAAAAATTCTGTCTTTTGCTGTCAGACATGCAGCTCATCTCCCAGTAGCCTACTAATAAATCTCCATCCAACTTTCCACTTTGAGGAAGTATCCTCAAATCAAGACAAAACTCTTGGAGAAACTGGACAAAGGATCAAGAGCTAAATACAACAAAATTAATCTTACATTTCTTCATGTAACAGACAAAAATTAATTTATAAACCTGTAAATTATGTCTACAATCTGACTCTTTTTACTGGCAATTGTGCTGATCAATTCAAACAGGCAGTAATTATCCCACTTTGCAAATCATCTTACATTGCTTGTCGCATAGATTCCCACTGCATAGCTAACTATGGCCTTGGACAAAACTTTAGCAGATAAACAGATGTTTTGCTTCATTAACAATTATAGATTATTATCAAGATGAGTAGCATAACTTCAGAAATGGCTTTAATCACATTGGCAGTACTTTTGTAAGTAATTCATTACATTAATAATAGCATAAATGGCAATCTACTCTTACTTATCCTTCAGAAACTGGAAAAACTAACAGGAACGGTTAAGGAACATTCCAAGTCTCATTTGATGATGCCTTATCTGAAATAGATACCTCCACAGTGGGGTCACCCAAGGTTCAGTTTTAGGATCATTATTATTTTTTCTGCTTATTAACGACAAAAACTACCTGTTTAAACCTAACATTTTATGCAGTAAATATGGTGTTTCTAAACTAGTTGCCAAACTGCAACAAAAATGACAGCATGACTGCATTAGCTTATCAAATTAGGCTGATAAAAAAAAACTTGTCAAAACTGCCAATAAATCTAGTGCAGTGCTTTTGGCCACCCCTTATAAGCTTTTAGGTCCATCAGCGCTCACACTCTGTAAGCTCTATAATAAATTGGTTCAGTGTGTGAATCAAATGAAATCTGTAGGCCTGACACCACCAATTTTTTTAATCTACATACATACTCAGTGTTGCAATGAACTATGTCACAATTGAAACTATGTTATATATTATCACACCTGCTAGCTCCAGAAATCAAATTGCCCTTAGGTATTTTTTTTTAATTTCCTAGCCTGAATATGGCCTACCCATGAGTACACTACAGTCTTGTAATTATATGGACTCACTTCAAACTGCAGTAAACAAAATATGATGATTTGTCTTCCTAGTAGACTCAAGAACCCCAACCCCCATTGTGACTTAATAAAGATATTTCACTGGCTACCCATTATTAGCAGAGCAACTCTGCTACTGAGCATATTTCAAAACAAATTTATAGAGCTGTTGCCCCAGTAGTGTATTTTTTAAGAAGAATTTCCCCAATCGGCATCCTTGCATTGTAAACTGAAACTAAAGTTTGGGCAACATCATGCTGGAACTATTCAATACTTGGGGTCTAAAAAGAAAAGATGCCTGAACTTGAGGCTGTCCTGTAGCTAAGACACATTCATGTCTGTGTACTTACTGAGATATGGTTTCAACTCAGTGACAACACTCCTTCTATACCAGGGTTAAGTCCCCCTCAAGCCTTCAGGCCCTGGGGTAACTGCAGCTGAGTATCTTTATTTATTTATTTATTTTATTTATTTTACATTTGTTAACCGGGAAAGTCCGACTGGATGCAGGTCCATTTTCAGCGGAGGCCCGGGGAGAAAAGCTCCAAGCAAACAATACAATTCAATAGTGAAAACACAGCAACATCTAAAGATACATAATAGTAATATACATATAGGATACATATATGCAGCACATACAGTATATAGTACAGTATAACAGAACATTCCAACATAAGTGAGCAGTGAATATATAAAAAGAAAAAAACATTTTTTTTTCTCTCGAGTTGGGTAGCAAGCATTATATATAAATCATAGATATATATACATATATACATATATATCTATTTACATATATAGATATAGATTTATAGATCAGAAGTACCATCATCTCATGTCAAATTATCCACAACCCTAACCTGGAGCTCCTAGATATCCAAATCACCCTTAACAACTTCAAATATTACTTTATTGGTAGCTACAGATTTCCACCAATATCCCCCAAGGATAATGGAAATTACCTTAACACCATTGTGGAATTAAATGTCAAAACAAGTACCTTCTTGCTAGGGGATTTCAATTACCCAAGCATCAACTGGCACATTTGCACATCTAAGTATGTATGCATTCAGTGTTTCCTAGACATTGTTAATGGCAATGTGCTAAAGCAAATTGTAAAACTACCCTTTGGGGACCTAATATCCTTGATCAAGTCCTTAGCAACCTAGCCCTTGCCTCTACCCCACCCACATCTCCTCATCCTTTGTTAAATATGTCTATTAATCAATCATCTTTGCTGAGAGGCATAATGGTACCATCCCAACACCAAATTAGACTATCCTTATGGTGTTACCAGCATAATCCAACTTCAGCTTGTAGAAGACCTGTGCAAAATTCACAAAATCCTCTACAAATGGACCCAACTACTTGAGCTGCTACATTCATGTTTGACTTTTAATAGCCCCTAAACAACTTAAACAACTACATAGAAAAATCAGCTCCCGTCCTCCCTAAATACAATGGCAAAGTCAAGAAAAAAATTCTCCGGTAGACCTCACTTATTATTAAACTGTATAAAGAAAGAAGGAAAATAATAAACATGTCAGAAATCCCCATTCACTATATTTTGGAGCAGCACTGAAACATGCCACCAAGGAACTTCAGAGTACTACTAGAAAATGTAAAGCAGAGTACAAGCGTATGGTAATTAAGATATTAAAGGAAACTACAAATCCTTCTTCAGTTATGTCAGGAAATTTAGAAATAATGTCTTACATTGTACTAAGCCCTTCTATAATGCTATAACAGATTCCACTCTCAAGATATAGACAGTATATTAGCATGCAAATTTACGGTTAGCATTGCCGCCTCACAGCAAGAGGTTCTCCGGTTCGATCTTCTGTGTGGAGTCTGCATGTCCTCCTTGTGGTCACGTGGGTTTCCTCCGGGTGCTGCGGTTTACTCCCACATCCCAAAGACATGCTGTAAGTGGATTGGACACTCTAAATTGGCCCTAGGCTTGAGTGCATGAGTGTGTGTGCCTTCTGTGGAAGGTTGGGCGCTGGGCTGGCAACTCAACACCGTAAAACTCTTCTGCCAATCATGAGTGGACAGGTGATCCACTGTGGTGACCCCTAACCAGGAAAAGTGAAAAGAATAAGAATAATTAGCATACAAATTTAGTGCTAACTTGACCCAACCTACCAACATTATTGTGGCCAGTATCACTGAAAATGTAGTTTCTCCGTAACTACCATGGAATAAGCCTAAAAGTCCCTGTCAAAGACTAAATATAATACTTCTATTAAACACAATAATAAAAAATAATAAAAAAAATTATACTTCTATGGGATCAGGCAACACACCAGGCTGCATTCTCATCTGTGCCACGTATTTACTATTTACTCAGACTGTTCAGTTTCAGTCTGTCCACAGGGATTTTGCCTGATACCTGGAGATGAACTACTGTGACTCCCCTACAGAAGGGTGGCCCCTCAGATCCAGGCAGTTATAGGCCAATCAGATACACCAGCCTTATGTGCAAAGTCATGGAATTTACCAGAGGTATCATCACAGAACTCTTTAATGCAGGCACAAGCGACTTAACTCATCTAGACCCCAGTCACTTTGGTTTTGTAAAGGGAAGATCCTGGCTCCTGAACTTACTAAGCTTCTTTAAAAAGGTTGCAGAGAGTGTGGACAGTGATTACTCAGTACACATAGTTTACCTTGATCTGAACAATGTTTCTGACACTATACACCATGCTGGTATTATTAAAAAACAGACAAACTTAATGTAAACCCCTGTGCTATCCAATGGATTGCAACTTGGCTAGCCAACAAACCCCAGGTTATTAAGGTTGCCAGTACCTTCTCTAAATGTGAAACTGTAACTAGTGCAGAATTGCAAGACCAGTTCTGGGTCCTCTACTGCTTAGCATTTAGTTTATAGACTTATAGGTAATATCCCAGAGGTAGGGATGACCAGGATGGCTAAGGAATGCAAGCTGCCCATGGTTATCCACTCATCCACTGAGATGAAATCACTCCAGCAATGACTATTATACATACATACCTGATGTATTGACAATGGTCTCAGGTTAAATCCAAAAAATGAACAGTGTGGTGGTATTTGACAAAGAAAAAGCTGTTCCATTCTGATAGATTATAAATGGAAATTGCCTGCAGACATACGTGTTCATATGAGACTAGAGTACTTATTTGGACAACTCTCTTTCATTTGTTCAGCATGTTGCCATCATAGTCAGATAATTCTTCTCCCTGGCCCAATTAATTTCCAAGGAAATATATCTAAGAGTTGAAGGAAACACTAGGGGCTACAGCAACTCAGGAAGAAGAGCTAACATGTGGAGATAAAGAAAATAAAGAATGGTAGGGTCTGAAAACAGCACGCATGAGGACAATAGAATAGATATGCAGCTGAACCTGGTATGGAAACAAGGTACATAAGGAAAGCTAGTGGTGGAATGCAGGAGTCCAGGGAGTTATTAAAAGAAAAGAGAAGGAAATAAAAAGTAGGAGATAGAAGTGATGGACTAGGCTAAGAAGGAACACTTCTGGCTAACAAAGAGGCAAAGAGGGCAGTTACAATAGCAAAGAACATGGCATCACAGGCACTCTACAAGCTTCTGGAAAGTGACTCTGCAGATGGCACAATGAAATTATGTTGTAAGGTGACGACAGAAGAATAAAGAAGATAGTAATCAGACACCAGTCACAAGATATGAGAGGAACAATCTGGTCATCATGGCAGGTGGACATTGTACTTCTGGGAGCTTCTGAATGAAACAGCACATATAAGCTTTTATTTCCAATACACAGTTTACAGAAGAGGAAGAGCGAACCTTAAAAGAATTATGAACAGTACTAAGGAAAATTAAGCCAGGAAAAGCAACAGGGTTAGATAAAGTCAGAGCAGATGTGAGCATGATTTTGGGTGAGTAAAAAGAGAAATGGCTCCTGAGGGTACTCATAGCAGTATGCAGAAAAAGATGATTGGAGAAACAAGATGTTAGTGCCAGTGTACAGTGATCAAAGGAGACATTCATAACTGTAGACAGTACAGAGATATAAAACTCCTGTTACACTGCATGAAACCGCTGGAGAGGGAAACTAGTAAAATAATAAAAACAGTTTGGATTCATACCAGGATGCAGCACAACCAATCTGGTATTTGTAGAGGGAGACAGATAGTGGAAATAAACTGGAGATGAAGAAAGAGTCCAAGTGGGCATTCCTAGACTTGGAAAAAGCATATGACAATGTCCTAAGAAACTTGATTGGGCAGTCCTGTGATGCTTCAAAGACCAGGAAACATTCATAGAATTAATGCAGGCTGTGTACAAGGAACCAATGACACAAGTACAGTGCTCAGGGCTTCCAATGGGAGTGAGTGTGCATTCAGGTTCATATCTGAACCCACTGCTGTTCATACCGATAATAGACTACATTAGCTGAGGAGACTTTTCAAGAAAGTTTCTGTATATAAACAATGTGGAACTGCAAACAGATTCTGAACAAGAACTACAGCAAATGAGACTGAAATGCAAAAATGAAGGCACATGGGATGAAAGAGTACAGATAAGACAGTTAGCATGGCAGCAAAAAAGTGAAACTGGAAGAAGATAAAAACTGAGATAGAAGGGAAAAGAGTGGAACAGTTTAACAGCTTCAACTATCTGGAAGGGGTGAATGAAGTAAACAGAATTCTGAATGCAATGGCCAAAAGCCAGAATCTGAGGTGCTGCAGCCAACTGGCATAGAGTATCAGAGGTACTAAATGACAGAAGAATACCATGGAAGCTGAAAAGTAAAGTATACAAGACTGTGGTGTGACTAGTCCTTCTGCATGGGCAGTTAAGGCAGAGCCATTGAGGAAGGCTGATGGAAATGAAATGCCTGAACTGGGTAGTAAGATGTTGGAGTTATGAAGAACTCATGACATCAGACCAGATGTCAACATAGCTACAGTTGCAGAGAATGTCAAAGAGAACAGACTATAGTAGTTCAGACACATGTGCAGGAAAGCAAAACATGATTTCATGAATAAGATTTGTCAGAAAAAGTAAGAAAGCAAGAGGAAATGAGGGCATCTAGCAAGGAGCTGGATTAATTGCATGAGGAAAGACGTGTGACAGTCAGCAGACAAGTGGCACTGAATGGGCAGTAGTGCTGACAGTTGAAGTGATTCCCTGATCCCATGTGGAAAAAAGGGGGTTAATGATGATGATGATCCAAAGGTGCCATCCTGCCACTCTACTTTGCCATATCAGACTCGTCACTGAATGTAACACCCTTCTTTGGCATGTATAAATTGAAGGATTTCAATCAATCAGAAAGGTCCCAGAAATAACTAATCAAGAAAATGAAAAGCCTCAAATCCTTCCAGTACCCCAGCAGATTGCCACAACTGTCCAGAGAAGCCTACAGGCTGTTCTGAAGGGATTTGTATCTTGCTTTTTTGTTTAATTAAAAACCCGTTCTTATTAAATCGGGTCTATATTAGCTAACCGAAAGTTATCTTTAGCGAACACTCACATAAGCGAAAATGCCAGTTATCGAACTTGGTATTGCGGGGGCTGCACCCCCCCCCCACGCTAACTATATATTCCAACTCCGAGATCACACTACAGTGAGGAAAGGGCAAATATCCCACTCCTCATTGTACCACGATCCCTCAAACACCCTTTCCATTCCGGGCATTTTTGATCATGTGAGCGTTCGCAGTTTTGTCTTTTCATGCTTCTAATATAGACCCATTAAATGTCCTACTTCTTTGTAAAGCCAGCTTCTCTACAAACACTGACAATAGGGATCTAAATCTACACAAACAAATAAATAAGACTCACTGTAGAGACAGAGTGCTAACTCAACATATTCCTAGCCTATGGAATAAGATACAGGTCAAACAAAGTACCTGTAAGGATATCCTTGATGATCTTATAGGTAGGCACAAATTTACACCAGATTGCTTGCACATTCTTGCTCAATTTGGGAGGTGAAGTGCTACAAAATGGAGGCATGAACTTTTAAGTGAATCTGCTTAAAAGTATATATGGCTAAGCATCTTATGGCCCTCATGAACACTTAACTAGTATTGTTGCTATGATTATATATTCCATTACTACCCATCTCTGTATACAAAACTAATCAAAACTGCAAATTACTCTAACAGAAATAACAATTACAATGATCTAAAGTTAACGAAAACCCATGTAATTTTGGACCATTTTGCAGCTTAGCTCTCTTGCACTGAGATGATGTATATGATCTCCAGGCATCCACCAGGAGAAGGCTCTATCAAGGCTATAGATCCCCTTGATGATTACCAAAGGGTCTTTTACCAGCTTCTAAAAAACCACCTTGAGATTAGTTCTACTGTTTTGGTTTCTGGTGGGAGTAGAAGGAAAGAACTTTCATTCATAGCTAAGTGTAGCTGTAGTACGTCCAGCACTTGTAATAGCCAGGTAGTAGCCAATTGGTGAATCACCACTATTCATCATTCTTGGTAAACCTAATACTGTTAGATTAGCTATCATCTAACCTAACCTCAGTGTATCACTATATATACTTCATCCATAACTCTTCAAGCCTCCATTCCATGAGTACTACAACTAGTACAAGTCCTCCTCTCTCTGGCAACAAAGCTCATCAGTCTGCTGCCATGCCATATG
>NC_056728.1:1251749179-1251981679 GCF_019279795.1 Protopterus annectens
CACTAAAGCCAAAAACACAGCCTTAAAGGGGCAAAATAACATCCAGGGATGCCTCCAGAAAAGTCTAAAATATAACTTATCAGGACCACTGGAGTCAATGTTTACCTATAGTCTTACAAAATGGCTTTGTGCCACGAGACTATAAGACTTCAACAGTCATCCCCCTTCATAAGAGAAGACCTTCAGCAGATCCTGGAAACTTCAAACCCATTAGTCTGACTAGTCTTATTTGCAATGCCATGGAAAGAATTATCATGGAAATTATCAAATAGGATATAGGAGACCTCCAGACACTGATTCCATCCCAGTTTGGCTTTCTCAAAGGAAGGCCATGCTTATTTATCCCAGTGGACTTCTTAGAAAATGTCATTAAGGCAATAGATATGGGAAAAGCTATACATAATGCCTACTTAAATCTAGCTAAAATATTTTATACAATGCCCCACTCAGGCATTGTCAAAAGACTTACAGAACCAGGCATAAACCCCATTATAACACACTGGATAGTTCACTGATAGGACCCAAGAGGTTATGATTGATGAGGTCACCTCCACAAAGAAGCTGGTCATCAGTGGAGTCCCTCAGGGCCCTCTGCTGGGCCTGCTCTTCTCTAGAATCTACTTCCTAGAAGTTAAAGCCAATATCATAGGCCTCTGGGTGACCAACTTCACAGAAGATTGCAAACTCGGAACAGTCATTGAATTCATCCAAGATGAGAACACCCTTCAGGAAGATATAACACAGACAAATGCTTGGTGCCAAAGCCATGACATAAAACTCAATACCAAGAAATGCATTACAGTACTTTTGGGAAGTCAGCTGGAGTAACTACATCAACAATTAAACTAGCCTGAACTGTTTTTTTACTGATTACTGCATTTATTTTAAAGTTACATTTAGTCGAATTTAGTCGAAAGTTTGCTGTTTGTTTGTTTAATTGAACTGTGGAGGCTGCCCACTAAAGTGTGCTAGCCTGTGTAACTAATTTATCACTGTCTCTGCATTTTCTGTGTATTTCTGCAAAAAAAAGAAAAAAAAAAAAATCCTTGTTTTCCCGCCTTTTTCGACTAGTTTAGACCAGTATACAGGCATTGCTGTATTCTGGGCTGTGGTGTAGTTCCTGTGTTGTCCATTACCTTACTTGGATAAAAGGAAGTTTCTTTGCTTACCAGTGGGAGTGGGGAGCCTTGAGCAGCCTACCTATCCTTGGGGGAAGTGACCTCAGCACAAGAAGCTGTTAGTAATTGGTTGTTTGGGACCATTCCTAGCTCTTTTGTAGTTCACTGCTTAAAATCCGCCTCTGGGCGTTTTTTTTCTGGCTATACTGCTCAGACAAGCTCCACGTGGGTTTACAGAGTGGTCCTAGCAGCAAGGAACTCGAAAAAGCGACTACATTCTGGATTTAAGTATCTTTGCTTTTTTTTCACTGAAAATAGCTTCTGCTGCTTACTTTAAACTAGCCTGAACTGTTTTTTACTGATTACTGCATTTATTTTAAAAATTGCACTTAAAGTTACATTTAGTGAATTTAGTCGAAAGTTTGCTGTTTGTTTGTTTAATTGAACTGTGGAGGCTGCCCACTAAAGTGTGCTAGCCTGTGTAACTAATTTATCACTGTCTCTGCATTTTCTGTGTATTTCTGCAAAAAAAACAAAAACAAAAATAATCCTTGTTTTCCGCCTTTTCGACTAGTTTAGACCCATTAAATGTTCTACTTCTTTGTAAAGCCAGCGTCTCTACAAACACTGACAATAGGGATCTAAATCTACACAAACAAATAAGACTCACTGTAGAGACAGAGTGCTAACTCAACATATTCCTAGCCTATGGAATAAGATACAGGTCAAACAAAGTACCTGTAAGGATATCCTTGATGATCTTATAGGTAGGCACAAATTTACACCAGATTGCTTGTACATTCTTGCTCAATTTGGGAGGTGAAGTGCTTCAAAATGGAGGCATGAACTTTTAAGTGAATCTGCTTAAAAGTATATATGGCTAAGCATCTTAAAGCCCTCATGAACACTTAACTAGTATTGTTGCTATGATTATATAGTCCATTACTACCCATCTCTGTATACAAAACTAATCAAAACTGCAAATTAACATAACAGAAGTAACAATTACAATGATCTAAAGTTAACGAAAACCTATGTAATTTTGGACCATTTTGCAGCTTAGCTCTCTTGCACTGAGATGATATATATGATCTCCAGGCATCCACCAGGAGAAGGCTCTATCAAAGCTATAGATCCCCGTGATGAATACCAAAGGGTCTTTTACCAGTTTCTCAAAAACCACCTTGAGATTAGTTCTACTGTTTTGGTTTCTGGTGGGAGAAGAAGGAAAGAGACTTTCATTCATAGCTAAGTGTAGCTGTTAGTACGTCCAGCACTTGTAATAGCCAGGTAGTAGCCAATTGGTGAATCACCACTATTCATCATTCTTGGTAAACCTAATACTGTTAGATTAGCTATCATCTAACCTAACCTCAGTGTATCACTATAAATACTTCATCCATAACTCTTCAAGCCTCCATTCCATGAGTACTACAACTAGCACAAGTCCTCCTCTCTCTGGCAACAAAGCTCATCAGTCTGCTGCCATGCCATATGTGACAGATAGATTGCGTTAGGTATTTAAGACAGTGTAGCAATTGCCTTATACTTCCTATGGAAATGGCAACTATGACATCTTTATTTGGACTCCTCTACATATGCTCTTCAAGTTCCAGACTTATCAGAACCGGGGCAGTCTTCAGGATAAAGCACTTTAAAGCAATACACTTCTCCCCTGTCACATAGCACAGGTATGTTTAATATCACATGCCATCATAGTTATGACAAATTCTAAGGCTCCCTCCACTACAGGCATATAATCTGAGATGGCATTAAATCAGCATTACTCAAATGTTTTAATGGTCCCACTGCACCCTGATGACTACTGCCACAGAAACTGCCAGAAACTTGTGGGATGATGCTATACAACTTAACTGCTTTAAATGTTACAGAGAACAAAGTGAATGATACAGTTTTAATATTATCCATTTAGATTGTAGCTTTTGTTTGCCAAGCAAAATACAATATGTACAAAATAATTATATTCAGATACATGGTCTTACCCAGTCAAAGATGCAGACAATAAGACGTTTCCACATTAAGAGGACTGGGTTTATTCATCTTGTGACAGAAGGTGTTTCCTGGTCTATCTGAGTTGGGAAACACACAGAAAGGCTTATAGTGTAGTTGTTTTACTGGCCAGAGGGCTCGTTAGTCAGTTTTCCTTTTTTCTGTGCTACTATAAAGCCAGCTTGTTTGCAAGGAGGTGTTCACCATCCAGCAGTCTTTAGTAGTGCCCTGTACAGTAGCAACACCTAGAAAGCAAATTTTGTCTACTGAACAGTCAATAAAACTATACCCTATAAAACAGTAAATATAGAGCAAATACCTTGTACGACAAGAAGCTTAGAGTGACAATACCCATAGATTTATTAGAATTCAGTATTCTGCAAACATTAAAGTTACTAGAATTTAGTACTGTTTAGCATAATCTGCCAAAAGCACCCTTTAAATACTTCTAACCCCAGTACATCACCCCCTTGTAGGTCACTAATTAAAGGGCTGGACAGCATGGATATGCAATTTCCTAAATTCTTTGTAGCCACCTTGGAGGATAAAGGTATCTTGAGAAAATATAGCAATTATCACTTTTACTGACAGCCACTTAACCGTAGAAGAAACAGACACAGTATGCAAGAGGTGTACTTACACAATGACATTGGAGGCTAAACTCTCACATATATGCACACATCAGGTTGTCAAAACCACACACACACAAATCCCACCTCACATAGCATACAGCAAACACATAGACTAACATATGCTGAAGCACTTAAATGCTGCCGGCCGCAGCCAGGTACCACGCCCTGGCATCAATTATACCGGAACGCGAGTGGTTGAGAAACACTGGCTACAGTTTCAGAGAGTGAGAGAACAAGAGACTGTGTGTGTGTGTGTGTGTGTGTGTGTGTGTGTGTGTGTGTGTGTGTGTGTGTGTGTGTGTGTGTGTGTGTGTGTGTGTGTGTGTGTGTGTGTGTGTGTGCGTGCGTGCGTGCGTGCGTGTGTGCGTGCGTGCGTGCGTGTGTGTGTGTGTGTGTGTGTGTGTTTGTGAGAGAGAAGCAGAGAGATCGGAAGAGAGTGAAAGTGCAGTGGCATAGCTACAGGGGGGTGAAAGGGGTGGTATTTTTGCGACTGTTTACTAAACTTTTGGGACTGTTTTCATAATTAAAAAAAAGCTGTTTTACTTTTGGGACCGTTGCTGCCAATGAGTGTTCATTTACAAGTAAGGTGTGCATATACAGCGTTGAATGTTCTTATTGAAGCCAAGTTCAGTGCATTTGAATTAAGTTCAGTGTAAATACAGCCAAGGTGTGTGTCATGTTCTATTAGCTTTAGCAAAAAGACGCGGGACAAACATGTGCCGTTGCTACCAGGTCAACCTTTATTGACATAAAAACGCACACAACACTCCTGTCTCACAGTCCTTACGTCATCCACCCCCCCCCCGCCACCAAAGAACATTAGCTCAGGCACGATAACTCAGTCCATTGAATACACCACATCTCCTTTTCTTTAAGGCCCTTTTTCTCTTATTACAAAACCCGGAACTATTCAATTTCTTCAACTCCACTACGAACTTGGAACATCAACACAAAGTGCTCACTTAGCCATTGTTCGCATTACTATAACACAAATGACATTGCTGTTTGCAGACTGATCTCTACAGATCCAATCGGTCCGGCTTGTTAATAATTCTTCCTGATCTGGTCCTCACAACATCACTATGTACCTGGGTTTCCGGTGGAAGGCCATTGTAAGGTGGCAAGGCCTCAACAGGCTTACTTAACACACTTTCCTGACACACAGGAGTTGATTCACCCTCAGGTACAGGTAAGGGAATCAAATGCGCACGGTTTCGCCGCACAGTCCCTTGTGGCACGTCTACCTTAAAAGACCTCGGTGAGTAATGTTTTTGATTTACAGTACCTGGTGTCTTCATATCTGTCACCCACACCTGGTCACCGGGCAGCACATCACCCAGCGGCTTTGCCCGATGGCGTCTGTTGTAGTTTACCGCATTATACATCCTCTTCTCCTCCTCTCTCTCCACAAGCCTTCTCCAGTCAGGCAGCACAGGGTCCAACTGCGAAGGGTGAATCGGAAGAGAAGTCCGCAACCGACGTCCCATGAGAAGTTCCGCAGGGCTATATCCATTCTGCAGTGGCGTTGTCCTGTACGCCAGAAGAGCCAGGTATGGATCGACACTTTTTTTCAGCAGGTTCTTCACAGTCTGAACCGCACGTTCAGCCTCCCCATTACTCTGCGGGAACCTGGGGCTGCTTGTGACATGCTCGAAACCATAAGCAGTTGCAAAGTCCACAAAAGACTGCCCAGAAAACTGAGGTCCATTATCAGACACGAGGACCTCTGGGATGCCATGGCGAGCGAAGAAAGACTTGAGGTGGGTGATGACCTCGTTGGATTTGCTGTGTTTCAACAAAGCGATCTCAAAAAACCTGGATAAGTAGTCCACAGCAAGAAGGTAAGTATTTCCTTTCAGTTCAAACAAATCCGTGCCCACTCTTTGCCATGGTCTGTCAGGACATTCAGTTGGGATGAGAGGCTCAGGATGATTCCTTCTCTCTGAGATGCACGTCCTGCATCCCAAAACCATGTCGTTTATCTGTTGGCTGAGTCCAGGCCACCAGACAGTCTGACAGGCTCTGGCTTTGCACTTCACAATGCCTTGATGTCCCTCATGCAATTTTAGCAACACATCGTTACGCATGGCGGATGGGATAACAAGACATGAATCTTTTAACAGCAACCCATCTTTCACTGTTAATGTAGAACGATCTGGCCAGTAGCTCTTCAGTAAGGGTTCCTGGTTCGCATACAGCGGCCACCCCTGACTGCACAATTCCATAACCCGCACACACACACTGTCTGCTTTCAGCTGGTCCCGTAGTGTCTGGAGGAAAGATGGCTTCACCTGCATATTTTCCACAATGCGGTTCACGTAGATCTCCGTGTCTTCTATTAACTCTGTTTCCTCCAGTGTTAGTTTGGTTTTAAGTGGAGAACGTGACAGAGCATCTGCCACCCACAGGGATTTCCCTGGAGCATACTGCACTGTGTATGAGAACTGCATCAGTCTCATCCTGAAGCGTTGGATTCTAGGCGGTAGAAGATCCAGTGCTTGACCTCCAAGCAATGAAACCAGAGGTTTGTGATCAGTTTCCAGGCAAAACGATTTACCTAATAGGTAATCTCTGAAGCGTTCACATGCCCAGGTAGACGCTAGAGCCTCTTTCTCTACCTGGGCATATCGTTGCTCTGTAGGTGAGAGTGACCTCGATGCGTATGCCACGGGTCTCCAACCGTCCTCCCATTGTTGCAGCAGCACGCTCCCTAACCCAAAGGATGATGCATCCGCAGAAACTTTTGTATCCCTGCTCGGGTCATATACAGCCAAAACTGGAGGTGAGGTGATCGCATCTTTTAAGTCATTGAATGCCTTTTCCTGGTCCCCACCCCAGTACCAGCTGTTCTTCTTTGATAATAGGTCTCTCAGAGCCCTATCCCTCTCAGCCAAATGAGGGATGAACTTTCCCACCTGATTCACCATGCCCAGGAAACTCCTGAGTTCTCCTACTGTAGCAGGTGCTTTCATCTCCGTGATGGACGCAGTCTTCCTTGGGTCTGGGCTTATGCCAGAATCTGTGATGACATGGCCCAAGAAGGTCACTTTGCTCCTCGACAGGTCACATTTTCCCACATTCAGTGTAATGCCTGCCTCTTCCAGTCTCTTTAATGCAGCATGAAGTCGGGCATCATGCTCCTCCTGGCAACGACCCCAGACCAGCACATCATCCATGTGGCAAACCACACCCTCTAACCCTTCAATGACCTCTGACATCATGCGTTGAAAGTGTTGGTGCAGAGTTAATGCCAAAGGGAAGGCGATTGAAGCAAAACGCCCAAAGGGGTTATGAATGTGGTAGCAGCCGACTCCTCTGACAAAGGAATTTGCCAAAATCCCATATTGGCATCCAGTTTACTAAACACCTTCGCCCGGCAAGCATCCCAAGACTCTGCTCAACCGAAGGCAGCACGAACCTCTCCCTGCATACATATTCATTTAACTTAGTGTAATCTACATACAGTCTCAGTCTGTTACTGTCCTTCTTTGGAACAACAACCATGCCAGCGCACCAGTCAGTAGGTTCCTCCACTCTGGTAACAACACCCAGCGTCTCCATCCTCATTAGCTCCTCCTTCACTTTCCCCATCAGTGGTAGTGGTATCCTCCTGGGGGTCTTCAGAGAGTATGGCACCACATTTGGCTGAAGCTTTATGTGGTATTTCCGCTGCACTACTCCCAGCCCAGAGCACAGTTCAGGGTATGAGGTCTTCAAAGACTCCATGGTGATAGTATCAACATGCTTCAGGAGACCCAGCCCCAAAATAGCAGGAAGACCTAAAAGCGGCGTGCGGAGTCCTTTAACAACATACACCTTCTCGCATGTCTGCCTTTGTCCATAACCAAGCTGAAGCTCCAAGAATCCTGTAACCTCCAGTGGCGTCCTTCCAGGACCCAACAAGGGTTTCTCCGGCTGCTGGAGCACAGGAGCATTCTTCCCACTGAACAACTTATCCAGGTCTGACTTAGAAATAACAGTGACATCCGCCCCCGTGTCAAGCTTGAAAGTCATAGATGTGCCCTCTATTTGAACCTCCACAATCCAGGAACGGTTCCCGGAGGAGACAGAACCAAGGAAGAAGCCCTGCTCTTCTCGCTCTCCTAGCTCCTCGTCCTCCTCGATACACTGCACCACCTTAATCTGCCTGCAGACTCGCTGATAGTGGCCCTTTTTCCCACACGAGCGACATCTTGCAGCAGTCGCCGGGCATAGGAGTTTCTGATGAAATGGGCCCCCACACCTGTAACACTGCGAGACTGGAGCGTCTTTACTCTTTTGCGTCTGTCGCTGAAAAGTCGGTGTCAAGGACTTGCCCCAACCTTTCGAGGTCTCCGGCCGGCGTTTGGTGTCAAGTGGTGTCTGCACAGCATTCACGTTATACTGCAGTGCACTACTGTCGCACCTCAAAGCCGTCTGCTGCTTCTTTATCTCCTCAGACTGTCTGGCCATGTTTACAGCTTTCTCCAAGTCCAGCTCTTTTTCCATCTGCATCCGCCGACAGTCTGGTGTCAGCCAAGCCCACAACAATTCTGTCTCTTATGAGCTCATCGTGCAGCATCCCATAATTGCAGTGTTCAGCTAATGCATGCAGTGCAGTAACAAAAGCATCAACAGTCTCATTCGGTTCTTGTTTGCGCATGTTAAATCGTGCACGTTCATAAACAATGTTCTTCTTGACAATAAAAAATCTTTCGAAGCCGTCTTTCACTTTACCATACTCCTGTTGCTCTGCATCGGTTAGCTTGAGGCCTCTCAAGATGTCGTCTGCCTCATCACCCATGCAGTATATCAGGGTGTTCACCTGATTCCCTTCTGAGCTTGAAAATAGATTGCTGGCCTGACGGAACCGTTCGAAACGACGTATCCATCGTGTCCATTCATGAGGCTTGGAAAAATCAAAGGGCTCCGGCGGCTGAATGCTAAACGTAGCATTGGGAGCGCTAGCCGCCATGCTAATTCTAGCCCGCGGCTGCCGACCATTCTCTTCGTCCGACATGTCCGCTCACCACGTCACTAGGCCACTCATACGGTCTTCAATAAGTGGTCAGCAATCCCAGTCACAGCCACACAGCACTTCTGACACCATGTCGTGTTCTATTAGCTTTAGCAAAAAGACGCGGGACAAACATGTGCCGTTGCTACCAGGTCAACCTTTATTGACATAAAAACGCACACACACTCCTGTCTCAGAGTCCTTACGTCATCCACCCCCCCCCCCGCCACCAAAGAACGTTAGCTCAGGCACGATAACTCAGTCCATTGAATACACCACAGTGTGTGTGTTGATTTTTGCTACCATAGGGAGTATGTTCATTTTCTTATTGCTGCTACCAAGGTAGGGGGGTGTGTGCAATGCCCCGGTTAGGTACACCTGGTGGTTAGGGTTTCTCAAGCTCAAACCCTGTACCTTAGATACAAGAAGCAAGAGTCTGAATTCTCTACCCATACCACCACTTGTGATTCAAGGGGTTGAGTCCATAGCTCTCAACTGTCCATATTTTCTCAGAATGTCTGGAATGCCTGGCTCATGCTTTTGGTCTGTTCCTGTTAAAATTTGTGGTTTTCTGGGAAATCAGTGAGGAGTGAATTTACCAAATGATAACCATTTAAGTTTCAGTCTTCGAGTCTTTCAGGAAATGCATGGTAGCACAACATTTTATTGTAGCAACTTTGTAAGATTATACAAACAATGTTTGCAATGTGTCCCTGGTTTTGGCCCTTTGTCTCCCCCCAGTAAATTTTGGCTTTTTCCAGATTTCTTGTGCTGCAAAGCTGAGAGCTAAAGTTCAGTATCAAGTGGATTTTACAAGGAGCTGAGAGCTTCAGGGGAAGAGAAGTTTAGTGCTGCTTATGCTGAGTCTGCATTGTTAGTAGCACAACAGGTAGTATGCTTGCTTTTGATGCAGAAGGCTGTGGGTTCTTCTCCCACAGTATATAGATGGAGTGCTGATACTGTTCTGTGTTGTACTTTTAAATGGGGTGGATGCTGCAGTCCCAAGAATGTCCTCCTTTGGTGGAGATACCTAGTAACTATGAACCTGTTATCAGTTTGCCATACATTTTGTATTGCAATATTACTAGCTTATCATTTTTTAATGAAACAGAAGCAATTTATTCTTCAAGAGCAACAGGCACTTTATTTGTAGACGAAACAATGAAATATAAAGTTGTTTGCTAGCAGCAACCTCTTCATTAGTTACAGATCTCATTAATGTAGAATTAACTGTTAAAGTGCTGCATTTTTTACATTCAAAATGTTAGTTACTGTTGGAACTAGTGTTTAGAATTAAGAGATTCATACATTTATCTTAATTAAATTAGAGACTTTGCATAGATAAACATTTGGCGTGTGTATGTGATAAAGTGTTTTGCTGACAATTTAACATCCTCCTGATTTGGAAAGGTATTTATGAGTAAATTTGTTGGGACCTGGCCCTCGTCTTATAAAAAAAGAATTTACCGGGTCCCAGCCTCACAAAAGTTGAGAACCACTAACCTAGACTACCCATTGTCAAAGCTATGCCTCAGAAAGTCTAAAGGCACTCAGAAAAATTCAACCCCCAAAAACTTAGCAGCTAAAGCAAGCAAACACACTTCCAATGACTCACGTCATTGGGAACTCCATTGTCAGATATACTGATGTCCTTCTAACCAGGTTGAACAAGGCGAAGATAGCCATTAGTTGCTTATCTTGGATCCAGATAAGCAACTAACAGCTATCTTCATCTTGTTCAGCCTCGTCATAGGGGACTCCATTGTGAGCCACACTGATGGCCCTCTAACCAGGCTGAAAAAGACAGAGACAGCATGCTTCCTCTGGACTATATGAAGAGAAAAACATCATAGAGTTATCAGATTATGTGTCTCAGGCTGTTATGAGCTTAGAACTGAGCAGCATATTACTATCACTGAGGATGATGTCACAATATCAGGAAAAGATGATTGAATTTAATAATTAGTTGTCCTTCTGGTGTCTTTCAAAGGGAAGCAATATTTGTCACCTTGGAGGACATAGTTAATAGACCACATTGCTTTGCCAAGGATGGTCGGCACATGTCCCTTCTCGGCTTTCAGATACTGGCTAAAACATTATCCACCATCATAGAGCCTTTTTTAAGCAATGCCAAACTGACAAACCTACCAACATAGAAAAATCAACTCAACTGAACCTCAAGCTGTTGCTGCTCAATGCCAGGAGCCTAAATAAAAAGCTACACTCCCTCAAAGCCCTCCTCACACTCAAGAATATGGACCATCTGTGCAGTTACCTAGACATGGTTTAATGCAGCAGAGAATACCCCATCAGTGCAAGGTTTTGATGCCTTCCACACTCTTAGACCACTCCCTGCACAGACAAGGGCAAAGGTGGAGGTGTCTCAATATACATCAATAACAAGCACACCTCTAGGGTGGTCAAACAGGATGATGTGCTTGAGTTCCTCCATGTGCAGATCACCATAGACAAAATCCCATACAATATCCTAGCCAGCTATAGGTCACCCTCCATATCCCAATAAACTCATATTGCAAACTTGGACGTACTGCAGACAGTTGCCATTCAGCCTAACACCCTACTACTGGGAGACTTTTATTACCCCTGTATGGACTGGGAATCCTACATGGCCTCAAATCTACAAGCACAGAGATTCTTGGGCTTCATAAATTCAAATACATTTGACCAAATCGTGATTATGCCCACTAGAGGCACTATCATACTGGACCTCGTACTCACAAATATGGAAAAATGCATGCCCCCCACCTCCCCTGTCTCGTCTTCTCTGGTAAGGTCTGACCATTAAGTTGCCTCCTTTCAAATCAAAATCAACTCTGTAACTCCAGTAAAACCAGTAACAGTTAAAAAATATTCCAAGGCAAGTTACCTTTTTATTAGTGATGGTCTGTCAAAATTCAATGCCCCTCCAAACTTTGAGAACACACCAGCCTATGCTGAATTGCTGTCAGAAACTCTGTGCAACCATGTCAATGACTGCATAGAGGCTGCTGTAGCTATGAGATGTGAGCACAGAATTAGCACTAGAAACAAACTGCTATGATGGCATCTCAAATTAAACAGGATGTACAACAAAAGGAAAACAAATTATGGCAGAAATCAGGAAGAGCAATCCCCATGAAGATAAAAACTTTCTCATCAAACTAAATAGGCAACTAAGAGGGCTAATTAGGTCAAGCAATGCCAACTTTGAGGTTAAGATAGCCATCCAAGTGAAAGCTAGCGAGCCTTCTTCAACTATGTCAGAAGTCTCAAGGGCAGCAATGTGCTGAACTGGTGGTTAATGGTGCCACATTCATTAATCCTGGTGATAAAGCAAACCTGTTAGTGAACAAATTCAATTCCAGATTTACCCTCTCTAACCCCGACCATCCTCCAAGAAATACCTTCAAACATAACCCCTCCAACTATAACTAGGGAGAAGGTACTGACTGTGCACACTAAAGCCAAGAACACAGCCTTAAAGGGGCCCAATAACATCCAGGGATGCCTCCAGAAATGTCTAAAATATAACTTATCAGGACCACTGGAGTCAATGTTTACCTATAGTCTTACAAAATGGCTTTGTGCCACGAGACTATAAGACTTCAACAGTCATCCCCCTTCATAAGAGAAGACCTTCAGCAGATCCTGGAAACTTCACATCCATTAGTCTGACTAGTATTATTTGCAATGCCATGGAAAGAATTATCATGGAAATTATCAAATAGGATATAGGAGACCTCCAGACATTGAATCCATCCCAGTTTGGCTTTCTCAAAGGAAGGCCATGCTTATTTATCTCAGTGGACTTCTTTGAAAATGTCATTAAGGCAATATATATGGGAAAAGCTATACATAATGTCTACTTAAATCTAGCTAAAATATTTTATACAATGCCCCACTCAGGCATTGTCAAAAAACTTACAGAACCAGGCATAAACCCCATTATAACACACTGGATAGTTCACTGACAAGACCCAAGAGGTTATGATTGATGAGGTCACCTCCACAAAGAAGCTCGTCACCAGTGGAGTCCCTCAGGGCCCTCTGCTGGGCCTGCTCTTCTCTGGCATCTACTTCCTAGAAGTTAAAGCAAATATCATAGGCCTCTGGGTGACCAACTTCACAGAAGATTGCAAACTGGGAACAGCCATTGAATTCACCCTAGATGAGAACACCCTTCAGGCAGATATAACACAGACAAATGATTGGTGCCAAAGCCATGACATAAAACTCAATGCCAAGAAATGCATTACAGTACTTTTGGGAAGTCAGCTGGAGTAACTACATCAACAATTAAACTAGCCTGAACTGTTTTTTTTACTGATTACTGCATTTATTTTAAAAATTGCACTTAAAGTTACATTTAGTCGAATTTAGTCGAAAGTTTGCTGTTTGTTTGTTTAATTGAACTGTGGAGGCTGCCCACTAAAGTGTGCTAGCCTGTGTAACTAATTTATCACTGTCTCTGCATTTTCTGTGTATTTCTGCAAAAAAAACCAAAAAAAAAAATCCTTGTTTTCACGCCTTTTTCGACTAGTTTAGACCAGTATACAGGCATTGCTGTATTCTGGGCTGTGGTGTAGTTCCTGTGTTGTCCATTACCTTACTTGGATAAAAGGAAGTTTCTTTGCTCACCAGTGGGAGTGGTGAGCCTTGAGCAGCCTACCTATCCTTGGGGGAAGTGACCTCAGCACAAGAAGCTGTTAGTAATTGGTTGTTTGGGACCATTCCTAGCTCTTTTGTAGTTCACTGCTTAAAATCCGCCTCTGGGCGTTTTTTCTGGCTATACTGCTCAGACAAGCTCGATGTGGGTTTACAGAGTGGTCCTAGCAGCAAGGAACTCGAAAAGCGACTACATTCTGGATTTAAGTATCTTTGCTTTTTTCACTGAAAATAGCTTCTGCTGCTTACTTTAAACTAGCCTGAACTGTTTTTTTACTGATTACTGCATTTATTTTAAAAATTGCACTTAAAGTTACATTTAGTCAATTTAGTCGAAAGTTTGCTGTTTGTTTGTTTAATTGAACTGTGGAGGCTGCCCACTAAAGTGTGCTAGCCTGTGTAACTAATTTATCACTGTCTCTGCATTTTCTGTGTATTTCTGCAAAAAACAAAAACAAAAAATAATCCTTGTTTTCCGCCTTTTCGACTAGTTTAGACCAGTATACAGGCATTGCTGTATTCTGGGCTGTGGTGTAGTTCCTGTGTTGTCCATTACCTTACTTGGATAAAAGGAAGTTTCTTTGCTCACCAGTGGGAGTGGGGAGCCTTGAGCAGCCTACCTATCCTTGGGGAAAGTGACCTCAGCACAAGAAGCTGTTAGTAATTGGTTGTTTGGGACCATTCCTAGCTCTTTGTAGTTCACTGCTTAAAATCCGCCTCTGGGCGTTTTTTTCTGGCTATACTGCTCAGACAAGCTCCACGTGGGTTTACAGAGTGGTCCTAGCAGCAAGGAACTCGAAAAAGCGACTACCTTCTGGATTTAAGTATCTTTGCTTTTTTTTCACTGAAAATAGCTTCTGCTGCTTACTTTAAACTAGCCTGAACTGTTTTTTTTACTGATTACTGCATTTATTTTAAAAATTGCACTTAAAGTTACATTTAGTCGAATTTAGTCGAAAGTTTGCTGTTTGTTTGTTTAATTGAACTGTGGAGGCTGCCCACTAAAGTGTGCTAGCCTGTGTAACTAATTTATCACTGTCTCTGCATTTTCTGTGTATTTCTGCAAAAAAAAAAAACAAAAAAATAATCCTTGTTTTCCCGCCTTTTTCGACTAGTTTAGACCAGTATACAGGCATTGCTGTATTCTGGGCTGTGGTGTAGTTCCTGTGTTGTCCATTACCTTACTTGGATAAAAGGAAGTTTCTTTGCTCACCAGTGGGAGTGGGGAGCCTTGAGCAGCCTACCTATCCTTGGGGGAAGTGACCTCAGCACAAGAAGCTGTTAGTAATTGGTTGTTTGGGACCATTCCTAGCTCTTTTGTAGTTCACTGCTTAAAATCCGCCTTTGCATGGCTTTGCGCGGTCGTGCGCATAGCGCAGCGCCGGTTAAACAAGGTTAAACTTGGTTAAACAAGGTTAAACTTTTTCTGGCTCCGCCAAGTCTGCTCTTCAATTTTTCCCTTAGAACTGTTCTACTTGCAATCTAAACAGCCTATACTCTATCTGAAAAGCTCAGCACCTGCTCCTATAGCATTTTGTATACAGGTAAAGCACTCTTAAACAAACGAAAAGTACTTCATTCACCTAAATTCTGTTGAGTACCCATTTCCCTATAGGTCCTTTCTGACATCAGTTACACAGCAATCTTTTTCACTATTTCTAGCATGTCAAAGGGTCAGTTGCTAGCGTCCTCTCCTGTTCAGCTGGTGAATCTGGGAATCTTGAGGCAATGTTACAATTGCCTCATGTACACAGACAACCCTCTCCTCCTCCCAACAAATACAAACATATGCGAGAGATGCAACTATGTAGCCAAACTGGAGGCTGAGCTCTCTCAATTCAGTACTGGCAAGACCAGTCAGGAGGAGAAGGTAACCACGCACACCACAAACCCAGTCTCACATAGAACTATCACAACTGCAAACCAAACACATAAACACACAAAAACATACTCGGAGGCGCTGATTAAAAATCTACCAAAACAACAGAGGCCTCCAAAGCAGACACCCAAGCAACCACCACCTCAAGACATAGCAAATGCAACACATAGTTCACAAAGTCAGTGTGCTAAACAGTCACAGCCCTTAAGGCCAAACAACATGCCAGACACACTTGTAATAGGTGACTCCATAGTCAGGCACACTGACGTCCCGCTCACCAGACTGAACAAGGAGAGGGTCACAGTAAGCTGCATGTCGGGACCTAGAATCCGCCACATAACACAAGCACTCAGGTCACTCCACAGCAAGTACAAATATGACTCAGTCATTGTACATGCAGGTGTGAACGACCTGAGACGTACCTCCCTGGACTACATGAAAAGAGACATAGAGGAGCTCTCTGATTATGTAGCCCAGGCCGGTATGACCCTGACCCTGAGCAGCATCTTACCCTCACCAAGAATGATGCCACAGTACAAAGACAAAATGATCAGTTTTAACAATTGGCTTAATTACTGGTGTCATTCTAAGGGGATCCAGTGTCTGTCTGCTTGGGATGACATGCTTGACAAGCCACGCTGCTTCGCAAGGGATGGTTTGCACCTGTCACCCCTGGGCTTCCGGATATTGGCCAAGGCTCTTTTCACCCCCACAGTGCCTTTTTTAGGCAAGGCTCAAATGACAAACCTACCTCCCTAGAAAACACAAGTGGAAAAAAACTAAGGGTAATGCTGCTCAATGCCAGAAGTCTAAACCTCAAGATGCACGTCCTCGAAGCCCTCCTCAGTATGGAGAACATCGATGTCTGTGCAGTGACTGAAACCTGGTTCAAGGCTCCTGAGAGCACCCCAGCACTATCAGGTTTTACCTCATATCATGCTTTCCGGCCCCAAAACTTGGACAGAACCACAAAAGGAGGGGGAGTATCCATTTTCATCAAAGATACCCACACCTCCAGGTTAGTGGCAATGCACGAAGCATCGGAGACTATCCAGGTGCAACTAACCATAGGAAAAACTGCCTTACAGTTTGTAGCATGCTACAGACCACCCTCTCAAACTCAGGAACCCCACACAGCCTTCCTGAAGACACTGGAGAGTATGAATGTCTCTCCAAATACCATCATTTTGGGAGACTTCAACTACCCAAACATAGACTGGGAACATTACTCAAGCCCCAACACTCTAGCCCAAAGGTTCTTAGAATTCATAAACTCAAATGCAATGGAACAACTAGTCACCATTCCCACAAGAGGAGACAATATACTAGACGTGATCATCACAAACATGGGGACAAAATGCTCCACACCGGAAGTACATCCCTCTTTGGTAAGATCAGACCATAAATGAATCTCACTGGAAATCCACATCCCACCCCCACCCCCTGCACAAAAGACCACAGTGAAGAACTTCTCAAAAGCAAACTTCACACTTCTTAAGACTGAAGTGGTATCTTTCAAGGCCCCTGGGCCAGTGGAAACCACAACCCACACTGCTGAATCCTTTGCAAATGCCTTCTATGGGCACCTTCAAGAATGCATGGATCATGCAATCCCAAATAAAACCAAGATCCATTCCCCCAAAGGCAGGCGACCAATCTGGTGGACCCCAGCCATAAACAAACTTTACAACAGAAGGAGGAAGCTACTACATGACAGAGCAAAATCCATAAAAGGTAAGGCATCTCTGATCAGTACTAGCAAAAAACTACAATCACTCATAAAATCATCCAAGGCCAACTTTGAGAAAAAAATCGCAAATGACACAAAAGACAATCACAAGGCCTTCTTTAGCTATGTTAGAAACCTGGGTGGAAACTCCCAGATATGCTCAGAGTTAGTCCAAAATGACACAAAATACACTGAACCCACTGACATTGCCAACATTCTGGCAGACAGGTTCAGTGCAAATTTCTCCTCCCCCTCCCCCCAAAAGGAGAAATAACTATCCCAGCAGAGTGTAGCCTCCCTAACATCTCAGATGCCCAGGTGAGAGCCGCCCTCTGTAAAGCTAAAAACACAGCATCAATGGGACCGGATGGTGTCCCTGGCTGTGTGCTACATGAACTCCAAGAGGAACTAAACCCACACATAAGGCTGCTGTTTAATCTTAGCCTTACCACAGGATACGCACCCAAAGAGTGGCGACGGCAACAGTGGTCCCACTTCACAAAGGCGGTGCTTCTACGGACCCTGGAAATTACCGCCCCATAAGCCTGACGAGCCTGGTCTGCAAAGCTATGGAGAGGATCATTATGGAACTCATAAACAAAGACATTGGGGACCTACAGACATTGGATCCTACCCAATTTGGCTTTGTCAAGGGCAAATCCTGCCTTCTGAACTTGGTCGACTTTTTTGAAACAGTCACTAAGGCCATTGATGAGGGTAAGGCAGTTCACACAGCCTACCTTGACCTTGCAAAGCCTTTGACACAATACCCCACTCGGGCATCATAGACAAACTCACCAGCTTAAATGTAAACCCATATGTCACAAGATGGGTTGCAAACTGGCTCAAGGACAGAACCCACAGGGTCAGAGTTGCTGGAGCTATGTCAGACTCTAAGCCAGTCACAAGCAGTGTCCCACAGGGCTCAGTCCTGGGACCCCTCTTGTTCGGCATTTATTTTTCCGAGGTACAGGCAAACATAGGAGGATTGTGGCTGACAAAGTTCGCAGATGACTGCAAACTGGGTGCCATAATTGATACTCCAGCGGACACAAACATCCTTCAGAGAGGCCTCATAGAAACGGATAATTGGTGCCAGAGCCATGGCCTTAAGCTAAACGCCAAAAATGTATAGTCATACCCTTTGGGAAAAACAAGGTACCGACAAATTACCACATAGGCGGTAATCCATTAAGTACGGAAGAGGTAATCAGGGACCTAGGGACCCAGGTTGACAGTAACCTCTCATTTGACACTCACATAGCCAAAGTGGTGAGGAAGACCTTCTATATTGCCCACCTTATCATGAAGGGTTTCACATCTAGATCAAGAGAGGTCATTGTGCCCCTGTACTCTTCTCTTATCAGGCCAATGATTGAGTACAATGCCCCATTTGGGATGTATCTCACCCGACACCTGCAGCAGTTGGAAAGACCCCAAAAGTTCCTCACCAAGAGGATAAAGGGTCTTAAACATATGTCATATGCTGCCCGACTGAAAAAACTCCAGCTCTATTCAGTCGCATACCGCCTACTCAGAGGTGATCTGTGCCTGACGTACAAGGCTATGTCCAATCCTGAATTAATGGACATGCTCCACCTCAGAAAATCCAAATCCATCAGAGCCACGAGAACAAGTGACTTAAACCTCAACACAGAAATAAATAGAACGTGCTGGAGGGACAGATTCATAACCCAGAGGCTCCCTACACTCTGGAACAGAATCCCAGTCCATGTTAGGCAGAGCCCCTCACTGACTCTATTCAAGAGAAATCTCGACAAGTGGATGGGAGATCATAGGTTTACCCCGGGGGTCATCTCTTTGTCACTACTAGACAGAGGCATAGTAAACTAAACCCTAAAAGGGTGTAGTATTCTCATCCTAAGGGGTGGTGTAGGCCACATACACTCTGGCTAGGCTTATAAATGCCCTAGGGCAGATAGCCTAGTACGAACCTATGAACCTATGAATAAAATACCCCTAAAAGTTGATTCGCTGGTCAGGGATCTTGGAACTTATGTAGGTAGTAACCCAGTCTTCAACCAACATGTGTCTAAGATAGTAAGAATATCCTTCTATGCTGCTCAGCTAATAAGTAAGGGCATGTGGCATCTAGGTCCAGAGAGATCATAGGTCATTGTACCACTCTACTCAGCCCTCATCAGACCCATCATAGAGTATAATGTCCTCTTCGGTCTGTACCTGACCAGACACATGCAACAACTGGAACATCCACAAAGGCTCCTTATAAAAGGAATACAAGGCGTAAACACAATGTCCTACACTGACTGCCTCAAAGCCCTGTCTCTTTACTCGGTATCATACAGACTTCTGAGAGGTGATCTTTGCCTGGCATGCAGGGTGTCCTTAGACACTATATTGATGATCCTTTTGCACATCCATAAACAAACAGCATCAGAACTACTAAATCAAAAGACCTAAACTTTGCTTGTGACATAAATGGGACATGTTGGGGAGACAGATATGTTTCTCACAGAATTTCCATTCTCAGAAACAGGCTCCCATAGATGTGAAACAGAGTCCTCCCTAATGCTATTTAAGTGTAACTTGAACCAGTGGATGGGTAATTGGAAAGTCACCCCTGGTCCATCGCCTATGTCTGTGATGGGAAGACACAATGAGTAAATTATACCATATATAAATCATATCTGTGGGTCATATTTGGGTTGCATCTCTAAGCTTATGAGACCTAGTGGTAGTTAGCCTAGTATAGACCTATGAACCTATGAACCTATGAACTGATGAACCTATGAACTTATGTCAAAAAATCATAATGTGAGATATTTTGTGTCAAATAACAACAGTAATAGCAACATAATGTTAACAATAAACAAATTTCAGTTATGAAACTTATGAATCAGATCAGTCAGTAATGAAGTACATTGCCACAGTACAAGGGGATGAAACATTAAGTATTACTCAGTATGAATATAGAAACACGCCTTAAATTGTCATACATCACCTGCACTAGAAACCATTATCTATATGTGAAAATAATAAAAAAACAGTGCTAGTATATTATTACTGCTGATGAACACAATGTGTCTTTTGATGATGTAACTCACTCTTAATGTTTTCAGTGCTTGAATGAGTGCAGCTTATTACCTGCAAAGTTACATAACAAGATACAATCTGAGTTCTCATTTTGTGAGCCATTAATAACTTTGAGGAGTTTTATATGCTGCTTTAAAAATGGACAGTAAAATAACTCACATTAGCTTGATGTTAGTGCTAGTTACCTTGCTGTAAGCCTGGTTGTATCTCATCAGAACAGGTTGAAAAATTCTGTCTGTTGCTGTCAGACGACATTTCTATATGCCTAGCTCTTTCTTTCTCTCTCTCATACAAATACATGCACAGACACACACAGTCACACACATACATACGTCTTCCTTTTTTACCTATTTACTTTTCTTTTTAATTTTACTCCGGCTTAGAAAAGGATCTACTCACACCTCTCAACCTTTTAGTGCAAGAAATCTGGACAAAGCCTGACATAATGAGGGGACAAAGGCCCAAAAATAGGGAAAGATTTTTAACTATTGCTCTTATAAACTTAGAAAGGTGCTAGAATAACAGAGTTTGTGTTAATATGCATTATCTGAAAGATAAGAAGTGTAAAACTCAAACATATGTCATTATTTACTAACTACAATCCTCAGATCATCGCAGAGATGTGCCAGAAAACCACACATTTTATGAAGAACAGACCAAAAATATGAGGCAAAATTCTGGACATTCTGCATAAATCTGGACAATTAAGAGGTATGGGCAATGTATCCTCGAGATGAAAACTCAAAAAATTGCCTAATTCTCACATTACACTTCTGTAGCAAACCCAGTTCAATGCATAGAATTTACTTAGATTATATTTGCTATTCAGATGTAAACCAGAGCTTACCCCATCTTGAATGAATTTGGCATTCAAGGAGATCAACATTAGTAAAGGCAGGATGAAACATTTGATGTTTTGTCACAGATTTTTGTGAGGCAGACATTCCAGTGATTCAAACAACCCTGCTCTTTGCATTACAGAGCTACTGCAAAATGTGAAACACTAGAATGAAGGCAGGCAGCGTATTTCAGATGTAGAAGGGGATATCTATTTAGTAATGTATACATGATAAATATTACCACCGACATACGCTGTATTAAGACAAGACCAATGACATTTTGGAAAACAGACTTAGCAAAAATGGGAGTATCTCAGAAAACACTTGGAAATCATCAGGAGAAAATGGTAAAGAAACAATGATAGAGACTTAAAACTGACATTCAGATAAGTCAAACTAAAATACAATAATTAAAAATATGAGTAAACACCGCTATTGGTGGAAGTGCAACATCACTCAAAAGCAGATGTGCAGAGTCCTGCACTGGTGAAAGTATAAGGAATAAAGGGAGACAATTTGAGTATCTGAGACCTAAACTGGAAAAAAATGCCAGCTACCACTGAGTAGTTGATAAATACATTCATAAGTACTTAAACATTGTGTGACCAAGGGGAAAATGTAGCTTAGAGAATTGTCAGCCTGTAATTCTTCACCCTGACTGTAGAACAAACACTCTCCAGCAGGTTGTTAATGTACAGATAATGCCTGTTATAAACAAGTCCACTGGTTCATATCAGCATATTAAGGTGCTGTGAAGGCTGGACAGAAAAAAAAGCAAGCGGCGCTTATCTCTCAACTGTCCAGATTTTTGCAGAATGTCCAGAATATTGCCTCATATTTTTGGTCTGTTCCTCATAAAATGTGTGGTTTTCTGGCACATCGTTGTGATGATCTGAGGATTGTAGGCAGTAAATAATGACATATGTTTGCGTTTTACACTTCTTATCTTTCAGATAATGCATGTTAACACAAATCCTATTAGTCTAGCACATTTCTAAGTTTATAAGAGCAATATTTAAAATCTGTCCTTATTTTTGGGCCTTTGTCCCCTCGTTATGTCAGGCTTTGTCCAGATTTCTTGCACTAAAAGGTTGAGAGGTATGAGTAGCTCCTTTTCTAAGCCGGAGTAAAATTTATTAGGTAAAAATGAAAGAAGTGTGTATGCGTGTGACTGTGTGTCTGTGCATGTATTTGTGTGAGAAAGACAGAAAGAAAGAGATAGGCATATAGAAATGTCGTCTTTCAGCAACAGACAGAATTTATTAGTCTATTCTGATGAGATACAACCAGGCTTACAGCAAGGTAGCTAGCAGTAACATCAAGCTAGTGTGATTTATTTTACTGTCCGTTTTAAAACCGCATATAAAACTCCTCAAAGTTCTTAATGGCTCACAAAATGAGAGCTCAGAAAGAGCACCAAATGAACAGCCAGCAACAAAGTAAAGCCTCTTGCATCAGTTTTTTTTTTACCTTTAAAACCATATATTCTAGCAGGTTACCAAGAATCTTAGAGAACGACAATGTCCCTGGATAGTTAGAAAACTAAAACTTTTATTAGGCAAAGACAAAAGACATGGAAAGCAGGAGGATAGGACCATCTCATTTGAGATTTACACCTAGCCTCCCTAAACATTAGAAAACAGTGACAAACTGCAACCACCTCTGAAAAAAACATGTACCAACATGATGAAGACTGTTTCAGAAAACAAATTAAAAAACCTCATGAGACATATTACCAACATATTATCAAGCATCTCTTCCTCTGTTAAGTCTTCTTTCACCTTTGAATACAAAAAATATTTGGGAAATAGCTTGAGCAATATAATAAGACAGACTCATGCGGTACCCTTTATCCAACTTTACATGCAGCTCATCTCCCAGTAGCCTACTAATAAATCTCCATCCAACTTTCCACTTTGAGGAAGTATCCTCAAATCAAGACAAAACTCTTGGAGAAACTGGACAAAGGATCAAGAGCTAAATACAACAAACTTAATCTTACATTTCTTCATGTAACAGACAAAAATTAATTTATAAACCTGCAAATTATGTCTACAATCTGACTCTTTTTACTGGCGATTGTGCTGATCACTTCAAACATGCAGTAATTACCCCACTTTCCAAATCATCTTACATTGCTTGTCTCATAGATTCCCACTGCATAGCTAACTATGACCTTGGACAAAACTTTAGCAGATAAACAGATGTTTTGCTTCATTAACAATTATAGATTATTATCAAGATGAGTAGCATAACTTCAGAAATGGCTTTAATCACATTGGCAGTACTTTTGTAAGTAATTCATTACATTAATAATAGCATAAATGGCAATCTACTCTTACTTATCCTTCAGAAACTGGAAAAACTAACAGGAACGGTTAAGGAACATTCCAAGTCTCATTTGATGATGCCTTATCTGAAATAGATACCTTCCACAGTGGGGTCACCCAAGGTTCAGTTTTAGAATCTGTTTATTGGTTTCCGTGGTGGTACGGCGGTAGCGTTATTACCTCACAGCAAGAGGTTCTCCCGTTCGATTCTCAGCTTGGCTTGGGAGTGCTTTCTTTGTGGAGTCTGCATGTCCTCCCTGCGGTTGGGTAGTGTTCGAAAGACATGCGTGCGTAAATGGGCGTTCCTTTGTTGAAGGTTGGGCGTCGAGCTGGCACCTCGGCGTTTCGTAAAAAAATCTACTGCCAATCATTAGCGGACTGGAGTGCCGCTGTGGCGAACCCTTACTGGGAAAAAGCCAAAAGACAAACAACAATTACTTTTTCTGTTTATTAACGACAAAAACTACCTGTTTAAACCTAACATTTTATGCAGGAAATATGGTGTTTCTAAACTAGTTACCAAACTGCAACAAAAATGACAGCATGACTGCATTAGCTTATGAAATTAGGCTGATAAAAAAAGCTTGTCAAAACTGCCAATAAATCTAGTGCAGTGCTTTTGGCCACCCCTTATAAGCTTTTAGGTCCATCAGCGCTCACACTCTGTAACCTCTATAATAAATTGGTTCCATGCGATAATCAAATGAAATATGTAGGCTTGATTCCACCAATTTTTTTAATCTACATACATACTCAGTGTTGCAGTAAACTATGTCACAATTGAAACTATGTTATTATCACACCTGCTAGCTCCAGAAATCAAATTGCCCTTAGGTAAATTTTTTTTTAATTTCCTAGCCTGAATATGGCCTACCCATGAGTACACTACAGTCTTGTAATTATATGAACTCACTTCAAACTGCAGTTAACAAAATATGATGATTTGTCTTCCTAGTAGACTCAAGAACTCCAACCCCCATTGTGACTTAATAAAGACATTTCATTGGCTACCCATTATTAGCAGAGCAACTCTGCTACTGAGCATATTTCAAAACAAATTTATAGAGCTGTTGCCTCAGTAGTGTATTTTTTAGGAAGAATTTCCCCAATTGGCATCCTTGCATTGTAAACTGAAACTAAAGTTTGGGCAACATCATGCAGGAACTATTCAATACTTGGGGTCTAAAAAGAAAAGATGCCTGAACTTGAGGCTACCCTGTAGCTCATACACATTCATGTCTGTGTACTTACTGAGATATGGTTTCAACTCAGTGACAGCACTCCTTCTATACCAGGGTTTAGTCCCCCTCAAGCCTTCAGGCCCTTGGGTAACTGCAGCTGAGTATCTTTATTTATTTATTTATTTTACATTTGTTAATCAGGAAAGTCCGACTGGACGCAGGTCCATTTTCAGCAGAGGCCCAGGGAGAAAAGCTCCAATCAAACAATACAATTCAATAGTGAAAACACAGCAGCATCTAAAGATACATAATAGTAATATACATATAGGATACATATATGCAGCACATACAGTATATAGTACAGTATAAAAGAACATTCCAACATAAGTGAGCAGTGAATATATAAAAAGAAAAAAACATTTTTTTTTCTCTCGAGTTGGGTAGCAAACATTATATATAGATCATAGATATCTATACATATATATCTATATACATATATAGATATAGATACAGATACAAGGTTATCCTGTTTTTCCACCTGAGAAATGGTTAAGAAATGACTTACAGTTTCAGAGCAGTCCTTGGTCAATTCTGATTGTTTCTTAAACACAAACTTGTCTTTTCCTTGGCTCATTAGCAGCAGTGCAAAGAACTGCCTGCTCACACCCTTGTTCTCCTCCTCCCCCTTCCCTGTTTATTACCTTAAGCCAATCCCAAAGTTAATAAATATTACCTGTGGCAGGCACCATTTTTAAAAACTACAACCACCCTTTGTCACTATCATATGTTCATTTATCAGTTTACTCTGTTACCTGATTGTTTCCAGCCCCCTCATAAGAGCAACTAACAGGGTCTCTACCCGCTTCACTCCCCACCCTGCCCCCTATTCCTTTCTGCCCCCAGTGGTCCTACCTTTATCACACTCACAAACCCCTCCCATCTTTCCAATAGCCAACCACAGAGCTAACCCAACACTACCTCCTCCATTTTCCCACTACTATCACACCTCCTCAACTAACATGTACAAGCATACCTTACCTATGCTCACGGCATGCACTCTCCTTGCATATCTTACATCCTACCAAAGCTCCATCATTCCCTCACTCAACCACTACCACTGTACTACTACTCACACCACCACTCATGTCTCACCCACACTCAGCTCCCCTCCCACCAACTCAAGAACCATCCCTATGCACCCCCCACATATTCTACCAACTATATAACTCAAACATAAAGCATCCCTACAACTTAACATAGTATCCCTCCCACCATAGCTATTATCTACAGAGCACAATTATAAATTTCCCTAATAAACAAACACATTCAAAAACTGAGAAAACTAATAACCTCATGCATATCAAAACTAGCCCTAAGTGGAGACATCCACCCCAACCCTGGCTCTACCATCTCCAATCCCAATCCTCATAATCAGACTAGAAACCACAACTTCTCCCATATCACAGCCAATAGAAAGCAAAGTGACTTCCTTCTACTAAGCCTAAATATTAGAAGTATATCCAACAAAGCCCATGAACTCCATGCCACCATAGACTTGTACTCCCCAGATATAGTCATCCTGACAGAAACCTGGTTAAAACCTCACATTACCAGTGAGCAAATACTCCCTACCGGTTACGGCATACTAAGAGTAGACTGGCTAAACAAGAAAGGAGGCGGTGTAGCTATAATATTTAAGCAGCATCTAAACATCCAGATCTTAAAATCATCAGCTCCACAAATAGGCAATGAAGAAATAATATATACCAACCTCAAAATAAACCAAAACAAAACCATCAACATAATTGGATGTTACTTCCAACCTGGCCAAAACATCACTCCACTAGAAAACCTCCTCAGTTGGTCTACCCACCATCTCCCCCAAGAAACTATAATTTATGGTGATTTCAATACTGACTGGCAATCCTGTTTTGGCAACAATCCAACCCATCATATAAACCTTCATGGCTTCACCCAACTAGTCCAATCACCAACCAGGATAAATAAAAACTCCAGAGAGCATACTACCCTGGACTGGATACTAGTCAGTAAGAGCCCCCAGTCATATATAACAGGCTGCTTATCAGATAGCCTCAGTGATCACTCCCCAACATTCCTTCTCAAAAAATAACTATACCAAGCTAAACCTGTCATCTACCGTCAAATACGTAAAAAAACTAAACTTTAACCCACTCACATTCATCTCATCCCTCAAAGAATGTAACTGGCATCCCCTAAAGTACCTCAGTCTTGATGACGCAGTTGAATTTTTTAATACTACCTTCTGAAGCATCCATAATTACCATGCCCCCATAAGACTTTCCAGAACGAAAGCACAACCCTCCCCATGGCTACAGAAAACCGCTAAGTCAGAAATGAAAAACAGGGATAAAGCCTGGGAGCACTGGCGCAAAACCAAAACCTCCTCAACTAGACAGAAATTTCTAGAACTACGGAATGGAGTTTAAAAGCTAATAAAACAGGACAAATTCCAATACTACCAGTCTGCCCTAGACTCCTCCCAACACAGGTCCAAACAATTCTGGTCCTCTATAAACTCCATCCTCCACCCAGGTAATCAGTACCCCTCCTCCTAACATCCCTCACTCCTCCAAAAATATTGCTACCTCATTCAACATACACTTCACACAAACCATACTATCACTAGCTAAACAACACAACCCTCCTCCCCTCCAACCCACACCTTCAACTAGTAATCTCCCCACTACCTTCTCTTTTTCTCCTGTACCTACCTCCAACATAAAAAAACTCTTAACTAAACTTAAGCCCACCAGATTAACAGCAGACAACCTCCCAAGTGAATACCTACAAATCACAGCTGATGCTCTGGCCTACCCAGTATCCATCTTGATTAACCGATCTCTGTCAGAAAGTTACATTCCAACACTGTGGAAAGTATCACATATAATTCCCCTCCACAATGGTGGCCCCTCCACAGAACTAACCAATTACCACCCCACAGTTATTCTCTCTCCATTCTCCAAAATACTAGAGAGATGCATACATTCTCAGGTCTCAGACTACCTCCTTACTAACAACCTCCTTTCCAATACTCAGCATGGTTTCCGACCAAACCATAGCACCACCACTGCCTTACTCTCCTTTACTAACACTATCCTTCAGCATAAAAATAATGGCTATCTCTCCTCTGCTACTTTCCTAGACCTATCTAAAGCATTTGACATGACACCGCATAAACAACTCATCTCTGTCCTCAATAACCTATCCTTCTCTCAATCAGTCACCAACTGGTTTCAGAGTTACCTGTATGACCACCAACAATCCATTGTATGGCAGAATGACATATCTCCCCAACTACCTGTCTCCATAGGGGTTCCCCAAGGATCCATCCTTGAACCCCTACTCTTCTCTGTTTTCACCAATCATCTAGCCTCTGCCACCAAACATGGCACACTCATACAATACGCAGATGACTCAACCATCATCTGCTCAGCCCAGTCCCTACCCAAACTGCAAAAAGTCACACAGGAAGCCTTTTCCTCTGTTGAAACTTGGTTATTCGATGCCCAATTAATACTCAACCCAAAAAAAACTAAACTACTCATCTTCCAACCCACCAACCATACTCAAAACAACTCTCACTTTAACATCACAGCAAAAGACAACACCACTATATGCCCAACTGAACACACCAAATTGCTAGGAGTGGAAATAGACAATAAACTAAAATTTTTCATTCACATATCCATGACCATAAAAAAAGTCCACAAAAAACTCGGAGCATTATACAGAAATAAGCAACTTCTCACCAAAACAGCAAAGATTTCAGTAGCAAATTCCCACCTTATCTCCACCCTACTTTATGCCTTTCCAATATATACCAACCTAAGGCAATGCGATCTAAACAAGCTAGAGACCTGCTACAACAAAATCGCCAAATTCGCCACAGAGGCATCCTACTGTAGTCACCACTGTCTCTCACTTGCTGAACTGGGTTGGCTTGAACCCCCTCACCTCCTTCAATGGTATCAACTATCACTCACACACAAACTAGTAAACCATCCACTAAATGTCCCATCCCTCCAGAATCTACTCCAACCCTGTTGCACCACCAGACCACTAAGATCCAGCAACAAAAATCACTTGCAGATCACTAAAGCCAATAACTCTGCTGGTGAAGCACTATTCTCTTGTGCCATAGCCAAATTATGGAACTCCCTCCCACCCACAATTACCTCCATACCATCATGCACCCACTTCAAAACTTTACTAAAAGCACACCTAAAAACATGCTGGCTATGCCCTTTCAGCTCCCACTCTAATATCATCCACCCCATCCAACCACTACCTTTCTTTCCACCCCACTAACTACCTTGATTATAGCAAGCTCAGATACTCATAAGCCTAGTACTTATTATACAGCAGGAACTTCTTATTGTAACATTTGTTAATGTCTGTTATGTACTTCACAGATAAAGGTTCTAGTTGTCTACTGATGTACTATGTTCTTCATCTGTAAATATATTTGTAATTAATTGCTATGTTAAATTGTTAATCGCTATGTAATCCAATGTAATTACTGTCTGTTTATCTTAACTGTGGAGCTTTTCTCCCCGGGCCTCCGCTGAAAATGGACCTACGTCCAGTCGTACACTCCCGGTCAACAAATGTAAATAAATAAATAAATAAAATAAATAAAAATTTATAGATCAGAAGTACCATCATCTCATGTCAAATTATCCACAACCCTAACCTGGAGCTCCTAGATATCCAAATCACCCTTAACAACTTCAAATATTACTTTATTGGTAGCTACAGATTTCCACCAATATCCACCAAGGATACTGGAAATTACCTTAGCACCATTGTGGAATTAAATGTCAAACCAAGTACCTTCTTGTTAGGGGATTTCAATTACCCAAGCATCAACTGGCACATTTGCACATCTAAGTATGTATGCATTCAGTGTTTCCTAGACATTGTTAATGGCAATGTGTTAAAGCAAATTGTAAAACTAACCTTTGAGGACCTAATATCCTTGATCAAGTCCTTACCAACCTAGCCCTTGCCTCTACCCCACTCACATCTCCTCATCCTTTGTTAAATCTGTCTGTTAATCAATCATCTTTGCTGAAAGGCATAATGGCATCATTCCAACACCAAATTAGACTATCCTTATGGTGTTACCGGCATAATCCTACTTCAGCTTGTAGAAGACCTGTGCGAAATTCACAAAATCCTCTACAAATGGACCCAACTACTTGAGCTGCTACATTCATGTTTGACTTTTAATAGCACCTAAACAACTTTACTACATAGAAAAATCAGCTCCCCTCCTCCCTAAATACAATGGCAAAGTCAAGAAAAAAATTCTCTGGTAGACCTCACTTATTATTAAACTGTATAAAGAAAGAAGGAAAATAATAAACATGTCAGAAATCCCCGTTCACTATATTTTGGAGCAGCACTGAAACATGCCGCCAAGGAACTTCAGAGTACTACTAGAAAATGTAAAGCAGAGTACAAGCATATGGTAATTAAGATATTAAAGGAAACTACAAATCCTTCTTCAGTTATGTCAGGAAATTTAGAAATAATGTCTTACATTGTACTAAGCCCTTCTATAATGCTATAACAGATTCCACTCTCAAGATATAGCCAGTATATTAGCATGCAAATTTACTGTTAGCGTTGCCATCTCACAGCAAGAGGTTCTCCAGTTCAGTCTTCTGTGTGGAGTCTGCATGTCCTCTCTGTGGCCGCGTGGGTTTCCTCCCGGTGCTCTGGTTTACTACCACATCCCAAAGACATGCTGTAAGTGGATTGGACACTCTAAATTGTCCCTAGGCATGAGTGCATGCGTGTGTGTGCCTTCTGTGTAAGGTTGGGCGGCGGGCTGGCAACTCAACACCATAAAACTCCACTGCCAATCATGAGCAGACAGGTGATCCGCTGTGGCGACCGCTAACCAGGAAAAGTCAAAAGAAGAAGAATAATTAGCATACAAATTTAGTGCTAACTTAATCCAACCTACCAACATTATTGTGGCCAGTATCACTGAAAATGTAGTTTCTCCGTAACTACCATGGAATAAGTCTAAAAGTCCCTGTCAAAGACTAAATATAATACTTCTATTAAACACAATAATAAAAAAAATAATAAAAAATATATACTTCTATGGGATCAGACAACACACCAGTCTGCATTCTCATCTGTGCCAAGCATTTACTATTTACTCAGACTGTTCAGTTTCAGTCTGTCCACAGGGAATTTGCCTGATACCTGGAGATCAACTACTGTGACTCCCCTACAGAAGAGCGGACCCTCTACAGATCCAGGCAGTTATAGGCCAATCAGATACACCAGCCTTATGTGCAAAGTCATGAAATGTACCAGAGGTATCATCACAGAACTCTTTAATGCAGGCACAAGCAACTTAACTCATCTAGACCCCAGTCACTTTGGTTTTGCAAAGGGAAGATCCTGGCTCCTGAACTTACTAAGCTTCTTTAAAAAGGTTGCAGAGAGTGTGGACAGTGATTACTCAGTACACATAGTTTACCTTGATCTGAACAATGTTTCTGACACTATACACCATGCTGGTATTATTAAAAAACAGACAAACTTAATGTAAACCCCTGTGCTATCCAATGGATTGCAACTTGGCTAGCCAACAAACCCCAGGTTATTAAGGTTGCCAGTACCTTCTCTAAATGTGAAACTGTAACTAGTGCAGAATTGCAAGACCAGTTCTGGGTCCTCTACTGCTTAGCATTTAGTTTATAGACTTATAGGTAATATCCCAGAGGTAGGGATGACCAGGATGGCTAAGGAATGCAAGCTGCCCATGGTTATCCACTCATCCACTGAGATGAAATCACTCCAGCAATGACTATTATACATACATACCTGATGTATTGACAATGGTCTCAGGTTAAATCCAAAAAATGAACAGTGTGGTGGTATTTGACAAAGAAAACGCTGTTCCATTCTGATAGGTTATAAATGGAAATTGCCTGCAGACATACATGTTCATATGAGTCTAGAATACTTATTTGGACAACTCTCTTTCATTTGTTCAGCATGTTGCCATCATAGTCAGATAATTCTTCTCCCTGGCCCAATTAATTTCCAAGGAAATATATCTAAGAGTTCAAGGAAACACTAGGGGCTACAGCAACTCAGGAAGAAGAGCAAATATGTGGAGATAAAGAAAATGAAGAATGGTAGGGTCTGAAAACAGCACGCATGAGGACAATAGAATAGATATGCAGCTGAACCTGGTATGGAAACAAGGTACATAAGGAAAGCTAGTGGTGGAACGCAGGAGTCCAGGGAGTTATTAAAAGAAAAGAGAAGGAAATAAAAAGTAGGAGATAGAAGTGATGGACTAGGCTAAGAAGGAACACTTCTGGCTAACAAAGAGGCAAAGAGGGCAGTTACAATAGCAAAGAACATGGCATCACAGGCACTCTACAAGCTTCTGGAAAGTGACTCTGCAGATGGCACAATGAAATTATGTTGTAAGGTGACGACAGAAGAATAAAGAAGATAGTAATCAGACACCAGTCGCAAGATATGGCAGGAACAATCTGCACATCATGGCAGGTGGACGGTGTACTTCTGGCAGCTTCTGAATGAAAAGAAAAAAACATATAAGCTGTACTTTTCCCATACATAGCCTACTATGAAAGAAGAGGAGGAACCCACCTTAAAAGAATTAAGAACAACACTAAGAAAAATGAAATCAGGGAAAGCGACAGGCTTAGATAAAATCATAGCAGATATGAGCAACATTTTGTGGGGGGGTAAAGAGAGAAATGGCTCCTGCGGGTACTCATAGCAGTATGCAGAGAAAGATGTATCCAAGATGATTGGAGAATAAAGCATGCTAGTGCCAGTGTACAGTGATCAAAGGAGACATTCATAACTGTAGACAGTACAGAGATATAAAACTCCTGTTACACTGCATGAAACCGCTGGAGAGGGAAACTAATAAATGAATACACAGAGAAGAAAAAAGTAAGATGGGAGCTGAACAGTTTGGATTCATATCAGGATGCAGCACAACCAATCTGGTATTTGTAGAGAGACGGATAGTGGAGAAAAATCTGGAGATGAAAGAGTCCAAGTGGGCATTTCTAGACTTGGAAAAAGCATATGACAAGGTCCTAAGAAAGCTGATTTGGGCAGCCCTGTGGTGGTTCAAAGTCCCAGAAATGTTGAAAGAATTAGTGCAGGCTGTGTATAAGGAACCAATGACACAATTACAGTGCTCAGGGCTTCCAGTGGGCATGAGTGTGCATTGAGGTTCACATCTGAGCCCACTGCTGTTCATGCTGATAATATTCTACATTAGCTGAGAGGCTGGAGGAGACTTTTTAAGAAAGTTTCTGTATGTAAACAATGTGGAACTGCAAACAGATTCTGAACAAGAACTACAGCAAATGAGACTGAAATGCAGATAAGACAGTTAGCATGGCAGCAAAAAGGGGGAATTGGAAGAAGATGAAAACTGAGATAGAAGGGAAAAGATTGGAACTGGTTAACAACTTCAACTATCTGGAAGGGGTGAATGAAGAAAACAGAATTCTGAATGAAGAGGTCAAAGCTAGAATCAGAGGTGCTGCAGCCAACTGGCATAGAGTATCAGAGGTACTGAATGACAGAAGAATGTCAATGAAGCTGAAAAGTAAGCTGCACAAGACCGTGGTGTGACTAGTACTTCTGTATGGCACGGAAACCTGGTCAGTTAAGGCAGAGCCATTGAGGAAGTTAGAGCTGATGGGAATGAAATACCTGAAATGGGCAGTAAGATGTTGGCGATATGACGAAATTATGACATCAGAGCAGAAGTCACCATAGGTACACTTGCAGAGAATGTCAGACAACATATTACAGTGGTTCAGGCACATGTGCCTGATTTAGTGAAGAACGTTTGTGAGAAATAGTAAGAAGGCAAGAAGAAATGAAAATTATCCTTGTTTTTGGAATTGATTACAGTACTTCTCAGTAATCAGGCAAACAATTCAGGCTGTACCCCAGTGATGGATTGCAGGTTGCTGGTTGCTGACTTGACAGTGCATTGATATCAACAACTTAGCAGCCTCAAAGATTTTCTAGTAAGAAGTAATTTTGTTAAAACAGAAAGCTATGGTAGGGAAAGAACTCTGGAGCGTGTTGTATGTCTCAGAAAGTGTAGATATGGAGACTGTTCAAGAGCACTGTAACTCTGACGTAGATACTAATGATAAAATGTACCCACAACACGTGTTACATAGGAAAGATATAAAACAGTGGTTAAGTACAGAACTCAAGATCATATTAGGGACATAAAACATCTAAATAGGTAAAAGTTCTTTGATAATACATATAGAAGTTGAACTTTCAGAAAATTTTCTAGATGATGGCTGCATGTATTTTTGTTTTTTAGCTTAATAAATAGTTATTTGAAGCATGTATACCAATTATTTGGAATGACTTTAGAAATAATATATGGCTGTCACTGACTGACATAACTCTGTTATGTATAAAACTCTGTAATATATAGATTTTTAATGTATCCTTTTGCACACTTTTCCTCCATTTTCCTTCTTGGAAAAATGTATGGCACTAGTGGCTCCATGTGACTAACAGATTAACAAAATAGAAAAGAAAAAGAAGTTCTGTACTTACCATAACGTTCCATGTGAGTTGTTTATTCTCACTGATGGTTCAGAGCCGAGCCTCGGCTCCGACACGGCCGATAGCAAAGCTCAAGGTTTGCCAGTAGCTTGAGACCAAACCCCTTATCCCACAATGCACTGTTGGAATTACCTCAGATCTTGTTTGCTGCGAGTATATATACCTTTTTATTTATTTCTACAAGGAAGCACTTCCCGAAGGGGAAGAAGAAGTATTGAATAACCAGGATGGTACTAGCCTCTAAGTCAACTGTCAGCCAGGAAGGGGAAGGAGGGAGGGACATGAGAATAAAGGCGAGATAAACAACTCACATGGAACATTATGGTAAGTACATAACTTCTTTATGTGAAGTTGTTAAATCTCGCCGTTTATTCTCACTGATAGGTAACATCCCTAGCACCCTCAATCTTGGGTGGCTCATGGAAGTACGTTTTTCAGTACCGTGGAACCAAAGGAAGACCTGTCCCTGGAAGCCTTATCTACTTTGTAATGTGTGATAAAGGTATGAGGCTTAGACCAAGTGGCTGCAGCACAAATATTGCAAGGGGCAATTTAGCTTGAAAGGCAGAAGACGTAGAAACGGCTCTGGTAGAATGAGCCTTAGGTTTGTGTGTCAATGGCATGCTTGCATTCGCATAGACAAAGGATATACAATCTGATAACCATTTAGATAAAGTTGTTTTAGCCACTGGATTACCTTTTCTGGCCTCCGAAAAGGATACAAAAAGTTGATCTGATTTTCTAATATCCTTAGTTCTGTCAAGATAAAATCTGAGTTGTCTGTGTACATCAAGTTTGTGCAGAATGTATTCCAATTTGGTGGTTGGGAAAAAAGACTGGCAGCTCAATGACCTGATTGATATTGGATTCAGAACAGACTTTAGGCAAAAAGGAGGGGTTTGTTCTGAGAGATACTCTATCAGCATGGAAAATCATGTAAGGAGGCCTAGCAGATAATGCTTGAAGTTCTGACACTCTGCTGGCAGAAGTAATGGCTACCAGAAATATAGTCTTCCAGGACAAATATTTGAGATCACAAGAAGATGCTGGTTCGAAAGGGGGGAGAATAATTTGAGACAGCATAAAATTCAAATTCCAGGGAGAATAAGGAATTTTGACAGGAAGTCTCATGTGGAAGGCACCTTTAAGAAAAGCCTTAGATAACTTATGGCTCATAACATTCAACCCATCGAATCCAAGGTGGAAATTTGATATGGCGGCTAACTGGACTCAAACTGTGGCAGCTGCTGCTCCTTCTTTAAAAATCTTTGTCAAAAATTCTAAAATGGACGATAAAGGAGCTCAGAAAGGGTCGATTTTCTGTATATGGGCCCAAATTGAGAACCTGTTCCACTTACTGCGGTATAGTTTCCTGGTGGATGGCTTGTGAGAAGACAAAAGGATTTGTCTTGTATCATCTGAGAGTGAATGAAGCCTGGCAATTAGCGGAAGTGGATTAGCCAAGCAGTCAGTTTCAGGGACTGCAGTGAAGGATGGAGGTCTCCTGATGGGTGTGTCAGAAGGTCCGGAACTGGGTCCAGGATCCATGGATCCTCCAGTAGATGATGGTGAAGGAAGGGGAACCAAATCTGATGAGGCCAGTAGGGAGCTATGAGGCTAAGTGTCCTTCCCAGTGACTTTGCTTTCTGTAAAACCTTGGGTATCAATGGAATAGGTGGGACTGCATATAGGAGACCCCGAGGCCAATCGTGTATGAGTGTGTCTCTCGGGGAATGTCCAGGAGGTGGTATTAAGGCAAAGTAGCTTCTGCATTTGGTATTGATGTGACTGGCAAAGAGGTCGCAACAAGGCTGGCCCCATTTGTGGAAAATCAGATCCGCAACTCATTGATTGAGAGACCACTCATGAGGCAACAGTATTGCCCTGCTTAGCTTGTCCGCTATCACATTGGATTTCCCCGGGATGTGCGTTGCTATCAGAAAACGGTGGGATGACACAGCCCATTACCATACCCTGAGTGCTTCTTGACAAAGGGGGTAAGACTTCGTTCCGCCTTGTTTGTTCAAATACCAGAACACTGACATGTTGTCCGTCTGAACTGCAATTGTCCCTAGAGGAAGAGAGTCCTGAAAGTACTGCAATGCCTGAAGTACCACTTTCAACTCCAGAACATTGATATGCAGATGTGACTCTTGATCCGTCCATGTGCCTTGGGCAGTCTTTCCCTGAAAATGCCCCCCCACTCTATCAGGGAAGCATCCGTGGTCACAGTGGCTACTGTGGGGGGCAGCAAAAGGTCTTCAAACATGAAGAGACATCAACCACCACTGAAGGTCTCTCTTGCAAGAATCTGTGATGAGAATCATGTAGTGCATCGGTAGCTTTGTAGGACTACTGGAGCCAGAGCCATTGAAGGAAGGATTCGCATATGCATCCTTGCGAGTGGTATAGCCAGGATTGCTGCCACCATCAAACCTAGTACCTTCAAGACCTCTGCTGCTGTAACTTTGTTCTTTGATGCCAGTGAGATGACATGTTGGTGAAGAAGTGAGACTCTTTCAATTGGAAGACGTAGAGTGGTGGTTGAGGTATCTAACTCTGCTCCTATAAAAACGGTATGCTGCAATAAGGCAGACTTTTTGAAGTTGATTGTAATGCCTAATTGATGGCAGAGTGTCAGAGTATATTGTGTTGCCTGAGTCAATTGATGCCTGGTGGTAGCAGTGAGGAGCCAGTCATCTAGGTATGGAAACACTTGGAATCCTAGATACCTCAGGTGAGCCGTGACCACTGCCATGCTTTTAGTGAACACCCTAGGGGCTGTAGTGAGACCAAAGGGCTCAAAACTGGTAATGATTGGCTCCCAGCCGGAAATGCAGGTGACCCCTGGAGTGTCTGTTCATCTTTATGTGATAGTACGTGTCCTTAAGATCTATGGAGCACATCCAATAGCCTTTCCCTAGGAAGGGAAGAATGGACTGAAGCGTGACCATTCGGAACTTCTCTTTCTTTACAAATTGGTTGAGTATGCTGAGGTCCAAGATAGGTCTCCAGTCCCCTGTTTTCCTTGGTACCAAAAAGAATCTTGAGTAAGTTCCGAATCCAACTTGGTCTGCTGGGACTGGTTGGATGACTCTTTTTTCTAGCAATTTTTGGACCTCTACAATTGCTTGTTCCTGAGACTGGGTGGAACATCTGGGATTCTTCTTACAGGAGTAGGAGGGGAAGATGACTGCAAACTGGGTGCCATAGTCGAAAACACATCTGACACAGATATCCTCCAGAAGGGCCTCACAGAAACGGATAACTGGTGCCAGAGCCATGGCCTGAAGTTAAACGCCAAAAAATGCATAGTCATGCCCTTCGGGAAAAACAAGGTTACCCCTAGCTACCATATAGATGTTAATCCACTGAGCACAGAAAAAGTCATCAGGGATCTGGGGACCCAGGTTGACAGTAGCCTTTCGTTTGACACTCATGTTGCTAAAGTAGTTAGGAAAACCTTCTATATCGCCCACCTGATCATGAAGGGATTCACATCTAGATCAAGGGAGGTCATCGTCCCCCTGTACTCATCACTCATTAGACCTATGATTGAGTACAATGCCCCGTTCGGAATGTATCTGACCAGACACCTGCTGCAGCTTGAAAGGCCCCAAAAGTTCCTCACCAAAAGGATAAAGGGTCTCAAAAATATGTCTTATGCTGCCCGACTGAAAGAACTCCAGCTCTATTCAGTCTCATACCGCTTGCTCAGAGGTGACCTGTGCCTGACATATAAGGCCATGTCAAACCCAGATTTGATGAATATGCTTCACCTCAAAAATCTAGATCCCTCAGAACCACAAGGGCGGAGACTTAAACCTTGACACTGTTATAAATAGAACGTGCTGGAGGGACAGATTCATCACCCAGAGACTCCCTATGCTGTGGAACAAAATCTCGGTACATGTGAGGCAGAGCACCTCTCTGGCCTTGTTCAAGAGGAATCTTGACCAATGGATGGGAGATTGCAGATATACCCCAGGGATTACTTCAGTGTCACTGCTTGACAGAGGCACAACAAAATGATAGGCATAGTTTTTATTCAAACTAAAGGGGTGGCGAAAGCCACATAACTATGGGCTAGGCTTATAAATGCCCTTGGGCAGATAGCCTAGTATGAACCTATGAACCTATGAACCTAAGAGAACGGTATGAAATATCCTCTGGAAATGATGCTTTGTACCCATGTATCTGATGTTGTTTTGCCAGGCTTCTGGGTACAAAGACAAGCAACCCCCAACTGCCTCCAGAGCCGAGCAGCCGGGCCCCCTTTTAGGAGCGCTGGTAGGGCTGACCAGAGAACTGGCCTCTGTCACCCTGTTGCTGTGGACACCCTCTGCCGCGCGGGTGGCATCTTCCGTTATAACCCCCTCCTCTGCCTCTAGAGAGGGTTTCTCCATGTGTGTCCTGAAAGGCTCCCTGTGCTTTTCGGAACCACATTTTCCCTCCCCTAGGACCCTTGGGTTAGGGCTGAGTAGGGGTAGAAAAACAGACTTCAATGGCAGATAGGGTCTTGCCTTCCTGCTCACACCTGGTTAAAGTTTCCTTTACTTTAGGCCCAAACAGTGATGAGCCATCGAATGGGGTGTTGATAAAGGAAGACTTAAAGGGTTCCACAAAGGAACAGAGACACTTCCAGGTTTGTCTTCGCAGAGCAATGCCTGAACCAGTGGCTCTACTTGAACCATCAGCTGCATAAGATATGAGATGCATGGAAGAGTTTACAACCCAGTTTAGGGTGGCGAGCTGTGTGTTGACTTTGTCGGCAACCCCTGCAGCTACCGTACCCTGGAGAGCATCTCCTAGCTCTTTCAGGAGGTCTCTTTGTAGTCTCGTGAAATGGTTTAAATAGTTCAGTGATCACAGAGAAAAAGTCGCTGAACTAAACATGTGTTTCCCATATCTATCCATGATCCTAGAATCTCTGTTAGGAGGATGGATAGATGCGGATGTTTCAGACACTTCCTTTTTGGTGGCTGCAGCTACCACCATGGCATCACCAGGCACTCCTTTGGTCAAAAAGGCTTTGTCCACTGGGGCGAGATGAACTTATTCGGCTTCCGAGGGACAGGTTCCATGGCCTCCGGTGACTCCCATGCCTTATGAGAGATCAGCTCCATGAGCTCCTCATAAGGCGGAGACACCCAAGAAGTGGAAGGTTGAGACCCAAAAGCCTTCAAGAGCATGGACTCATCCTCAGTAGGGGTTTTGGACTGCCAATTGCCCCTCTGACTAAGGATTTCTAATATCTCCACAAAGGAGATATCCTCAGAGGGGGATCGAGGGGACCCTTCTGACTCATCCAAGTCCGTGTCGGATGTCAAAGACTCCTGTGGGGAGTCTAAGTGCCTCCTCTTGCACAGTCTCTTCCTGGGTACCTCCTCAGTGGGGAGATCTGGGGAGGTCTCAGAAGAGCAGGGGATGCCCTGTGGGGCCACTTGAGGCTCAGGGTCTCTACGATTAGGGGGACTGGTAGATGTAGAAGCGGACACAGGAGCTTGAGGGGAGAAGGAAGCCCAAACTGATGTTGACGATGTCTTAGGAGACAGGACTCTCCTCATGGCATCGAAAGCACCATGGCTCTGATGAGAAGTGGTAGACAGATCTGGAGGGACCGTCTGAGCCTCCCGTATCAAAACCATGGGCTCTGAGCCCAAGGTAGGAGCCAAGCCCATCCGAGCTGAAGCCCTGAGAGGAAGAGTCGGCACTGACAAATCGGTCTGACTATCCTCCCTGGACTCGCCAGCAGAGTGTCGGCTTCTAGCGTCCTCGTTCGGTGCCAAGGGCATCCGAGTAGATGGAACCGATAACACCGGTGTGGGTCTCGGTTCCATAGGGTCGACAACTATTGGTTCAGGTTCCTTCGGCTCTGAGAGTCCAGTACAGCTTGGAGGAGGAGTAGTCAAGTCCGGTTCAATGGTCTTCGGCTCCGACGAAGTGGTCAGGGCCGACAACAATTTAGCAAGTCCTGGTGTCTGTAGAAGCTTCTGCACTAGCCGATCCATATCCATATCAGAGCAGCTGACAGAAGACTTTGAGGAATGCACCAAAGGTGCTGACTGGAGCAGAGGAGATGAGGGAACCTCAGAGACCGGCTCCAAGACTGAGAGCTGGCTCCGAACCAAAGGGACACTCGGTTCCGAGGACTGTGGAACCGATGACCCTGTACCCTCTGATCTCTTTGCCTTCTTGGCTTGTTTAGAATCAGAAGATTTTGAAGATTTAGAAGAAGTGCTGGCACCTTCCTGGCTACCCAACACCTCAGAGAAAGTATGCTGCAGCAAACCCCTATCTATGAGTTTTCTCCTTCTCTCTAAGAGAACCCTAGATGAAAAAGAGTGGCAAATACTGCAGAAGTCTTGGAGGTGTTTAGCCCCCAGACAGTAAACACATTGGACATGTCCATCCATGATGGACATTTTCTGTCCACAATCTGGACATTTCTTAAACCCCGATTTGGGGTGAGACTTTTCTCTCTCATCCGACATAATATAAAGAGGCACACCACAAAATTAACCTGTAAAGGTTAAATATGGGGCTAAGTCCACACTAAACAAGATACTAAACAAGTAAAAATTGTAAAACTAAATAGGACTAAGAAAGGGCCAAACACTAAGAAAAAACTAAGCCAACACAGGGCACTATCTCTACAATCTAACCTACTTTAAGCTATTATTATTTTTAACAAGAAACACACACACGCACACACTAAATAAGAGTAATCTCCCAAAAAGAGAAGAAAAAAGTTTTTTAAAACTTGTGATTTATCAAAAATGGTCTGAGCTAACTTGATCACAGAGATCTCTCTTGCCGCGGCAAACTAGATCTGAGGTAATTCCAGCAGTGCATTGTGGGATAAGGGGCTTGGTCTCGAGCTACTGGCATACCTTGAGTTTTGCTATCAGCCGTGTCGGAGCCCATCAGTGAGAATAAACAGCAAGATTTAACAACTTCACATTAATAAATAACAAAAAAGGGTCTCAGACTGGCATATCCAGTGGCTGAAATGTTGTCTGTCAACATGTTACACCCTAGTCAAGAGTCTCTGGGCCAGATTCCAGAAGACTTGCTCTCTGTGTATGTGACTTACTTCAGTGTAAGGCTTATCTATAAAGCAGGCTTACACTGCTGTAAGTCAATTACACCAAGAACAAGGCTTTGGGAATCAGAGAAGGCAGACAACAGAATAAGTCTTTTAGAATTGGACCAACTTCATGATGCTGCAGTGTTTATTAAGTAACAATGCCACTTGAAAAAATGAATTAAAATAATAAAAAAATATTGATTATGCTTTGAAGTATTAATATGCTCAAAGATGAACTGCAGCAGCTGTGTTCCGAAATATGTAATAATTTAAAATACATTCTAAAGACTTAAACCTTGCCTGTGATATAAATAGGACCTGCTGGAGAGATAGGCATGTATCCCAAAGATTACCCCGTCTATGGAACAGGCTCCCCATCCAGGTAACGCAGAGTTCCTCCCTAACCAAATTCAAGTTTAACTTGGACAGCTGGATCGGGAACAGAAAATTCATCCCTAGTTTGGCACCTATATCTCTAATGGACACAGGCAACCTGTAAATGGTTCATCTCCCAGGCCCCTGCTTGTAAATGTTTCATCTCCCAAATCCCTGCTTACACTTATCAAGGGTATCAGAACTTGTCAGAGATTTGGGATGCATAGCTAGGCTTAAAAAGGCCCTTGTGGTCATTAGCCAAGTAAACACCTATGAACCTATAAACCTATACATGTCTTACATAGACCTGTTAAAGACAATTTTCTACCAAAAAATGCAGACAATCATATGCAACTAATTATATTGTTAACAGAAAGAGTGTTAAGTATAATAAAATCTTCCTTGATTACTTGTGAAGTATGCTTTCTGCTGTGGCTATAAACGATGTATAACACCTTTTATATTGTCTTTGAAATTTTGGTTTAGATTAAATAAATAGTGCACCTGCACTAAGGAATAGTCCGGTTACTCACTAATGGAAGTGAATGACAAAAACAGACAGGTAAATGAGTCTGAGTTATCAGATTTGAAATATTTCAATTTATCTGTATTCTACTGCTTATGCTATTGATACATTTAAAGTGTATCCATTACATTATTTCAATTTAAACTGACTGTGTAAACAAAAATGATTCCAGTTCTCATCATAACATGATATCTGTGTAACCAGACTGCGCTACCACCCTGAGTTTGAAAAAAAGGTCCAGGGAAATCAGTGCTTTTCCCCAGGAAATAAATAAATAAAATAAATGTAACTGCCATCATTTAACACTTTATTATTTCACTATATCTCATGTTTTTTTTTTTCTCATTGTCAGCAATGTCTATACACTTTTAAACATAACTGGTTTAGCTAATTTGTATTATATAACTACCTCTTGTATGTTATCCTTGGTTAAAACTGCTTAGGAAAAACTGAATGTTTCTATTCATTGAAGGATGCAGTTCTATACTTATTAAAAAGATATGTACTAGGTTGGATGTCAGAAAAGAAAGGCAGTATTGTACAAAGTTATGCAAACTGTTTACATTTTACTGAAAGTTTCAGTTGCTGCCAGCAAATGCACTGAAGGAATCTAATGCTCCGTACTAAACATAAATTATAAGAATTTATGTTATAGTAGCTCAGTGTTTTCAGTTCAGTCATGTGCTCCCCATGACTTAGAAGCACAAAATATGTTACTACTTACTTTTGAACTGCAGAATGTTTTCACAGTTGAGTAGAACATCCATTCCCTTTATTTTTACATAAATTATTGTAATCTTTAGTTTTAAGTAATTTTGTCATCACTAACCGAGATTTGAGCATCACGATAATTCCTTTTCTGACAGGAAATTACTTATGTAAATTTTAGTTTCTTTTTTGTTGCAGTTATTATTTGTAATGCACTGTTAGGTATTATTTAAAAAATAAAAAGAATTGCAGACTTGGTTTAATAGTACATTGCTATTTAATGTTATAACAACTTGGTATGATCGTGGAATGTTTAAATATTGTACAGCTGATAAGCAGCAAAACTGTAGAATGCCTGACACCTTATAATAAAGGATCTATGTTAGATGAATAAACGATCAAAATGTCGAGTACAACATGCTCGACACACTTTGATTGAACGTTCATCTAATCGAACCCTCATATTAACAAAAACCAGAGTTCTGACAATTTTCAGTTGTCCCACAACCTTCCCTACATTAACATGCCACACACACACATACAACTAATACAAATAAACACACACATTCTCACATCATTCAACAACATTCAAACCTAAACACACTCTTCTACTTTTAAAAGAAAGTGGGGGCCTTCACCCCCCACACATCCCGATGTGGGGGGCTGTGCCCCCCACACACCCCTAACTATATACACCAACTCCGAGATCGCTCTACATTGGGGAAAGGGCAATTACCTACTAATCACAACACACACACACACACACACACACACACACACGCACACACACACACACACACACACGCGCACACACACACACACACACACACACACACACACACACACACACACACACACACACACACACACACACACACGCACACAAGTACGGCATTTACTTACCTAGCCATTCCAGACAGCGAAGCGTCCTTACATCACAAGCCTCACTCAGCACCAGGGCCAACAATAACTTTTCGGAACTCCAGTTTTCATCTTTTAGGGTTTTCGAATAGATGAACAATCGATCAAAATGGATCGAGCATGTTGTACTTGACATTTTTATCATTCGTTCATCTGATAGGAACCCATAATAAATACCATTAATAAGGCTAGCACTGTTAGTAGTATGTGCATTTGTCAAAATTTCTGTGCAAAGGTTCTCGATCAATATTGTAATAGAAAACTGATGAGTGATAAAACCACACAGTCTAAATAAGTTAATAAAACAATTTTTTGTAATGTAAGTTAAAATAATTTTTGCCTTAGAAACAGGCTAAATACAGTTCTGTAATATGCCATGCAAACAAAAATACAAAACACAGAATATTTGTTAAATATAGTTCTGTAATTTGCCATGCAAACAAAAATACAAAACACAGAATATTTGCTAAGAAAAGTGTGCTAGATTAGAATGACAGATAAGCATAAGGCACATTTAAAACCCAAACATTTCCTAGAGGCATTTCTAAGCCATATACACACATGGAACATACCACTCAACTGTCTCTGATTTTGCAGAACATTTTTCATTTTGCTTCATATTTTTGGCCTGTCTCTCATAAAATTTTTGATTTTCTGGTAAATCACCAAAGATTATAGGCAGTAATGCCAGAGATTGGACTTTCATGCTTGTTGTTCAAAAAATGCATGAAATCTGTTGTTGTATTAACATCGTAAGTAAATTAGAATAACATTTGAAATTTGTCTGTTTTTTTGGGTCTTTGTATCGCCCATTATTTTTGCTTTTGTCCAAAACTCTTGTTCAAAGAAGTTGACAACTGTGACGGTATATGGAGACATAAAAAACAACAGGCTAGCATTGTAGTTATAATATAGAGGATTATGATTGGCTCACTGATTATAATTAGCATATTATGTGATTGAGACATGAATGCCAAGAAATTCACTTCGGGAGCAAAGCTCGAGAGTTTAATGTTGGCATCCATGTTGAGAACACATGATTTATTTGTTACAATCGGAGATCCAATCATAATTCATTGTAGTGCATAGAAATTTATCTCCTCCATGTAGTACTCGTTAATGAAAAATTAAAAAAAAAATGTGATGTGTTGTACCAGCTTGGAAAGCTGGTAAAGCAGTGGGGAAGTGACTGGTGTTGATATTAACAGTGCCTAAGGAGTGCTTAACAATCCTCTAGGCTTTGTTAAGGATAGGTCTCGCTCTTTTGTAACACTTAACCAGGTTAGCCAGTATTTTAGCTTAATCATGGCACTTCATGCATTGCATAGGTATAATAAACCAACTTCATTTTTTCCCCTCTGGAAATCTTATATAACTGAAACAAAAAGTTATTTTATTCCCATTTGAGAACATAAATCTCCATTTTTTATCATTTGTCTGGCACAGTGCAATAAAAGAAAATATAACGTGTGGCACTGATAACCCAGGATGAGTTCGTATTAGTGGGTGCTGATAGGCTAGCCTAAGTGAGGAGAGAATGCTATGGCCAGAGATCTGCGTTTTTCTCTTGAGGAGAAGGCAGTGGGATTTACTGCCACTCTAATGATTACAAGGGATGACTGTTGACTGTAGAAGCTGTAAGGTGGGAGATAAATCTGTTCTCCAATAACTCAGATATATGAATGCTTCTTCAGAATTTTATTATTATTATTTATTATTTATTTAACATTTCTTTACCAGGATGGTCCGGCTGGACAGCTAGTGTCCATTTTCAGTGGAGTGGTGGGGAGAAAATCTGCAGAAAAAATTACACAGTATGAACAACATACATAATAACAATCAAGGTACTAATGTATAAGGTTACAGGGCACTATTACAGAGATAAGTACAATCATGTGTTCTCACACTGTAGACATGCAGAGTTTTAGTATAGAATAGGCATACAAACAATATTTACAGCATGTACAAAGAGAGAGAGTGTAATACAGTATCTTGTGTTTGACTAAAGCATAGGGGGTGCCCTCTTCCAAAGGGATGGGGAGTTCAGGGAGGACCTTTGCAGATAAATAAGTGGTTGGTGTACATGAGGGTTCCCGGTGTGAGTTTAAGGAATCAACTCATGCAAAGAGCCTCGGAACAGTGGACGAACAACTTAACTTTGAGAGGGAAATTTTGAAGTTGAGGAAGTTGCAAGTTGAAAACAACTACTTAAGAGAATGTCGTCACAGAGAACATGTACCGAAGGGGCTGCGGACTTGGAAGCTCCCCACAGGTAATGTTCAGGGGTCAGACTTTCACAGGGATTTAGTTGCCATGTTCAACGGGCATGGGTGTGAATTGTTGGAGCTGTTAATGAAGGATAATGAGAAAAAAAATGAATAATTTAAAGGTAAAAGTTGATGAATGTAATGAAACATTAAAAAGTGAGTAGTGTTTTCCACTGAAAGTTGACAAATATAGAGCAATATTTGTGAATGTAGATAAAACAGTTGATGAATTGATTAATAAAAAAAGTAAAAAGCTTGAAAAAGACAAAAAGGAATTTGAGGCAGATAAGGCATACCCTCTACCTAATGTTAACATGCATGCACAATATATTGGGGAAGAAGTCAATGTATTTGACAATAATGATGACACAAATGTAGAAGAAAAGCAGTTCAACAAATATACAAGCCATCCCTCTAGAAGCACCTTTGAGGAGGTCAGAGTGCCTCCAGAATCAGAGGAGGCAGAACAATTACAACAGGGAGACAGAGAACTATGGGAATTACAGGAATTTTTACCCCAACAGTGGGCGTCCTTACAGAGGACGGGGGAGGGGAGCATCCAACAGATGGTGAATGACAATACACAAGGGATAGTAGAAATTATAAGTAATGTGCATGGTGATTTTAAGATATTTAATTTCAGTGAAGTCAATGTTGACACCAAATGGGTAGAGTTTTTTCAAAAAGCATTGAATTATGTACCAACGAAAGTACCTTTGGTCGAGAACATGTTATTGGAGTTAAAAACTTTTGTTAGGAAACTGAATTTTAAATTTTATTTTGAGAATGAACAAATTAACACACCTGAAGTACAGTGTAAAAAACTGAGTACATTTAACCCTCTCCCTTCACCTTATACTGCATGTTTTTGAGAATTTGTGTGGTAGTCAAATTAGGAAAATTGTAAATGGAAAAAGAAAAGATTTTACATCTAATTTATCTGACGAAGAAAATAAATTACTTGAGCACATTACAAACAACAAAAGTATTAGGGTTATGAAACTAGATAAAGGAGGGGGTATTGTGATTATGGAACAACATGCATATGTAGAAAAATGTTTTTGCACTTGTACAGTGATAGCTATGACGAAACATCCATTGATGAGTTAAATATAGCATATAGGAGTGTCGACATAACTCTGAATGATTTGTTAATGGATGAACAAATCACCATTAGTGAGTATAATTTTCTTCAGCAGTGTTCACCTCGGATTCCGACAATATTCGGAATCCCTAAAATCCACAAGAGTATTGTGACCCCCCCCCCCCCAGAGGCCCATAGTAGATGTAAAAGCATCAAAAACATTTAATCTGGCAAAATATGTTGACTTTCACCTAAAGCATGTCTTAGATAAACAACAGCATGTACTAAAGGATTCATGGGATTGTTTAAGTAAGATTAACAGCAATTTATACAGTGACAACTTGATTTTTGTAACCATAGATATCAAAGATCTTTTCACTGTAATTCCCCATGACATTGGCATTATGTGGTTTTATGATTTTTTATGTTCAAATACTTTATTTAGTCATCCAAGAATATTAATGTTCAGAACATTGATGGACCTTATTTTGAAAAACAACTTTATTGTGTTTGAAAATGAATTGGAGTAGCAATGGGGGCGGCATGTGCCCCCCTGTTTGCCAACATTGTGTTGACCCAATGGGAAACAATGAATGTATTTAACAGTGAGTTGTTTAAGCATTGTAGCTTTTATGGACGTTTCTTGGATGACATTTTGATTTTGTGGGATGGTACACAGGAATTACTTGACAGATTTTTTGAATATTTGAATGCAAGTACTACTTTTTATCATTCACCATGGAACTGCAACAGATGCCATTCACTTTGTGGACATCACTATAAGGATTGAGAAAAACAAAAAATGTTTTAGTTCAACTTTGTATAGAAATCCCACTTATTCAAACACTCTCCTGCATTTTGACAGTTGTCACCCTTCACATCAAAAAAAGATATTTGGTGAAGGAAGTTTCTGGTTAAAGGCTTATAGTGCCTGCATATTTGAACTGTTTCTTACTGAAATTGGTGCACCTTGTTTGCTGTAGCATAGACTAGATCCAGGCCTGCTGAATCTAGCTTTGTTTGTATGCTTGTTGTTTGTTTGCTTATTTCCCTGAAACGCTAATTTCACCTAAAACACGGCTTTTCAGCTCTTCTGTGGATCCCTAGTGATATCTGCATTGCTTACTGTACTTATTTCCTTGTTTCACTTGAAAGAAAGTTACTGTTTGTCGTTTTTGCATTTAAGTTACCTGTAACACATTGCATTTAAGTTACCTGGCACTTGCTCACTAAGTCAGCACTAAAAAATTAAAAGAACTACACCCTCACAAACTCCCCTTGAGTACCTTGTTCCCCATTGGCCCTTTTTTTCAATTATAAAGGAATTCCCAATACTATTCTAGCATGTCCAAAGGTCAGTTGTCAATCTCCTCTCCGGTCCAGCTGGTGAATCTGGGAATCTTGAGGCAATGTTACAGCTGCCTCATGTACACAGACAACCCTCTCCTCCTCCCAACAAATTCCAACACATGTGAGAGATGCAACCATATAGCCAAACTGAAAGCTAAGCTCTCTCAACTCACTACTGGCATAACCAGTCAGGAGGAGAAGGAAACCACACTCACTACAATTCCAGTCTCACATAGACCTACCACGACAGCAAACCAAACACATAAACACACAAAAACATACTCGGAGGCTCTAAATAAAAATCTGCCTAAGCAGCAGAGACCTCCAAAGCAGACAACCAAGCAACCGCTACCCCAAAACAAAACACATGCAACACATAGCTCACAAAGCCAGTGTGCCGAACAGTCACAGCCTTTAAGGCCAATCAACACACCTGATACACTTGTAATAGGTGACTCTATCGTCAGGCACACTGACGTCCTGCTCACCAGGCTGAACAAGGAGAAGGTCACGGTGAGCTGCCTGTCAGGCGCTAGGATCCGCCACATAACACAAGCACTCAGGTCACTCCAATGCAAGTACAAATATGACTCAGTCATTGTCCATGCTGGTGTGAATGACCTGAGACGTACCTCCCTGGACTACATGAAAAGAGACATAGAGGAGCTCTCTGAGCATGTAGCCCAGGCCGGTATGACCCTGACCTTGAGTAGCATCTTACCCTCACCAAGAATGACGCCACAATATGAAGACAAGATGATCAATTTCAACAATTGGCTTAAGTATTGGTGTCATTCAAAGGGGATCCAATGCCTGTCAGCCTGGGATGACATGCTCGACAAGCCACGATGCTTCACTAGGGATGGCTTGCACCTGTCACCCCTGGGCTTTCGGATATTGGCAAAGGCTCTTCCTACCCCCATAGTACCTTTTTTAGGCAAGGCTCAAAAGTCAAACCCACCTCCATAGGTATCACAAGGGATAAGAAACTAAGAGTAATGCTACTCAATGCCAGAAGTCTAAACCTCAAGATGCACTCACTCGAAACTCTCCTTAACATGGAGAACATCGATATCTGTGCAGTAACAGAAACCTGGTTCAAGGCTCCCGAGAGCACCCCAGCACTACCAGGTTATACCTCATACCATGCTTTTCGGCCCCAAAACTTGGACTGAACCATGAAAGGAGGCGGAGTATCAATATTCATCAAAGATACCCACACCTCCAAGTTGGTGGCACACCACGAAGCATCAGAGACTATCCATGTGCAACTAACAGTGGGTAAAACTGCCTTCCAGTTTATAGCCTGCTACAGACCACCCTCCAAAACCCAGGAACCCCACTCGGCCTTCCTGAGAACACTGGAAAATATGAAGGTCTCTCCAAACACCATTATATTGGGCAACTTCAACTACCCAAACATAGACTGGGAGCATTACTCTAGCTCCAACACCCTAGCCCAAAGGTTCCTAGAATTTATAAACTCAAATGCTATGGAACAACTTGTTACCACTTCCACAAGAGGGGAAAACATACTGGACCTGATCATCACCAAAATGGGGACTCTATGCTCCAGACCAGAAGTGTATCCCTCACTGGTAAGATCAGACCATAAACTAATCTCACTGGATATTCACATCCCGACCCCACCCCCTGCCCAGAAAACCACAGTGAAAAACTTCTCTAAAGCAAATTCACACTCCTCAAAACCGAGGTGGAATCCTTCAAAGCCCCCGGGCCTGTGAAAAATATGGCCCAGACTGCAGAATCCTTTATAAACGCATTCTATGAACACCTTCAGGAATGCATGGATCTTGCAATCCCAAATAAAACCAAGACCCAATTCTCCAAAGGCAGACGTCCTGTCTGGTGGACCCCAGCCATAAACAAACTATACAATAGAAGGAGGAAGCTACTACATGATAGAGCAAAATCCCAAAAAGGGAAGGCATCTCTGATCAGTATTAGCAAAAAACTATGGGCACTCATAAAATCATCTAAGGCCAGCTTCGAGAGAAAAATTGCACAGGACACTAAGGATAATCACAAGGCTTTCTTTAGTTATGTTAGGAACCTGGGTGGGAATTCCCAGATATGCTCAGAATTAGTCCAAAATGACAAAAAAATACACCGAACCCACAGACATTGCCAACATCCTAGCTGACAGGTTCAGCGCAAACCCCCCCCCACCAAAAGGGCAAATATCTATCTCAGCAGAGTGCTGCTCCCCTGACATCTCAGATGCTCCGGTAAGAGCCACCCTCTCCAAAGCAAAAAACACAGCATCAATGGGACCAGACGGTGTCCCAGGCTGCGTCCTACATGAACTCCAACAAGAGCTAAACCCAAACATAAAAATACTGTTCAGTCTCAGCCTTACTACAGGATATGTACCCAAAGAGTGGCATACAGCAACAGTGGTTCCTCTCCACAAAGGTGGTGCCTCAACGGATCCTGGAAACTATCGCCCCATAAGCCTGACTAGCTTGGTCTGCAAAGCTATGGAAAGGATCATCATGGACCACATAAATAAAGATATTGGGGACCTACAGACACTGGATCCTAGCCAGTTCGGCTTTGTTAAGGGCAGATCCTGCCTCTTAAACCTGGTCAATTTCTTTGAAACAGTCACCAAGGCCATTGATGAGGGGAAGGTGGTCCACATAGCCTACCTGGACCTCGCAAAAGCCTTCGATACAATACTCCACTCGGGCATTATAGATAAGCTCACCAGCTTAAATATAAACCCCTATGTCACTAGACGGGTTGCAAACTGGCTCGAGGACAGAACCCACATGGTTAGAATTGCTGGAGCCATGTCAGACTCCAAACCAGTTACAAGTGGCATCCCACAAGACTCAGTCCTGGGACCTCTCTTGTTCGGTATATATTTCTCAGAGGTAAAGGCCAACACAGAAGGACTGTGGCTGACCAAGTTCGCAGATGACTGCAAACTGGGCACCATAATCGACTCTCCAGCCGACACAAGCATCCTTCAAAAGGGCCTCATAGAAACAGACAACTGGTGCCAGAGCCATGGCCTCAAGCTAAATGCCAAAGAGTGTATAGTCATCCCCTTTGGCAAAAACAAAGTGCCCACAAATTACCACATAGGTGGTAATCCATTAAGTACAGAAGAAGTAATTAGGGACCTGGGGACCCAAGTTGATAGCAATCTCTCATTTGACAACCACGTGGCCAAAGTGGTTAGAAGAACATTTTATATAGCCCACCTAATCATGAAGGGATTCACATCTAGATCAGGGGAGGTCATCATGCCTCTTTACTCATCCCTCATCAGGCCCATAATTGAGTACAATGCCCCTTTTGGGATGTACCTTACCAGACACCTGCAGCAACTGGAAAGACCCCAAAAGTACCTCACCAAGAGGATCAAAGGGCTCAAACAGATGCCATATGCTGCCCGGTTAAAGAAACTCCAGCTCTACTCAATGGCATACCGCCTGCTCAGAGGCGATCTGTGCCTGATGTATAAAGCCATGTCCAACCCGGAATTAATGGACATGCTGCACCTCAGAAAATCCAAATCCCATCGAGCTACGCGCTTGAGAGACTTTCACTAATAACACAAAAAAACACTATAGATAGAACACATCTTATCTCAGCTCTTCTCTGTGCATCGCCAATTCCCGCAAACGTTAGGAAATCAGATTTAGAAAAATTTGAATTCTGCTATAACATAATTGTAAAATTTGCTAGTGATGCCAGCTCTAGGACACATCATTGCACTGTCATCAAGCAATTGAATTGGCTAGAACTCCCTCGACTAATAACTTATCACCAACTGTGCTTGCTACATAAGATCCTGCATCAACCTGAAAAAACAGCAGCACTTTAAACCTTATTAACTCCTTACTCTAACAAGCGTGTACTTCGCTCAAGTAGCAAATCCCTGTTAAATGTTACCAAAGCTAACAATAAATCAGGCAACTCCCTTTTCTTGAACTACATAACTAAAATCTGGAATAGCTTACCATCAGTAATAACATCTATTACCAGTGTATCTCGCTTCAGAATGATTCTTTTAAGTACTTAACTAATACATGGCTATGCTCCTGTACAAATCCTGGGTAAGAAAAGAATTCCAATGCGATGTCCTATTTACTCTAAATACTCTTTCTCTAGGTAATTCTAGTTCTTCACACAAATCAGATCACTTCTCACCTTTCAACATACTTCTACCCATTTTTATTACAATCTAAAATGTGTATCCAAGGAATATAGTAAAACTAGTCTCCTCAAGTTGCAATTATGTTTCAATATCTATACTCTATTGTATCTCCTCCTACTGCAGGGTATCAGTCACTGTAGTATATCTATGAAAATCACTCACCCACCAATTATTATTAAAAATACCTGGTTTACACTCTACAAGTCACTCATTTTCCTGATAGATTTCTTCACTTTGTTTTTTTTTTTCTAAAGAATAATTCTCTCTTTTGCTGTACTAGACTATGCAACAATGCCATTAATAAGAATATTTAAATGAATGTATTTTTATCCAATGTTATATGTTTAACACAAATGTCAAGTCATATATGTGTAAACTTGGGTCTATTTTATAAGATCGACGGTTGAAAACATCAAACATCATAAGATCGACACAATATGGTTGATGTTTTCAAACATCAAACTTATAAAAACAAAAAAATAAATAAATAAATAAAAAAGTATCCTAACGGGTTTAAGCAGGGGGAGCAAGCCCCCTTGCATCCACCACTCGGAGGGATGTGCCCCACACACCTCCCGCTACTTAAATATTCCAACTTCGAGACTGCATTACATTGCAGTAAATGGAAATCTCCCCTTATGGAGATTTCCATTTACGCGTTCAATGTGCGTTTTCGCTATTCTCATGTCGACAATATCAGCTTTGATATTGTCGGCTTTCGAGAATATAATATAAACCCTGTAAACTTGTATTTGTAATTATAACCATTGTTACATGTTTAAGGTAAAGCTTTTCTCCCTGGGTATCTGCTGAAAAAGGATTTTTGTCTGGTCAGACTTTGAAAGTAATCAAATGTAAAATAAATAAAAAACAAATTAAAAAAAAAATGTCTTTCCTATTGTTTTCAAAGTGACTGTATTGTTACTGACATAAATTTGGTCACTATTACAGATGTTTTCATTTTCCCTGTGTCTGTCATGAAGCTCGAATATGTTAGTAAGGTTATGCAGGGCAGCAGAGTTTTTCATAGGGAATACACAGGATCTTTCACTCCTGCACAAAAACAAAAACAATTCATTTTGTGCTTTTGTGGGTACTTGTGTAAATGATTAGTTGTGACTGAGAGATTTATAAATTGAGAAGTTAGAAATCAGGAATTAGTAAGAGAATTATTTTCTGTTTTCACTTAAAATAGAGATCATGCGGTGGTGGTGCTGCGGTAGCGTTGTCGCCTCACAGTTAGACGTTACCCGTTCGATCCTCGGTTAGAGCATCTTCTGTGTGGCGACATGCGTGAACGGGCATTCCTTCGTTGAAGGTTGTGCGTTAGGCCCGGCAAGCCAGCACGTAAAACTCTACTGCCAATCATTAGCGGACCGGAGTTCCGCTGTGGCGACCCCTAACTGGGAAAAAGCCGAAAGACACAAACAAACTTAAAATAGAGATCATAACAATGATGACTTCAGAAATATTAGGAATCAAAAGGTTAATCACCAGGCGACAAGATGTTTAAATTGGTGTATAACTTTTCTTTTCTGTTTGCAGGCAAATATTTTCTTAGTGGTAAAGGAGGTTACTGAGGATTGAATTAGTGTAGGTTTATCAGACATGTTTGCTACAATCAGAATGTAACAATCAAAATTATTTGGGCCTTCTACTTCATTGCTTTCAAGTGGACTTTCTGAACAGGAAGGATTAAACAGAAAGCATACAGGAGACCTCTGTTTCATTCCTGTGCCTGCAATTACCAAGATATGTAGAAAATCTAGGTTTTAATCTCACAGGAGAAGGTGTGAGGTGTTGATATTAGAAATGAAAAGTGACACATCCCACCAGATCCAGGCTATCTTCATTGGAGGATTTAAAGAAGCGGTAGACAATAAAACCAGATACAGAAGGCGCACTGTTTCCATTGTTCTGTGACTATGCAAATGTCTCTGCTTTCAAAGGTTAGGAAGCCCTCAAGGATGGCATCTTTCTGTTTAGGTATCTAGGTTTGAGAAACATTTAGTTGGTATAGGCCTGATTTGAACTCACTAGGTTGGCATATGAAGAAGACTGGCTTTGATTTAAATGGTATTGTAGTGATAAGGGAAAATGTCTTGGTAAATATAATGCCTTGTGGAAAGAAGTGCAGACTGTCCCAAATGAACAGGTAGGACTATCAACCATCTCACTCCAGTCTAACACACACTGGATCTCCCTGTAATGACACCAAAGACTGAGCCATTTGTTGAAATCAATTATCTTCTGTAAGTACTGTGGCAGCATTGGCAGTGATGTCAATATACTAGTCAAGACTAGTTACCTGCCAGTCAGAAACATGCTAGGTAAGTTCAGTCATGCCCCTTCGTATTCTCTTTCATGTTGGCCCTAAAAGCGCACTGTGCTGTCTCAATTCAATGTCACTGATTCACCAAACTACACTAGCACAGTTCCACCCTTTGCAACCACTTCAGGAAAGGCACCAGAAAAGGTTGCAGAAGGAAAATCAGACCTTCCATTTCTTGTACCTCTCAAACCAAACTGACATATTTTGGTTTGTACAGGGTGACTGAGGAACATGTTCTTTAGAAGAAAGTTGTAGTGCAGCAGAGAGGTCATTTTTTGAGTAAGTCATTACTGAGCTATGAACTTCACTTTATGAGATTTAGCAGTCAGGCTGCTGAAGAATTGAAACATGGCATGTAAATGAAGACAGATATCCACCAGCTTGCTGAGTAGGATCTTAACTGCCTAAGGATGAGCATCTTAGTGAAGCATGCAGATGGTCCAGTAGTATTCCATATAATACCCAAGGAAATGTATAGATGTGTCTCACTACAGATGTTTCTGTAGTATTCTGTATCCTGGATCCATGCCAGACATCTGATAGAATTGATAGCAGTCTATATATACTCAAATGGTCCAATGATCCACAAATAGTATGTATGTATATCACATGTTCAAGTTCTTGGCACAGTGGCAAGATGAGTTGTATTGCTATATCACAGCAAGTCGGTCTCCACTTCGACTCTTCTGGGCTACCTTCTGTACAGAGTTCACATAACTTCTCTGTGTCTACACGAGTTTCCTCTAGATGCTGAGAATTCCTCCTATCTCCCAAAGGCATGCATCAGATTGCCTGGCAATCTTCCAAACTGTCCTAGGTGAGAATGAGTGTGACTAATAGTGAATGCATGTAGTCCTAGTAGAAGATATCTCCTCTAGCCAAAGAAGTGCTACTGCCAGCATCCCACAGGGTTCTTTCCTGGATTCCCTCCTGCTTGTCATTTACTTGTCAGAGGTAAAACTGGGCATAGAAGTTCTATGGACAACCCGCTCTAAGAATGGTAGAAAAATTTGGTGTTGTTTCCAACTCAGCCCATGATACCAATATTTTCCAACAAGACATAGATCAGAGCAACACCTAATGTGCAAATCATGGACTCACCCAAAATGCTAAAAAATATAGCACAGCTACATGTGGTAAACCTCTGTGTTACTTCCTCACATCATATTGCTGACAACCCTCCTAAATCAGACCCACTTATTAGAAGCCTGCATATCCACATTTATAGTGAACTATTTTTCAATGATCATATACACAGTTTATCTGAAATGGAACCTTTTCTAGGTCTAACAATGCCCTTGTTTCTCATTACTCCTCCCTTATCAGGCCAATTATCTAATAACATATTCACTTTGTAATGTTCCTCTCTACACACCTTCTACAAGTTGAAAGGCCTCAAAGATTCCTAAATACAAACATTTCTGACTTAAGTCGCTAAAGTTGCAGACTAAAATTTTTATCCCTCTACCATATTCAGTTTCTTACAAGCTCTTGCGAGACAGTCTTTGTCTAGTAGCTCATGTTATGAATGACTGCTTAGTTTTCATCCTAGGTAACCTTTGTAGACCAAACAGTTCAACTAACACCCACGCCAATGATATAAATTAACACTGTAAAATCAGTGATACCTGCCAGCAAAAGTTTCTTACCCAATGTACCCCCATAGGTTCATAGGTTCATCCTAGGCTGTCTGCTCTAGGGCATTTATAAGCCTAGCCAGAGTGTGTTTGGCTTTCGCCACCCATTTTAAATTAATTTTGCTATGCCATTTTTCGAGGTTAGTATACTGTGCCTCTGTCTAACAGTGACACAGAAGTGATACCCAGGGTAAACCTACGATCTCCCATCCACTCATCAAGATTCCTCTTGAAGAGAGTGAATGAGGGACTCTGCCTAACCTGGACTGGGATTTTATTCCAGAGTGAAGGGAGCCTCTGGGTTATGAATCTGTCCCTCTAGCATGTCCTATTTATTTCAGTGCTGAGGTTCAAGTCTCTCGAGCGTAGCTCGATGGGATTTGGATTTTCTGAGGTGCAGCATGTCCATTAATTCCGGGTTGGACATGGCTTTATACGTCAGGCACAGATCACCTCTGAGCAGGTGGTATGCCACTGAGTAGAGCTGGAGTTTCTTTAACCGGGCAGCATATGGCATCTGTTTGAGCCCTTTGATCCTCTTGGTGAGGTATTTTGGGGGTCTTTCCAGTTGCTGCAGGTGTCTGGTAAGGTACAGCCCAAAAGGGGTATTGTACTCAATTATGGGCCTGATGAGGGATGAGTAAAGAGGCACGATGACCTCCCCTGATCTAGATGTGAATCCCTTCATGATTAGGTGGGCTATATAAAATGTTTTTCTACCCACTTTGGCCACGTGGTTGTCAAATGAGAGATTGCTATCAACTTGGGTCCCCAGGTCCCTAATTACTTCTTCTGTACTTAATGGATTACCACCTATGTGGTAATTTGTGGGCACTTTGTTTTTGCCAAAGGGGATGACTATACACTTTTTGGCATTTAGCTTGAGGCCATGGCTCTGGCACCAGTTGTCTGTTTCTATGAGGCCCTTTTGGAGGATGCTTGTGTCGGCTGGAGAGTCAATTATAGCGCCCATTTTGCAGTCATCTGCGAACTTGGTCAGCCACAGTCCTTCCGTGTTGACCTGTACCTCCGAGAAATATATACCGAACAAGAGAGGTCCCAGGACTGAGCCTTGTGGGATGCCACTTGTAACTGGTTTGGAGTCTGACATGGCTCCAGCAATTCTAACCATGTGGGTTCTGTCCTTGAGCCAGTTTGTAACCCATCTAGTGACATAGGAGTTTATATTTAAGCTGGTGAGCTTATCTATAATGCCCGAGTGGGGTATTGTATCGAAGGCTTTTGCGAGGTCCAGGTAGGCTGTGTGGACCACCTTTCCCTCATCAATGGCCTTGGTGACTGTTTCAAAGAAATTGACCAGGTTTAAGAGGCAGGATCTGCCCTTAACAAAGCCGAACTGGGTAGGATTCAGTGTCTGTAGGTCCCCAATATCTTTATTTATGAGGTCCATGATGATCCTTTCCATAGCTTTGCAGACTAAGCTAGTCAGGCTTATGGGGCAATAGTTTCCAGAATCCGTTGAGACACCACCTTTGTGGAGAGGGACCACTGTTGCTGTATGCCACTCTTTGGGTACATATCCTGTAGTAAGGCTGAGATTGAACAGTAGTTTTATGTTTGGGCTTAGCTCTTCTTGGAGTTCATGTAGGACGCAGCCTGGGACACCGTCTGATCCCATTGATGCTGTGTTTTTTGCTTTGGAGTGGGCGGCTCTTACCTGAGCATCTGAGATGTCAGGGGGGCAGCACTCTGCTGGGATAGATATTTGCCCTTTTGGTGGGGAGTTTGCGCTGAACCTGTCAGCTAGGATGTTGGCAATGTCTGTGGGTTCGATGTATTTTTTGTCATTTTGGACTAATTCTGAGCATATCTGGGAATTCCCACCCAGGTTCCTAACATAACTAAAGAAAGCCTTGTGATTATCCTTAGTGTCCTGTGCAATTTTTCTCTCGAAGCTGGCCTTAGACGATTTTATGAGTGCCCGTAGTTTTTGGTAATACTGATCAGAGATGCCTTCCCTTTTTGGGATTTTGCTCTATCATGTAGTAGCTTCCTCCTTCTATTGTATAGTTTGTTTATGGCTGGGGTCCACCAGACCAGACAGGACGTCTGCCTTTGGAGGATTGGGTCTTGGTTTTATTTGGGATTGCATGATCCATGCATTCCTGAAGTTGTTCACAGAATGCATTTATAAAGGATTCTGTGGTTTGGGCTATATTTTCCACAGGCTCGAGGGCTTTGAAGGATTCCACCTCGGTTTTGAGGAGTGTGAAATTTGCTTTAGAGAAGTTTTTCACTGTGGTTTTCTGGGCAGGGGGTGGGGTCGGAATGTGAATATCCAGTGAGATTAGTTTATGGTCTGATCTTACCAGTGAGGGATACACTTCTGGTCTGGAGCATAGAGTCCCCATGTTGGTGATGATCAGGTCCAGTATGTTTTCCCCTCTTGTGGGAGTGGTAACAAGTTGTTCCATAGCATTTGAGTTTATAAATTCTAGGAACCTTTGGGCTAGGGTGTTGGAGCTAGAGTAATGCTCCCAGTCTATGTTTGGGTAGTTGAAGTTGCCCAATATAATGGTGTTTGGAGAGACCTTCATATTTTCCAGTGTTCTCAGGAAGGCCGAGTGGGGTTCCTGGGTTTCGGAGGGTGGTCTATAGCAGGTTATAAACTGGAAGGCAGTTTTACCCACTGTTAGTTGCACATGGATAGTCTCTGATGCTTCGTGCTGTGCCACCAACCTGGAGGTGTGGGTATCTTTGATGAATATTGATACTCCCCCTCCTTTTGTGGTTCGGTCCAAGTTTTGGGGCCGAAAAGCATGGTATGAGGTATAACCTGGTAGTGCTGGGGTGCTCTCGGGAGCCTTGAACCAGGTTTCTGTTACTGCACAGATATCGATGTTCTCCATGCTAAGGAGCATTTCGAGTGCATGCATCTTGAGGTTTAGACTTCTGGCATTGAGTAGCATTACTCTTAGTTTCTTATCCCTTGTGATACCTATGGAGGTGGGTTTGTCTTTGAGCCTTGCCTAAAAAGGCACTATGGGGGAAGCAAGAGCCTTTGCCAATATCCGAAAGCCCAGGGGTGACAGGTGCAAGCCGTCCCTAGCAAAGCATCGTGGCTTGTCGAGCATGTCATCCCAGGCTGACAGGCATTGGATCCCCTTTGAATGACACCAATACTTAAGCCAATTGTTGAAATTGATCATCTTGTCTTCATATTGTGGCATCATTCTTGGTGAGGGTAAGATGCTACTCAAGGTCAGGGTCATACCGGCCTGGGCTACATGCTCAGAGAGCTCCTCTGTGTCTCTTTTCATGTAGTCCAGGGAGGTACATCTCAGGTCATTCACACCAGCATGGACAATGACCGAGTCATATTTGTACTTGCCTTGGACTGACCTGAGTGCTTGTGTTATGTGGCAGATCCTAGTGCCCGACAGGCAGCTCACCGTGACCTTCTCCTTGTTCAGCCTGGTGAGCGGGAAGTCAGTGTGCCTGACGATAGAGTCACCTATTACAAGTGTATCAGGTGTGTTGTTTAGCCTTAAGGGCTGTGACTGTTCGGCACACTGGCTTTGTAAGCTATGTGTTGCACGTGTTTTGTTTTGGAGTAGCAGTTGCTTAGGTGTCTGCTTTGGAGGGCTCTGCTGCTTAGGGAGATTTTTATTTAGAGCCTCCGAGTATGTTTTTGTGTGTTTATGTGTTTGGTTTGCTGTCGTGGTAGGTCTATGTGAGACTGGAATTGTAGTGAGTGTGGTTTCCTTCTCCTCCTGACTAGTTACGCCAGTACTGAGTTGAGAGAGCTTAGCCTCCAGTTTGGCTATATGGTTGCATCTCTCACATGTGTTGGAATTTGTTGGGAGGAGGAGAGGGTTGTTTGTGTACATGAGGCAGTTGTAACATTGCCTCAAGATTCCCAGATTCACCAGCTGGACCGGAGAGGAGATTGACAACTGACCTTTGGACATGCTAGAATAGTACTGGGAATTCCTTTATAACTGAAAAAAAGGGCCAACGGGGAACAAGGTACTCAAGGGGAGTTTGTGAGGGTGTAATGCTTTTAATTTTTTAGTGCTGACTTATATAATTGCTTTAGTGAGCAAGTGCCAGGTAACTTAAATGCAATGTGTTACAGGTAACTTAAATGCAAAAATGACAAACAGTAACTTTCTTTCAAGTGAAACAAGGAAATAAGTACAGTAAGCAATGCAGATATCACTAGGGATCAACAGAAGCGCTGAAAAGCCGTGTTTTAGGTGGAATTAGCGTTTCAGGGAAATAACAAGCAAACAAACAACAAGCATACAAACAAAGCTAGATTCAGCAGGCCTGGATCTAGTCTATGCTACAGCAAACAAGGTGTACCAATGTCAGGAAGAAACAGTTCAAATATGCAGGCACTATAAGCCTTTAACCAGAAATTCCCAGCTCAGAAGGGCAGAGTCCAGCCTCTCCTCCCACAAGAGTGCAGACCACGAACCTTCTTAATATAAAATAACTGGCCTGAAGCCCAAGTGCTTAAACCAGAACTAATACACTTTTAGAATAACAGACACTGAGCCCTCAATCAGCAGTTCCCAACTTAGAAGGATATAAGCTACCTGTCCTGCCACCACAGTGCAGGCCACAAACCTTCATAATGTAAAACAACTGGTCTGAAGCCCAAGTGCTTAATCCAAAAGACTTAGAATGATAGCTACACTTTAATCAAGTTACTACCAAGCAGTAATAAATACAATTGAATACTTTAAAGAATGCCTGGATTAGTGCTCAAGTTATACAAACAAAGCTAGATTCAGCAGGTCTGGATCTAGTCTATGCTACAGCAAACAAGGTGTACCAATTTCAGTAAGAAGCAGTTCAAATATGCAGGCACTATAAGCCTTTAACCAGAAATTCCCAGCTCAGAAGGGCAGAGTCCAGCCTCTCCTCCCACAAGAGTGCAGACCACGAACCCTCTTAATGTAAAATAACTGGCCTGAAGCCCAAGTGCTTAAACCAGAATTAATACACTTTTAGAATAACAGACGCTGAGCCCTCAATCAGCAGTTCCCAACTTAGAAGGATGTATGCTACCTGTTCTGCCACTACAGTGCAGACCACAAACCTTCTTAATGTAAAACAACTGGTTTGAAGCCCAAGTGCTTAAACTAAAAGGCTTAGAATGAGTTACACTAAGCAGTAATAAATACTATTAAGATGACACAAAAGCAAAATAAAGTAGGAAGAAGCACAAATACAGTAAAAGCAGATACATTTTTTTTTTTTTTGAGTGAGTAAATGAGATGGGCCCAGGAGTTACAGGACAGAAACAAGTGCAAATGCAGGCCTTTTTAAATCAGAAAGTTGAGAGAGATGGAAGACCACCCAAACGGCCAATAACTACAAATTCTGGGCCAGAACCACTCCTTATGTGGTAGACAGGTTACCCAATGCTTACCACTCCCACTGATAAGCTAGAAGGCTTCCCTCCAACACAGAAAGGCTTGGGGGGCTCAGAAGCTTACAAACAGTCCTGGATACAGCAAATCTGTATCTGGAACACTAATTACAGGAAAGGTAGGAAACAGGCTTACACTTTTTTTTTCAGAAAAGTAGCAAAAACAGTAGTAAAAACAATTCACATGCAGTGCAAGCTGGCACACTTGAGTATGTAGCAATATTAGTCCACACACAGTTTGAAAAAATGTAATGAAATTAAAAGGGACTAAAAGCAAGTGCAGAAAGGGTTTATTAGGTAGAATGCAGTAAAGAGATGGGACTGGGGTGTGTCCTAGATCAAATCTACAGTGGGGCGGGCACTGCAAAAGCCACCAAATTTAAACTACAACCAAGAACAGGGAGGGGGGGAGACAGTTTCAACAGAGATGTGAGGAATCACAGTGCAAATTATAAAACCAGAAAAATATATACTGATCTCTGTATGTAAAGGAATTTCAAAGCAGTCTAACAACTTTCAGTGAGCTCAGATGGCTAACTGCAGAGATTCAGAGACACACACAATATTTACTGAATCCAAGACACACAATATTTACTCACTCAAATCTTAAATAAGTGCAGAAAATATACTTAAATCAGCTTACGTCCAGTTGATATATGCATACAAGTCTCAGTAGCCAGCAACTCGATTTAAAATGATTACTAGAAATGTAACCAACACAGATTTTAATGCTAGCAGAAATCCCCAAGCTAATTAATACTAACAAAGGAATTTCAAAGCAGTCTAACAACATTCAGTGAGCTCAGATGGCTAACTGCAGAGATTCAGAGACACACACAATATTTACTCACTCAAATCTTAAATAAGTGCAGAAAATATACTTAAATCAGCTTATGTCCAGTTGATATATGCAGACAAGTCTCAGTAGCCAGCAACTTGGGAAGAAACCCCCACTGCACATCAAGCAGCATATGTCCCTAAACTCTTTAAAGCAAACTATTCTGGCTGGATAGGTAACCATAAATCATTCCCTGGCACTAATGAGAATGATCTTCTGCCCAGAGGGCACTAATACTAGCAATCATTTATCATTATAAGGGTTATGTGGCTAAGCTTCTCAGTGGCTCTCTAGCCTTAAGTTTAGTACAAGTCTATGAACATAACTATTAATAACTATTAATAACTATTAATAATAATAACTGTTAATAACTATAGGGCAAGGAAGACAAAGAGAGCCATTGTTGGAGACACCAGAGGATGCAATCTGAGATCAAAGAGCTATCCTAACACAGGTTAAAAATATTGCATGCACTGACAGAGCAGTTAAGCTAATGTGATCAGAAATAGCTTCAGCAACAATGCAATTATGCAGTTTTCCTTTCTTGTCTCTGTCAGACAGAAAGAAATGGCTCTACTTGAAAATGAACAACATGAAGTGTAACTGTCAAGAGTTCCCAAGGAAGGAAAGCATCTCAGGAAAGAGATATTTAAAGGCAATGGCTAGAGCAGTGGTGGTGAACTTATGACATGTGTATCAAAGGTAACACACCACAAGGTTCTGGGTGACACGATAGTCTTCACCAACACCTGGGTTACCAAGGAAACTGCTTTTGCATTCATTGCTCATGTGAAGTGCACTGAATTATTTTGTGCCAGGAGGCAGTTCAACAACACTGCTGCAGAGGTAAGGAAGTTATTAACCTCAAAGACAATTTTGGTATACTGTCCCAAAGTCTGCAAAGGGCAGTGCTGACATTGTTTTGTCTTCGTGGTTACATTTCTGTAAAGGGCAAGTAGTCTGCATTTCTATGTGTGTGTAGTTTTACATTCCCCTCAACTGTCCCTCTTAATCCCTCCTAAAACTGGTGACTTTTTACACTTAATAAACTTATTTTACTTCAGAAAATGTATATTAATTCACATTCATTTTTTTAATTCACAGTAATTTTTTTTCTGTCAGTGTCTCAAATTAATAGTACTAGTAGTTTAAAACTGTCCATGTCTCTTATTTCTAGATTTCCCCCTGTTCCTGCTGAGATTTATCACTGATGTATTGAGAGCTATGCTGTTTTATTTTTTTTTTTTTTTTTTTTTTTTTTTTTAATTATTTATTTATTTATTTTTAATTTATTTTTGTTTGTGGGGGGATGACACACCAACAGAGTCAAGTTAGGCATTTTCTGAATTTTTGACAAGCCGAACCCAAAAGGTTCACCACCACTGGGCTAGAGGAATACACAGGGGCGGCTCGTGGCATAGGGCTGCCGGACTGCAGCCCCTCAAAAGAAAAAAGAAAGAAAAGAAATGAAAAATAAAAAATATTTTTAAAATTTTGGCGCATGCCAAGACCGACCGAGGCTTATCGGTCTATGCGCATGCTCAAGGCAGCTCCGCCCCCATAGGGGACACAAGGAAGCTCTGTGCACTTTACAGTGCACAGACCCGACAGGATATGGGGCAGTCCGGACTGCAAGAGGAGCAGCAGGGACTCGGGACAGTGCCTTAGGGATCTCGTGAAGGAGCATGTGGATCTCGCGGGTCTTCAGTATTAAGGATGTATGTCTGGACGTTAACTCTGGATGTATTCAGGTAAGGTGCCTTTCAATTTACAATGTTTATTTTTCTTTTTATTTGTGTGTATGGTGCTTGTGCTTTACTGGAGTTTAGTTTGTGTATGGTGCTTGTGCTTTACTGGAGTTTAGTTTGTGTATGGTGCTTGTGCTTTACTGGAGTTTAGTTTGTGTATGGTGCTTGTGCTTTACTGGAGTTTAGTTTGTGTATGGTGCTTGTGCTTTACTGGAGGTGTGTGTGTGTGTGTGTGTGTGTGTGTAAATGCAGGTGCTTATGGTGGTGTGGTAGGAATGCCTCAGGCTTGAACCCTGTACCCTGTATGCAGGTGTTAAAGACTTGAGTTCCCTACCCACCACCATTTGTAAAAATTTCAGATTTTTACCTCATATTTGATCTGATCTGTTCCTCATAATATCTGTGGTTTGTAAATGTTGCAATGCTTGATATTTGATGGTGTAGTAGTAGCATTGTTGCCTCACAGCTGCAGGTTCTTGGGTTTGATTCTTGGCTGGGGTTCCTTCTTTGTGGGGTCTGTATCTTCTCCTGTGTTTGTGTGGGTTTGCTTTTGTGCCCTCCCATGTTACAAAGACATGTCTGCATTATTTCTTCCTGGGCCTCCGCTGAAAATTTGTTTATTTGTTCCAAGTCAGACTGTCCTGATTACAAAATGTTAAATAAAATTGATAGGCATTTGAATTTCAGACTTAAGGGTTTCTGAATGTTTAATTCCCTGCGTATTTGATGGTGCAGTGGTAGTATTGTTGCCTCACAGCTATAGGTTTTCTGGTTTGATTCTTGGTTGGGGTGGCTTCTGTGTGGAGTCTGCATCTCCTGCCTGTGTTTGTGTGGATTTGCTCTGGTGCCCTGCCATTTTACAAAGATGTGTCTGCAGTTTTAATCCCTCGTCTCTGCTGAAAATTGTTTTGTTCTGTCCGCAGTAAATTTGACAGGCATTTGAATTTCAGACTTCAGGTTTCTGAATGTTTAATTCCTTGCAGATTTGATGGTGCGGTGGTAGTATTGTTGCCTCACAGCTATAGGTTTTCTGGTTTGATTCTTGGTTGGGGTGGCTTCTGTTTGGAGTCTACATCTCCTGCCTGTGTTTGTGTGGATTTGCTCTGGTGCCCTGCCATTTTACAAAGATGTGTCTGCAGTTTTAATCCCTCGTCTCTGCTGAAAATTGTTTTGTTCTGTCCGCAGTAAAATTGACAGGCATTTGAATTTCAGACTTCAGGTTTCTGAATGTTTAATTCCTTGTATAATTGATGGTGCAGTGATAGTATTGTTACCTCACAACTATAGGTTTTCTGGTTTGATTCTTGGTTGGGGTGGTTTCTGTCTGCATCTCCTCCTGTATTTGTGTGGATTTGCTCTGGTGCCCTGCCATTTTGCAAAGACGTGTCTGCAGTATTAATCCCTGCATCTCTGCTGAAAATTGTTTTTGTTCTGTCCGCAGTAAAATTGACAGGCATTTGAATTTCAGACTTCAGGTTTCTGAATGTTTGATTCCTTGCAGATTTGATGGTGCAGTGGTAGTATTGTTGCCTCACAGCTATAGGTTTTCTGGTTTGATTCTTGGTTGGGGTGGCTTCTGTGTGGAGTCTGCATCTCCTCCATGTGTTTGTGTGGATTTGCTCTGGTGCCCTGCCATTTTACAAAGACGTGTCTGCAGTTTTAATCCCTGCTGAAAATTGGTTTTGTTCTGTCCGCAGTAAAATTGACAGGCATTTGAATTTCAGACTTCAGGTTTCTGAATGTTTAATTCCTTGCATAATTGATGGTGCGGTGGTAGTATTGTTGCCTCACAGCTATAGGTTTTCTGGTTTGATTCTTGGTTGGGGTGGCTTCTGTTTGGAGTCTGCATCTCCTGCCTGTGTTTGTGTGGATTTGCTCTGATGCCCTGCCATTTTACAAAGGCGTGTCTGCAGTATTAATCCCTGTGTCTCTGCTGAAAATTGTTTTGTTCTGTCCAGTAGAATTGACCGGCATTTGAATTTCAAACTTCATGTTCTTCAGAATACATAGTAGCACAACCTTTTTTCTAGCAATTTTCTAAGTTTATAAGATGAATATTTTAAATTTGTCCCTATTTTTGGGACTGTATTCCCCCATTATTGGCTTCGTCCAGGTTTTGTGCTAAGGTTGACAGCTATGGCAAGAACTGAATTCACTGAATATGGACTGTAGAATTGTGCATATTTACTGATAAAGGTGCACTGTAGAATTGTGCATATTTACTGATAATGGTGGACTGTAGAATTGTGCATATTTACTAATAATGGTGGACTGTGGAATTGTGCATATTTACTAATAATGGTGGACTGTAGAATTGTGTATATTTACTAATAATGGTGGACTGTGGAAGTCTGAGTAGACTTTTATGATAAATGTTCTCAACTGGGCAGTTTTGCCATTATGGGTGCATATGTTTTGTTTCATTGCTTACTGGAAAAATGTTCAAAACAAATTTAAAACACCCTCTAACAAGTGTACTGTATTGTACAAGGAATATAATTTTTAGTACAATGAGGAAGGTGTATCAAAGAGCACATGTATGTTTCATATGCAAGGGGCCTATGATTCGAAAACAGCCCAAAATTAATCTTTATCTGCCACTGGCAAAATGTATTTTCTTTGAATGTGGGTTTCAATGCTGTTTCAATGAATGTGAGTTTCAAGGGCAGAGAAGTTTTAATGCTAAGTTTTCATTGTGAGACTGCATTGCTTTGTTTAACAGATTACTTAATGTTTGTGCTGTAAAATACAAAATAAAACTTTCAAATGAAGTCCAATCATTGAAGTAAAGCAGTATGCACATTAGTGTTTATGGTAAATGGAGTGAAATAGCCAAGTAATGGTTAATTGGAATGGCTGCAGAGGCTCCAGTTCAACCATTATTTTGTCAGGGGAAGGGCAGCAAACTCAGACAGGCCCAGCTGAACTATACCTCCCAACTGTCCAGATTTTCAAAGAATGAATAGATTTTTGCTTCTTATTTTTGGTTTGTTGTTCATAAAATTTGTAGTTTTAATTCCTAAATGATTTGCCAGAAGTCACTAAATAATAAGTTTCAGACTTCATAACCTTCATAAAAATGCATGTTAAAGTAAGAGCCGTTCTATCAACTGTCTCAATTTATACAAGAGCAATTTTAGTACTGTTTATATGTGCCCCAATATATTTGGCCTTGTTCAGATTTACTGCATTAACAGGTTGAGAGGTACATGCAAATAAATTGCTTTATAGAATTAGGCATAGCCAACCTCTCAACTGTCCCCAATTTTTGGCTCAAAATGTTGCTCTTTCCCCTAATAATCCCTCCGAAATAGCAATTTTGGAAGAAAACATGGAGGGTTTACAATTAAGAAATAACTGTAATAATCAAAGTTATAGATTACTTGAAATGCATGTAGATTCTTTTATTTTGTCAGCTGCTCAAGGTAGCAGTACTAATATTAAAGTGTCCCTTCTTTGACAGGTAGAAGCTGTATTGTGTGTCTATTTTATATTTTTGCATCACATTTTTGGTCCATTTTTCATAAAATTGTGTTTTTTGGCAAATTAGTGACAAATCACTAAAGACTGAAGTTAGAAAATGACAGACATTTGAGTTTCAGATTTTATACCCTTCAGAAAATTCATACTAATGCAAGACCTATTCTATTATCTTTCTAAGTTTATTAGAGCAATATTTAAAATTGTCCTTCTTGTTGTGCCTTTGTCCCACTTCTGTGTATGGCTTTGTCCAGATTTCTTGCTCTTGAAGTGAAGTTGAGAGGTATGACAAATGTGTCAGGGCCATCACAGTCAGCCAGAGAGATTTCAAATTGTGACATGCTTGTTGCACCCACTCCCCATGTAGTGACTCTGGATGTGTCCAAGCAAGGCAAGGAGTAGTTGTATCTACCTTGGATGGGGAGGACACACTGCATAAGTACTACAGTGGCTTTTCATCTGTCCTTGATTTTGCAGAATGGTCTGGTTTCTGTCATATTTTTGTACTGTTGATTTATGCTTATTACTCAAAGTGCCTGTTGCTCTGTGTTTAAGTAGCAATGCTTTAATGACCATAAGGTAAGCTTGTCTGACATCGTAAGATGCAAGTAAGCTTTAATAAGCATACTGTTAAAGAATTGCCAACATTGAAAGCCTTTCTGTTGTTGCCATGCAGAGAATACTTGACTAGATAATGTATAAGCCTTGGGTATTAAAGGACAGGATTCCATTATTTTAAAAAGCTCATTACACTTGTTGGAGACTTCCAGTCATCTCTACAGACTTTACCCGTAAACTAAACAGAATGCCAATCATGTGTGGTCCATAACCTGTACAGTAATCCTTTAAGCAATGTATCTTGAGCTTGTTTCTTGTTTGCTTTTCATTTTTACTTTTATCATGTTTTCCCCATGAAGCGTTGTCAGGCAGCAGGTCTTTTGGATAAGAAACATTTTACAAGTGGGGCATCACATAGATTTCTACTTTCAGCATGTTGCTTGGTACTTTAATAAAGCTGAATATATTATAATTAGAACTGCAGTGCAAGGAGAAGTAGTTTGAGTTGAGTGCTTCTGGTTTTTCTTATACTTGATTTTGACTGGCATTCCAGTAATGTATTTAAAAGTAATTTATTTTTTCATGCCTCACAACCTTTTGTTTCCATCTAGATATTAAGTAAGCTGTCATGCAGCCAATGCATTGAAATATTTTTATTCTTCTACACTTATTTTTGTCTTGATTGGACTTTCATAATGATGGTTTGCCACCCAGGGCAGCGTATTTAATTAAAGTTAGTTTTTTTGTGGTTTTGTGCATAGCTCCTCCCCTTTATGGTTGACCACACCCCATCCCATTGACCCGCCCATTCAGCGTCTCCTGCAGCCCCCCTGTGATTTGAAGTCACCAGCCGCCACTGGGAATACATCCTATTATCTTAGGTGATATCTACTTGCATAATTCAATTAAACCACACATATTCAGCATTAGTGCTTTTAAAGAGATCCACAATGGGCCTAAAGAAGCTCCTTCCTAAAAGAACTAAATCTTACACATGTATAATGCACTGGATAATCTCTTTGATACATTTATTATTAAGTGGCACATTAAAGGCTGTAGGTCTAAGAGCGATCTAATATGCAGAAATTGCTTCAAGCAAAGTCATCTTACATCATTAATTGTTTCAAACTAGGGACAACCCACTTATGCAAGGGCCATTTATCTGTCAGAAGATGAACTGGAGAGACGTGTTTACTGCATCTCTGAAACTAATGAATAATTACTGAAGGAACACAGCAACAGTGAGTATATTCTAGGCAGCTGCTCAGTGCAGGAACTAGCTAACAGATGGTTTAAAAGACTTTATGATGCGATATTCTGCTGATGGGAAAATTATTACTAATATAATTTTGATACGGATTACAGTTGTTGGGCTTTCTGTAATTATTAACTTACTGTACAGCCTCTTCTTGTTTCAGCACATTAAAGTTAGCTAATTATCTATTTGTTCTGCTGTGCAGTGTATGAAAAATGGGTGCTTTCTTCATGTGCACAGCTGTTAATGTACCTAAGAACAGTTCTCTGTAGTAAGCTGGTGGAAGTGTATTGACTAATGTCCAACCCATCAGCACAATACACAATACTCATAAATGGACCGTCCCTTGTACTGAGCAATAAATAACTGGACTGTCCCTTGTAGTGAACATGTTTCACTATGATATTCAACATTGTCTAAATAATTTGCACATTCTCTTCATGTGTTGTCCATATCTCAGCCATTTATTTGAAACACCACAAAACTTCCAATAAACCTTAAATCGCCACCAGAAAGAATAGACCAGAATCCACAAAGTAATATGATTTAGCACTTTCGTTTTTAATAAAAACTTCTTTTTTTAAAAAACGAAAGCGCTAAATCATATTACTTTGTGGATTCTGGTGGTGATTCAGTCATTTATTTAATATTGTGCATTTAGACTGCCTTGTTTTGTATCTTGAGATCTATCAGTAGCAACTAGTTAGCTGCATAACTTGCATAATTCAATTAAACCCCACATATTCAGCACTGACTTTGGTGGCAATGGTAACATTTTAACATTCATGCAAAGTTACATTGACCTCCAACTAAGATACTTAGCAGTTTGGCAACACATAGTGAATTTTTTGAATATACTGTTAATGGATCTGCAGATCCAGAAATAGTATGCATCTAGAATTTAAAACCAAATGTCAAAATCTACTACAACTGTAAAAGCTAAAGACAAGCCCTATTATAGCATCTGGAATTCAAGCCAGAAATTGAGAAATGATATCTGAAGGGAAACATATTTGCTAGTATACTGAGACTGAAGAAAATGTTACTCTTGATTAAAAGAGACCTAATAATTATGACATACATTACTGGCTAGTGCTAAACAACTAAAGCAAACCATAACTAAAGTCCTCATGCCACTTTCTACAGAATAATAAGGTAAAGGCTGGTCTATAATAGAGTGTGTTTTCAAGAAACCTGGTGTATGGAAAACAAGGTCAGACTTGGATTGGGACAGCATGGGGTGATCCAATTATTTAAATGTAAGTGTATTAAACAACACAGTGCATACACAAAAAGGACTGCTTGTGTTCCCATCATTTTTTTCCAATAGCAATTTTTTTATTTATCACGTGCACCAAATACAAAGTTAATAAAAAAAAAACAAGACATAAGTAGAAAGCATAAGCAATAATGGTTACACATAGAATATAATTAAAAACTACCAACCAGTAATAAAAAATAGACCAACAACTCCAAAACTATGATAGGGAACAGGAACCACCTCCAAGGAAACTCGTACACGAAAGGAGAATTAAAATCCTTTATTCCACAGTAGTGCAGTTATGCAGTTAAGCGCTTTCAACTGGAACCCAGTCTTCTTCAGAACCATTTGAAAATGCACATAACCTCATATATATAATCAGAGCAAGTCAATCAAATTAAAAAAGTCCGCCAAAACTCTTAAAGATAAAGCACTCATAAAACAATACATCCTAATACTTCCTACTAATGTGACAATGCTATTACATTAAAAAACATCAGTAAAAAGGAGAAAAAATGCAGTGACATAATGTACCTCTACAAATAACCTGAACAATACCACATATCAAAAATAATTATACATTTCAATAATAATAATTGTAAACTAATGACACATAACCAAATTACTAGAATGTGCCCCATAATAATTATAATAACTCCTAAATAGACAAAATATGTATATATGTTGTTGTTGTATCTGTCCTATCCCAAATGTAAAATGACAATATTGTCATTTTACATTTGGGATAGGACAGATACAACAACAACATATATACATATTTCGTTTACTTAGGAGTTACTATAATTATTATGGGGCACATTCTAGTAACTTGGTTATGTGTCATTAGTTTACAATTATTATTATTGAAATGTATAATTATTTTTGATATGTGGTATTGTTTAGGTTATTTGCAGAGGTATATTATGTCACTGTATTTTTTCCTTCTTTTTTTCCTTTTTACTGATGTTTTTTAATGTAATAGCATTGTCACTTTAGTAGGAAGTATTAGGATGTATTGTTTTATGAGTGCTTTATCTTTAAGAGTTTTGGTGGACTTTTTTAATTTGATTGACTTGCTCTGATTATATATATGAGGTTATGTGCATTTTCAAATGGTTCTGAAGAAGACTGGGTTCCAGTTGAAAGCGCTTAACTGCATAACTGCACTACTGTGGAATAAAGGATTTTAATTCTCCTTTCGTGTACGAGTTTCCTTGGAGGTGGTTCCTGTTCCCTATCATAGTTTTAAAAACTACCAAACACAATCTCAAAAAGACAAACAACTATTTACACTACCTACACAAGTGCTACTAAAGCAAAAAAAGAAATGAGCATATCATTGTATAAATTAAGCCTTTCTTCATGAATTATAAGTAGAATGTCCATGTGACAGGAAATGTGTTAAGGAAATGGGGTTCTAGATTAACAAATTGAATAAATGTTGACACATATATAAGAGCCATACACCGTTATGTGAAGTTTCCAAAATAAGCTCAAAAAGTAATTTCCAATATTTTTGATAATAAAGCCATTACTTTACATTCCTCACGATGAATCTTTCGTTGTTGCCATAGCTGCAAAAACCATTCCATAATATTTTTGTACGATCTAGCCAATTTCTGGTTATTAATAAACACAAAGTAATAAGGATATGTAGTTTCAATTTGGAGAATTTTAAATCAGTTATGTGAAGGATGGCTAGTTCCCAAGATAGGGTTGATTTATGATATGTCCCCATCATTTTTACCTATTGATACTATTACTTAAAACAACTACCAATGTGGGATATATATGTATATGTATAAAGCAAATTGGAAAGCACAGCAATGGAAACCAATAATCAATAACTGTAAGAACATTAAGCAGGTGAATTTATGAGTGCATGCATGACATTGCTATCAAAAATAAACAAACTCACTTTACAAGCACTTCTATATATGTAAGACCTCAGGCTTTAAGTTTTTTATATTGGGCAATGTTCCTATAAATACCAGAGGTGGTCCCTGGGAAACCAGGGCAGAATCCAGGGACCTCATGTGGCTGCTAAACTTAGACAACTTAGACACTTCTCCACCCCCCCCCCCACACACACACACAGGACTTAATGAGAATATATCAATATGCAGCTGTAAAATTATACCTTTTAATGTTGTGTATGACAAAAGCATACTGTTCAAATATTTTTACATTTGTAGCATTCATTTCATTTATTGATATATATATATATATATATACACACACACACGCACACGCACACACGCACACACACACACACACACACACACACACACATTACATTTTTAGTGCAATGTCACATGACTTTGATCACATTACTTTTTGAAAGTTATTTAATGGTGAATTGCAAGTTTGTTGCCAGTTCTGAGTCTTGACTGCTTTAATTATGAATGTGCTTAAGTGTGATTTCATTAATGAATTTTACTTTATTTCTTACAGACTTACTTTTAGCACAGTATTTCTCTGGTTCATGATAAAATGCAGCTGTGTGAACTGCTGGCATACTATGAAAGCCAGTAACATGGCCTGAAGAGTTAAAAGTTTGGTGCATTTAAAAGGTGGAACAAGTTGCAAGTTGGACTCTACAGTCCAGCTTCTCATAACTGAACAATTTATACTGTGAGTTGGGATTAACTGAACAGATTGGAACTACTGGATCAGTTCTTGACAGGAATATTTAAAAGTGCTAATTGTGCAGACACAAAAGGCAGGAAGGCATCTGGGCCATGGTACTAGGCAGAACAATCAATTATTGAAGATCAAGTGGCATAAATGGAGAAAATGCAGGTAGCTCTTAAAAGGTTCATTTTGCAGCAAAAGCAGCTGAAAGCTTGAAACCAGATAATAGCTACATAACTTTCATTTCATGATTGAACCATAATGTAGCTAAATATATAATGCAGCATGGATACTTTTTTGAATGGGCAACTTCCCTGTATTTCTGTTTCTGGCTGTGTGAGATCAACATGCTATGCTTTCTACTAGCATGCTTTTTCACATTCTATTTTCACCTTTACCTTTAACATTTGATTTTGATAGCTTTAACCTTCTAACCCCATTCAAGTGTCACCTCAGCAGCTTAGTGCCCACATGCCGCCATTGTATAGCACCACCTGTGAGCATCTCCCACTTGACAGTAAAGATTTCCTTTGGGACACATCTGTCTATGTAAGGCAGTGAAATGGTTAGGCTATCATTTATGGCTGACTCACAATTTTCTAATTAGCTGATCCCTTCACTCTCTGGGTGCTGACAAGCACATTTCCTAACCAAGGCTTGCAGTAGTGGGCTGTATTTAGGTGGATGCTTTCAGGTACCTGTGTCCTGGCAAGAGTGCAGTGCAGTCCTTGGTATGTATCAGCGCCTTTGCCTGTCTCCATGTTTGAGCCAATGACTGTTCATTCGATAGGTGGCACTTAAGCAGACAGACCCAACCACCACTGTCCACTGGAATAGGAGAGCTGATTTCATGCAATCCTTCCCACCCCCACCCACCCCAGCCATCTTCTTCAGTACCCACGTCCATTAACTGTATCTGGTCATCAGAGCTGAAGTAAGGCCTCTGTCGATTCTAACATACAGCTGGAACTTTTACCTTCAAGAATTCATATAGCTTAATAGTCCTTTGTCCTGGTTTGCCAGTTTTCTCAGTTCCACTGATCAGCCAAAGATATGCTTCCTCTTTAATCTGAATATCTGTCCTGAAACTCTGGATATCATCTGAGTGAAAAACAAAACTACTTTTACATACATTAAGATTTTGATTTATTGTTGCTATTAGTATTGAATTATTAACCCTTTTTTTCCTGCAAAGTCAGTATTTCCCCTGCTGTTGGCAGCTAGATGCTTTCATTCCTCCCAAACTATGTGGATCATGGAATAGGGTCCTTGTTCCATTAACATTACCTGGCTGCTTTCAGGGCTAAGAGACAAAGAAATGGCCAAATTACATTTTGTGGAATGAAAAAAAAGAAATTGTGAAGGTAATTAATATGTCATAGGTTAAAGAAAGCAAACAGCTATGACTTGTGAAATGTATTACCAGTTTCCCCTGAAGGCATTAGTCTCCATTTGTACAGTTCTTGCCTACAAAAACATTGGAGTATATGATTATTCACATTATTCACTCAGACGTTTTTCTGCTGAGCAAGAATTTCTGAGCTACACTTGGCAGTTTGGCAAAATAAACACAGTAGATTTTCAGCTCTGCAAGTTTTTGTTTCCCAAAAGTTTTGAGTGAAATATTTTGCTACAGAAAAAAAAAATCCTGTGGTGGACTGAAATAGATTACATCAGCATTAATTATCCAGCTTTTTATTTAGCAACCAGCTAACTGACTAAATGACAATTTGTGTTGCTAATGTCTGTCCAGCTACAAAGCTGAGGTTGTAAAATTGTGCTGCAAAATGGAATCACAAATTAAAAAATTTAAAATATTTCATTTACAGAATTAATATTCCTGTCAGACTGCAAACTGTTGGTAGTAAAGTTATGCTCTTGATAAAGGCAACATTTTGCATTCTTATAGATTTTCTTTATTAGACAAGTAGTTGGATATTTGGAGTTGCAGTGAACAGTGGTGAAGTCACAGCATGACTATGAAATAAATAACATGTTGGAGGATAACAGAAATGTTTCCTTACAGAACATATACATTTATTTTCATTAGCTTAACAGATCTTTCTATACCTCACATTCATCTCAACAAATTTATGCAGTGTTTGAGAAGATCCAGCCTCCTTAAATGTACCATTTTCTCAGCAGTTTTGACATTTTTGAAATGGGCTCTGAACCAGATATCCTATTAAAAAGTAGCACAGCATTCACTGCATGTATTACCGCTTGTTTTGCAATTTTTTGCACACACACACACACACACACACACACACACACACACACACACACACACACACACACACACACACATACACATTCTGATCTAATACATCAATCTGTCAATTCCCATCTGTTCACTGATTTATTCCTTTCTTGACAAAGGAAATCTCCACCTTCTCCTGCATTTTAACTCAAATTGTAGGTTGCTTTTCTCCTTAGAATATGGTTACATTATGGTATAAGTACCATAAACCTGCTTGTATCTTATAAAACTTTAATTTCCTTGCCTTGGAATCAAAGGAAGGGAAAGATCACCCACTTTTTTTAAGCTTGACTTCTCACATAATCTGCAGAGGAATTTGTCTATGCCTACATGACATACCACAGACACAGAAAAACGTGTAGCCAGGTACTTCTGACAATCTTTTATAGGCAATTACTCCTGCTGATGTTTTGAGCACAGCAGCTGCTGTAAAAAAGACAGAGCAGTGTGACACTGTTTTCCACTGTCTTTTTTGTGGAAAAAAAGAGAATATACACTGATTCACAACAGCTTCTAATGTAGCCATGCCTTTTGCAACAAAACAGAGCAATTAATTGGGTCAATGGTTCAGATGCAGTTGTCACCTCTTTTGACAAATTCATCACAGTATTGAAATGCCAAAACAGCAAAAGCTAACCACATGGGCAGTAAAGGTCCAGTATAACAACAAGATTCAGCAACAAAAATAAAAACGTATATACCAAGGACCACACATGGCTGAATGAAAACTATTTTAATAAAGGGTAAGCTCTTTTGTGTCCAACATCAGGCACTTCATCAGAGCTTTAAACATTAAATGCTTGTTGTTTATTTCTTTACATTTTAAGATTGCTTAAATGTAGTATCAAGATGTCTGTGACATTTAGAGAAAAGTCAGAAAATATTTTTTCTTGTAATTCTTGAAAAGTACCTACATATTTACTAAATTGTGGGGGAAGGAGTCTTTTAAATGTAGTATCAAGATGTCTGTGACTTTTAGAGAAAAGTCAGAAAATATTTTTTCTTGTAATTCTTGTAAAGTACCTGCACATTTACCAAATTGTGGGGGAGGCATCTGTCAATTCTTCTTGGACTACAATAATAGTTAGAGCAAAGGCCTGCAATTTAGTGACTTTTTTGGGTTGCAGTTGAATAACTCCTTAGTATACTGTAAAAACAAGCCCTGAGACAAACACAAATGAGGAACATTTAAGAAATAAAAGAAGCAGCCCTTTTACAGACAGTATATAAGATGACAGTGATAGACACTAATCCCATTATATGTCAATGGCATGGGAATACACCACTACTTCATTATGTCCAGCATGACTCATATAAAGCAGACTTGAAATGGATTATGGGAAAGTGAAATGCTGAAGAAAAACAAGATCACATTGATATGTCAAGTCCATTGGCAGCCATTTTGTAGAAAATATATTAAAATGCTATAAGAAGCAGGTAGAGTGATTCTGAGGTATTAAAATAGCTCAGAAAACACAGATAGAGAAAAAATAGATTTTAGGTCTCCTTTAAGTATAAATTTTGGGTGATACGTTGTTTTTTTTTTGTTTGTTTTTGCAGCAATTCCCTTTGAGCATAAAACCTGCCTCCTAACATTCAGTTGTCTCATTCCTCCCTTCTGGAATGAGACCCCTTCAGACAATTTGTTTTCCTGAAGATGAGGATTCAGCCAGATGGGTTTATAGCTATCAATTAGTCCTTCCTTTTACTTAAACTATTTGTAGGCTTGTTATTTATTTATTTACTACTACCATTGCTTCTATCTTGATTATCACAGCCTTTTGTGTTTAAGATCCTTGTACCTTTTGACTTGTTGAACATAGGACTACTGAGTATTCTTTTAACTGTATACTGGTACACTTTTCCTTATAAGACCTAGATTTGCCTGGCTGAAATGGGTGGCCGGCAGACTTGTATTCCTTCTATTGCCAGCCTCATAGCAGTTGGTTTTCTTAGTTAGTGAAGAAACTGTCAAATGATTACAGTTAATGAAATACTACTTGACATATATGTTATAATCTGTGAGCGGTATAAAGATCTGCACAACATGGAGTCCACTCTCATCAAAAAAGATTGTCTGTAAGTATCACATACTATAACCCACATCTCTGAACATTCATACCAAACATGCCAAACCAACAAACACTGAGGTTGTCATCAAGTCACTTCCCAAGCCTCCTAGAACAAGTAACATTAAGCTTCAGCAGAGACCTACAGACATGACATCATCGAGGTCACACATAGTAAAGAGTCAACATGCTGCAGACTGTAAACCATTTACTATCAATAAAACAGTATTAACAAACAGAAATCTCACAGTAATTGGTGACTCCATTGCTAGGCATGCTGAATCCATGCTTATGAGGCTAAGGAGGACAGAATGACAGTTATCTCCACAGTATTAGGATCCATGATGTAACAAGGGCTTGGCACTTTAGTCCCTTACACCAGGCAAATACAAGTATAACATCAGGGTAGCCCATGTGGATGCGAATAACATAAAATACTCAGCACTGAGAGGCATGCAGGGAAACATATTGGACCTCAATAAGTATGTATCAAATGCAGGTAAGATTGTTGTCCTGAGTGGATTCCTACCTTCACCCAGAATGATACTAAAATACAAAAAAAAAAAAAAAACACAACTGGCTTCAACAATTTGGTATGTATTCGTTATCATTTGGAAAAGTGGAAGCAAGATGGTACAGCAATGGTTAGCAATGTTGCCTCACAGCAAGAGGTTCTATGGTTTGATTCTCAGTGGGGATGCCTAATGTGTGGACTCTGCATGTCCTTGCTGTATTCATGCAGGTGCTCCAATTTCCTCCCGCATTCCAAAGACATGCAGTAGATGGATTGGACATTCTAAATTGGTAGTAGGTGTGAGTGTACATGCATATGTGTGGTACAGAAGAACAACTGTAGCAGGGCTAGCCACCCAGTAGTGTAAACATTGGCTCTAGAGGATTGTCACTGTTAAAGTGACACCCAGACCCCATGTGCAAAAATGTAAAAAAAGGGGTTTGTGGGTGTATGAATGGACTTGGTGTAATTATTGGGGGGCCAGTATGTGTCATCTTAGGATGACATGGTAAACAGATCAACTTGCTTCACAAAGTGTGGCCTGCACATTTTTTTCCATGGCCAATGCCCTTTTTGCACCATGTCTGCAAAAGAACTTGACTAAATTGACCATTTGGGCACAGGAGAATAATATGTTGATAAATACATAAAAAACTAAGCATATGAGATTTGGGAGAAATAAATTGAAATGGATATATTTAATACAGGCACACTGAGAATGAAACTGTAGATTCATTTAAGGACCAGGATATATGGGTAGATCTAGCTATGTTTTTTTCTAATCATATCAACTAATTGGTTAATGTTAGTTATAGAACTATAGGTTGTATAAAAAAAATATAAAGTCTAGGAAATCAGAAATTATGAAGTTATTGTTTGTTAATTACATTAGACTAAAACTTGAGTATGGAATAACAATACAGAAACCATATAAGAAAATAAACATGAGTAAACTGGAAAGAGCACAGAAGAAATATACCAAAAGCATCCATGGATGTGAAAATTTAACTTATTAAGAAAGTCTAAAATATCTGAACTTGTACAGTGTCTCTTATAGATATTTAAGAGGAGATTCAGGTATGTAAGGCATTTAGAGACAACTATCTCTGGGAATGTCTGGGGTTATCAAAAAGTAGTAGGGAATCATCAGACAAGCTATGTAGAGGATTCTATAGAAATGCAAAGTGTAGTTACTGGTTCTCTGAGAAAGCACCTGCATGGAACAGACTAACAAACTACATTAAAGCAAGCACTCATTTAGATATCTTTAAGACTAGCCTGGACCTTATTATGAAAAAATACTTTTGGTATACTGGCAGGCTAGAAAGGTATTAATGTCCATGCTTATAATATTTGTATGTATAGTGTTTTTTAGGCAGAAAAGAGCTACTGGACATTATGATTTATAGGTCATAGGTACTAGGCTATTCGCCCTAGGGCCTACACAAGCCTAGCCAAAAAGGTACCCTGGCTTTCGCCACCCAAGAAAATTATTTCCTGTGCTCCTGTCAAGAAGAACCACAGAAGTGATCCCCGGGGTGAACTTCCTATTACCCATCCAATCATCAAGATTTTTCTTGAATAGTGTTAATGAGGAGCACAGTTTGACAAAGATAGGTAGTCTGTTCCAGAGTATGGGAATTCTCTGGGACAGGAATCTATCCCTCCAGCATGTTCTGTTTATTGTGGTGACAAGGTTTAGGTCTCTAGAGCGTGTAGCTCAGAGGGATTGGGATTTCTTTAAGTGGAGCATGTCCAACAGCTCTGGGTTTGACATAGCTTTGTATGTTAGGCAGAGATCGCCTCTGAGTAGGCGATATGCGACGGAGTAAAGCTGGAGTTTTTTGAGACGGTCTGCATAAGGCATCTGTTTGAGGCCAGTAATCCTCTTTGTGAGATATTTTTGCAGCCTTTCCAGTTGTTGTAGATGTCTTGTGAGGTACATATCAAAAGGGGCATTGTTTATAATGGGTCTAATGAGTGATGAGTAGAGGGGAACAATGACCTCTTCTTTTCTGGATGAGAAACCTTTTGTAATGAGGTGTGCCATGTAGAAGGATTTCCTGACCACTGTGGCGATGTGATTATCAAAGGAGAGACTACTGTCCACCTGTGTATCAAGGTCTCTTATCACACTTTCAGTGTTAAGTAGACTACCGTCTATGTGGTAGTTCATGGGTACAGAGTTTTTACCAAAGGGGATGACAATGCACTTTTTGGCATTGAGCTTAAGACCATGTCTTTGACACCAGGCATCTGTTTCAGTGAGGCCCTTTTGTAGGATGTCCACATCGTTAGGAGTTTCAATTATGGCTCCTAGTTTGCAGTCATCTGCGAATTTAGTTAGCCAAAGACCTTCTATATTAGCCTGTACTTCAGAGAAGTAGGTACCAAACAGGAGAGGACCCAGGACTGAACCCTGTGGTACTCCACTTGTCACTGGTCTGAAGTCTGATTTAGAGTCTGCTACTTTCACGGTGTGGGTTCTGTCAGTAAGCCAGTTGGCAACTCATCTTGTGACATAGGGATTTATATCTAGTTTAGTGAGTTTATCTATAATTCCAGAGTGGGGGATGGTGTTGAACGCCTTGGTGAGTACTAGATAGACTGTGTGAACCACCTTACCCTCATCTATGGCTTTGGTGACTATTTCAAAGAAGTCTATCAGGTTTAGGAGACATGATCTGCCTTTTACAAACCCAAACTGTGTGGGGTCCAGAGTTTGGAGATCTCCAGTGTCTTTGCTTATGAGTTCCATGATGATACGTTCCATGGTCTTGCAGACGAGGCTTGTCAGGCTAATGGGGCGGTAGTACCTGGGGTCTGTTGTGCCCCCCCCCCTTTGTGGAGTGGGATAACTGTCGCGGTGCACCATTCAATGGGCACAAAGCCTGAGGTGAGGCTATGATTGAACATGGCACTTAGGTGGGGTGCCAGTTCATTCTGTAGTTCATGTAGAAGGCAGCCTGGGATGTTGTCAGGTCCCATGGATGCTGTGTTCTTGGTTTTGGAGAGTGAAGTTTTTACCCGTACAGCTGTGATTACAGGAACTTTGCATTCTTCCAGTATAAAGATGGGCCTTTAGGGGGTGAGAGGGGGGTAAGGTTAGCACTCAACCTATCTGCCAGGATGTTGGCAATATCAGTTGGTTCTGTATATTTAGTGTCATTGTGCTGTAACTCAGAGCAGATCTGAGTGTTGCCATTGAGATTTTTGACATAGCTATAGAATGCTTTGTGGGTGTCTTTAGAATCAGTGGCAATTTTGTTTTCATAACTAGCTTTGGAGGATTTTATCAGGGATCTCAGCTTCTTACTGAGGCTGACCAGGGAGTTCCTCCAATCGTGGGATTTTACTCTTTTTTGCAACAGTTTCTTTCTTCTGTTGAAGAGTTTGTTTATGGCAGAAGACCACCAGATTGGCTTCTTTTTTTGGAGGATAGCATCTTGGTTCTGTTAGGGATAGCACGATCCATGCACTCGTGTAAGTGCTTATAAAGTGCATTTGTGTAGGATTCAGCAGTCGTACCTCTATTGTCCATCTGCATGGGTGTCGTGAAGTTTGCCACTTCTGTCTTAAGAAGCGTGAAGTTGGCTTTGGAGAAATTTTTTACAGTTGTTTTCCTAATGGGGGGTGGGAGCGGGATGTGGATGTCTAGGGTGATTAGCTTGTGGTCAGATCTGACCAACGAGGAGCTGACCTCTGGTATGGAACAGCGGTCACCCATGTTGGTGATGACCAGGTCTAGGATATTGCTGCCCCTGGTGGGGGTGTGGATAAGCTGATCCAAAGCATTGGAATTGATGATTTCCAGAAAACATTGAGCAAAAGAGTTGGTACATGAGTAGTTTTCCCAGTTAATGGTAGGGTAGTTGAAATCACCTATTATTAGAGTGTTGGGTTGTACCTTAATATTTTCCAGTGTATCAAGAAAATAGGAGTGGGAACCCTGGGGTATGGTGGGGGTTCTGTAGCAAGCTACAATCTGGATTGTGGTTTTGCCCAGAGTTAGTTGAACTTGGATAATCTCAGATGCATTATGCTGAGCAACTAGCTTGGAGGTGTGGATATCCTTAATGAATATGGACCCGCCTCCACCTTTAGTGTTTCTGTCTGGGTTTGGTGGCCGAAAGGTGTGGCATGAATTATAACCTGGTAATGCAGGGGTGCTCTCTGGAGCTTTGAACCAGGTCTCTGTCACTGCACAGATGTCAATGTTCTCCATTTTAAGGAGTGCCTCGAGTGAGTGCATTTTGAGGTTTAGACTTCTAGCATTGAGTAGCATTACCCTCAGATTTTGCTTGCTTGTACCTGTTACGATGGTGAATTTGTCATTTGAACCTTGCCTAAAAAAGGCACTATAGGGGTGGCAAGAGCCTTTTCCAGTATCCAGAATCCCAAGTGCGACAGGTGCAGGCCACCTCTGGCAAAGCAGTGTGGTCTGTTGATCATGTCATCCCAGGCAGACAGATACTGGATTCCCTTAGAATGACACCAGAAGCTTAGCCAGTTGTTAAAGTCAATCATTTTGTCCTTGTACTGTGGTGTCATTCTGGGTGATGGCAGGATACTACTCAGGGCTAGGGTCATACCAGCCTGGGCTACAAGATCGGAGAGCTCCTCCATGTCTCTTTTCATGTAGTCCAGGGAGGTACGTCTCAGGTCATTCTCACCAACATGGACAATGACAGAGTCATATTTGTACTTGTTGTGGAGTGACCTGAGTGTGTGCATTATGTGGTGGATCCTGGCACCTGACAGGCAGCTGACAGTAACTTTTTCCTTGCTTAGCCTGGTGAGTGGAACATTAGTGTGTCTGACTATAGAGTCACCTATGACTAGAGTGTTGGGTACATTATGCCTTATGGGCTGTAGTTGAGTGGCACACTGAGTATGTGGGCTATGTGTCATTTGGGTTGTGTTGGGGGGGTGGAGGTTGCTTGCATTTCTGCTTTGGAGGTCTCTGCTGTTTGGGCAGATTTGTACTGAGAGCTTCCGCGAATGTAGGTATGTGTTTTGTGCTTCTGTGTGTGTGTCTTTTGGTGGTGTAGGTTTAAAGGACTATGTGATGAGTGTGGTGCGGTGCAAGTGTTTAGCTTCTCCTCTTGGCTATCTAGGCCAGCCTTTGGTGAAGAGAGCTTTGCTTCCATTTAGCAGGCAAAAATAAAGTTACAGCAAATCCCAAATAAAACTATTTCAAGGTTGTTCTTCTCAATGCCAACAGCCTTAATAACAAACTGTTGGAGCTTAAGGCTCTCCTGTAACTTGAACACATCCATGTGTGTTTTGTAACTGAGATATGGTTTAGTTGTGAAGATATCATTCCCTCCTTACCTGGTTTAGCACTTCCCATTCAGGCCTGAATGAAACTATGTGGGGTTTCCATCTTTGTCAGAAACCATACCACCTCTGTACAGATTTCCTCAGACCCTCAAACAGAAATCAATGAACTCCAGCTTACCCTAAAGAAAACAAATTATCAATTTATTGACAATTATAAGATACCTCACATATCCTCAGATAACCATTAGATATTTCTAAAAGTGCTTTCTTAAATACCCATAATGAAAAATATTTTTATTGGGTTATTTTAACTATCCATTGGTAAACTGGTTCACTTATATCTCAAAGGTTGAACTTAATGAAATCAGTACAACAGATACCTAACCAGCCATTGGGGGGGGGGGGGCTGCAAAATATTCTGGATCTTGTCCTTATAGCTTCCTTATGTACCTTGCCTATACTGTCCCCAACTCCGGTTAAATTTGTCCATAAACTAGTCATATTCCTTTTACAGTATCAGACATTCCTCCATCCTCATGAACAAATCTGGATTTAATTACTTTAGAAGAACAAACTTACTCAAACTCCTTCTTGAGCTCTTAAAAGTTTTCTAGTAATATCACTAGCCCCCATGCAAAAGAGTTCCACTTACATCTGGAAAAGTGCTTAGGCATGTCAGTCCTTACCAAAACAGAATATACTGGAAAATTCAAAAACAGACCACCCTGGTGGTATACAAGTATAAATAAGCTGCATAACAAAGTAAAACATCTAAAGTTATATAATAAATGAAAATTTGCCTAGACAAAACATTATATCAAAAGAATCGGCAAACAATAAAAACTATATTCAGAAGAGCAAAGCTAAACACAGACTGGAATTATCATCCCAAAGGACAATTATAGGTCTTCCTTTAATTATATCAGAATATTAAGAAACAGCACCTAAAAAGGACATAGCAAATGTCTTTGCAGATAAGTTTAGGGCAAATTTTACCCAGGAAACAGCCTTGAAAATTTTGCAAATCCCTGAATGTTTTACATCAAGTAAGACCTTAAAGGAACATGCCCTAACTGTACTTTCAAAATCCAGAAATACTACTTTTTTGTGAGCAAACAAAATACTTTGATACCTAATAAATTCTGACAAGTGTGCCCTCAAGGAATCCCTTCTAAAATTGTTTACCTTAAGTTTAATGACATCGTATGTCCCTGAAGTATGGATAATTGTAATGGCCTTTTATAAGGGAGGCCCCATCACACACTTGAGAGACTAAGGATCTATCAGTCTAACTAATCTAATCTGCAAAGCCATAGACTTCTTTACATCTGACTTCATAAAATGTGATGTCAAAAATATGATTTACCTTGACCCTCAACAGTTTGGTTTTCTAAGACTGATCATATTTACTTACATTGTATGACTTCTTTGAGAGAGTCACAGAGGTTGTGGGCAATGGTCACTTAGACTATGCAGTCTATCTGGCTCTGGCAAGGGCATTTGACATCACCCCCCATTTTACTAATGTAACTAAACTAAGACAACTAAATGCAGGCCTGTAAGGGGTAAGGATAGCAAACTGGTTAGCTAGGGTTAAATTATTCCCGGCTCCACTAATTCTCCTCTTCAGTTTTTCAGTTGAAACTAGTCTAACTCTCAACCTAAGCACTCAAAAAGCATCCTACAGTCCAGCACTTGCTCTGACCTAATAGCAAGCACTAATATAATACGACACTTAACTGCCCAGCAGGGCAAGGCTCTTTATCCACCCCTCACCAACCAAGCGACTAAGCAGCTCAACCTACTATTCAGGCATGACCAAAGGGCAACTTCAGGTGTACTCTCCAGTCCAGCTGGTGAATCTGGGTATCCTGAGGCAATCTTACAACTGCCTCATGTACACAGACAACCCTCTCCTCCTACCACAAAACACTAACATATGCGAGAGATGCAATTATACAGCCAAACTGGAGGCTAAGGTCTCTCCACCCAAGACTGGAACAAGCAGTCATGAGGAGAAGGTTAACACATGCATCACACCTACAGCCTCACATAGACCTACTAAACCAGCACTGGCAAAAAGTACACAAATACACAAAATCATACTCAGAGGCTCTAAATAAAAACCTGCAAAAGCATCAGGGAGCTCCAAAGCAGACACCCACAAAACCTGCACATCCCGTCACAAACCAGACAACACATAAAACACAAAATCAGTGTGCCGCACAATCACAGCCCTTAAGGCGAAATAACATACCTAATACACTAGTAATAGGTGACTCAATAGTCAGGCACACTGACACCCCAGTCACTAGGCTGGAAAAGTAGAAGGTTACTGTTAGCTGCCTATCGGGAGCCGGAATCTGCCACATATCACAAGCACTCAGGTCACTCCAGAACAAGTACAAATATGACTCTGTCATTATTCATGTTGGTGTGAATGACCTGAAATGTACCTCCCCGGACTATATGAAAAGAGACATGGAAGAGCTCTCTGATCATGTAGCCCAGGCGGGTATGACCCTGACCCTGAGTAGCATCCTGCTCTCACCAAGAATGATACCTCAGTATAAAGAAAAAATTATCAATTTCAACAATTGGCTAAGCTTCGGGTGTCATTCAAAGGGGATCCGGTGTCCGTCAGGCTGGGATGACATGCTCAATAAGCCGCGTTGCTTCACAAGAGATGACTTGCACGTGTCACCCCTTGGCTTTAGATTACTGGCCAAGGCACGTGCTGCCCCCATAGTGCCTTTTTAGGCAAGGCACAAAATTCAAACACACCACCATAAACAGCACAAGTAAAAAAATGAGGGTTATGCTACTCAATGCCAGGAGTTTAAATCTCAAAATGTATGTGCTCGAAGCACTCCTAAGTATGGGGCACATCGACATCTGTGCAGTAACTGAAACCTGGTTCAAGGCTCCAGAGAGCACTCCAGCATTACTGGGCTACAACTCATACCGCACATTTTGGCCACAGAACATGGACCGAAACACAAAAGGAGGGGGTGTATCCATATTCATCAAGGATACTCACACCTCCAGGTTAGTGGCGCAGCATGATACCTCTGAGATCATCCATGTGCAACTAACATCGGGCAAATCTGCAATGCAAATTGTAGCCTGCTACAGATCACCCTCCATGACCCAGGACCACCACTCTGCCTTTCTGGAGACACTGGAAAACATGAAGGTCCTGCCGAACACCCTGATATTGGGAGATTTCAATTACCCTACCATTAACTGGGAAAACTACTTGAGTACAAACTCCCAGGCTTAGTGCTTCCTGGAATTTATCAACTCAAATGCCCTGGATCAGCTGGTAAACTCCCCTACCAGAGGCCACAACATATTAGACCTGGTCATCACCAACATGGGTGACAGGTGTTCCGTACTGGAGGTCAACCTGTCACTGGTTAGATCAGATCATAAACTAATCACCCTGGATGTCCACACCCCACCACCAACTGCAGCCAAGGAAACCACAGTGAAAAACTTTTCTAAAGCAAACTTCACCTTACTTAAGGCAGAGGTGGTAAGTTTCACAGCCCCCACGCTAAAGGATAACACTGCCCAAGATGCACAATCCTTTACAATTGCACTCTATGAGCACCTACAAGGATGCATGGATCATGTCATCCCTAGCAAGAACAAGACTCACTCCCCTAAGAGAAGGAAACCTGTCTGGTTGACTTCTGCCATAAACAGGTTATACAACAGAAGGAGGAAACTAGTTCAGAAAAAAAGCAAATCCCAAGAAGGAAAAACATCCCTGATCAGTATCAGTAAGAAACTAAGGTCCTTCATAAAATCATCGAAGGCTAACTTCGAAAGAAAAATAGCCAAGGATTCGAAAGATAACCACAAAGCCTTCTTTAGCTGTCAAGAATCTAAGTGGCAATTCGCAGATATGCTCTGAGCTAGTGCAAAATAGCACAAAATATACTGAACCTACTGATATTGCCAACATCCTGGCAGATAGATTCAGTGCAAACTTCACCTCCCTCTCACCTTCAAAAGGGCCCACAACAATACCGGAAAGGTGTAGTGTCCCGAAAATCACAGAAGCACAGGTGAAAACAGCCCTTTCAAAAGCCAAAAACACAGCATCAATGGGGCCAGATGGTGTCCCAGGCTGCATCTTGCACGAACTACAGAACGAACTAACCCCCCACCTAAACATGCTGTTCCACCTCAGCCTCTCCACAGGCTACATGCCCATAGAATGGCGCACAGCAATGGTTATTCCGCTCCACAATGGAGGGGCCACAACTGACCCTGGTAACTATCACCCCATAAGCCTGACTAGCCTGGTCTGTAAGACTATGGAGCGCATCATCATGGAACTCATTATTAACAAAGATATTGGGAACCTCCAAACACTTGACCCAACCCAGTTTGGCTTTGTAAAGGTCAGATCATGCATACTAAACCTGGTTGACTTTTTTGAGACAGTCACCAAGGCCATAGACAAGGGAAAGGTGGTTCGCACAGCCTACCTTGATCTTGCCAAGGCGTTCAACATCATTCCTCACTCAGGTATTATAGAAAAACTCAAAAGCCTGAACATAAACCCCTACGTCGCAAGATGGGTTGCCAACTGGCTTACAGACAGAACTCACACGGTAAGAATAGCGGGCTCCAGGTCGGACTCTAAACCAGTCACAAGTGGTGTCCCACAAGGCTTAGTTCTGGGACCCCTACTGTTCGGCATATATTTCTCAGAAGTACAGGCAAACACTGGAGGACTATAGCTAACCAAGTTCGCCAATGACTGCAAACTGGGAGCCATAACTGACTTTCCGGCTGACATGGACATCCTTCAAAAAGGTCTTACTGAGACAGACACCTGGTGTCAAAATCATGGCCTCAAGCTAAATGCCAAAAATGCATAGTCATCCCATTTGGGAAAAACAAAACACCCATGAATTACAACATAGGTGGCAGCCCTCTTAATACAGAAGAGGTAATAAGAGCTCTGGGGACCCAGGTAGATAGTAATCTCTCCTTTGACAATCATATTGCCAAAGTAGTTAGGAAATCCTTCTATGTGGCCCATCTAATTACTAAGGGGTTCGCATCTAGAAATAAAGAGGTTATAGTGCCCCTCTACTCGTCACTCATCAGACCCATCATAGAGTACAATGCCCCATTTGGGATGTACCTCACAAGACACTTCCAACAGCTGGAAAGACCACAAAAGCACCTCATCATTAGGATTACTGGCCTCAAACATATGTCCTATGCAGCCCGATTTCAAAAACTCCAGCTGTACTCAGTGGCATATCACTTACTCAGAGGTGATCTCTGCCTGACTTACAAAGCCATGTCCAACTCAGAATTGAAGGACATGCTCCATTTAAAGAAATCCAAGTCACTGCAAGCCACGCACTCTAGTGAGCTAAACCTCACCACAACAATAAATAGAACATGCTGGAGGGATAGATTCCTATCACAGAGACTCCCCATGCTTTGGAACAAAATTCCTAACTACATTAGGCAGAGCCCCTCACTAACACTCTTCAAGAGAAGCCTTGATGAGTGGATGGGTAACAGAAAATACACCCCTGGGATCACTTCATTGGCTCTGCTTGACAGAGGCTCAGTTAATTAATCAATGGGGCAGCAAAAGCCGACACACTCTGGCTAGGCTTAAAAATGCCCTCGGGCAGATAGCCTAGTACCTACCTATGAACCTATGAACTAAAAGATAGAACCCACATGGTTAAAGTAGCAGGTGCTACCACAGAAAGCAAGAAATTAACTAGCTCCTTTTTGCCATAAATTTCTTAGTCTCCAAACCATAAATCCAGATCTGTGGCTAATGAAATTTGTTGATGACTGTAAGTTGGGTAATACTGTCTAATCACCCCTTGGCATGGTGTCACCACAGCAGGAAGTAATCCTCACTAAACAATGATGTACTGAAAAAGGACTAACACTAAATGAAAAAAATATATAGTATTGTTGCATTTGACAAAAACAAATTCTCATCTACAGCTTGTGCCATAGTTAGTACCCCACCCCAACTGACCTGGTAATCAGAGATCTTGATAACTGGGTTGGCAACACCCCCCCCCCCCCCCATTTTGGCTGCCATGTATCATTAGTAGTCAGGAAATCATTCTATTTAGTACAGCTGATATTCAGGTCAAAAGATGTTATCATCTGATTGCACTCTGCTCTAATAAAACAAATTATAGAATGTAATGCCCTCAAGCATATGTTTGGTATGTACCTGTCCAGATACACTGTATGGCTATAAAACCCCCAGCATTTCCTAACCAAAAAGGTACCTTATCTAAAAATCATGAGCTACCAAGACAAGCTTAAATCCCTATTTCTATACTCAATCTCTTATAGACTCTTAGAAGGAGATATATGATGTCACGCATTCTGTTCCATCAAGGAGCAAATCCTCCTTGACCTTTTACATCTCCACAAAACAAACAGCTCCACTAACACTAGATATAAGGAACTGAATTACCACCAACTCATAAACAAAACTCACTAGAGTGACAGACTTATTGCACAGTGCTTACCGCATCTCTGGAATAAACTGCCCTTACCCGTGAAAAAGAGTGACAACCTGATATCCTGCAAAACTAATCTTGATGACTGGATGGACAACTGCAAATTCATCCCAGGCCTGACTTGCTGTGTACTTATAGAATCAGGAGGTTAATTGTGAGGATGGATATCAGCATTGTGTAAATGGTCACCTGACAACTGGCTTTATAATTCCTATGACCCTATAATAAAGTTTACATAAACATCAAGAGTCAACCTAGATAAGTGTAAGAATTAATCCAGTCAATAATTTCCCGATTCTGGTTCATTTTGTGGTCCGTGGGCTGCTCATCAACAGCATCATAACTTGCGTTTTTGCTAGTATTGATCATAACAAAATGATAGTTTGAATGTTCCCCATCTGTTGACCAGAAGGCTCAGTGAAATGTTTACTACTCAATGCGAAATGCAGGTGCTCATTTTGGCACAGTCACTATACCTAGCTAAAGTGTGCTGCACTACTGCATAAATGTGCGACCCCATATTTTATTATTATTTATTTATTTTACATTTGTTAACCAGGTTAGTCTGGCTGAGCTTTTGGCTCATTTTCAGCAGAGACCTGGGGAGAAAAGCTCCTCAGGACTAGAAAACAATTTATTAAATGTTAGTAACATAACAATCAGCCATAGGATCGCAGAGACCTGGAGAGAAAAAAAGATCCTCAGGCAATTCAATTATACAGATTATTAACAATTGCAGACAAGTATGTGAGTTGTTACAAACGAGGTTTTAAACAATTAGAAGAAGAAAATGTCACTAGTTACAATATTATTTAAGCTGCTTAGAGCAAAATCTTATCTTACTTTCATCAGAGTACATCTGCAATTGGACATGCAGGTGTCACTCCCACAGTTGTTCTGTGTCCAAAGCTTTCCAAGGGATGAGTGAAATGATTGTCATCTGTTCATTCTCATTCTCACCCAGGTCATTAACTCACCTAGGTCATAGGATCATAGGATCATAGGAGGTTACTAGGCTAATGGCACAAGGGCCCTTATAAGCCTAGCCAAGTACAACCCCTGTTCCCGAGAATGTCAAGGTATTAAGCCAAAAACTACTGTCCCTATCCAAGACGGACACAGGTAAAACTCCCAGGGTGAATTTGTGGTTTCCTATCCACTCATCCAGATTACGCTTAAATAGGGTCGGCGAGGGGCTCTGCTTCACCTGAATTGGAAGTTTCTTCCAGAGGAGAGGTAACCCCTATGAGACATATCTGTCTCTCCAGCAAGTCTTGTTGATGTCACATTCTAGGTTGAGTTCCCTAGAGCGAGTGCATCTTATACCAATTGATTTATGAATATTCAGCATTTCCATTAGACCATGATCTGAGATTGCTTTATATGCAAGGCAGAGGTCATTTCTGTGTAGTCTGCAATGCACAGAGTATAGTGACAGTGATTTCAGTCTGTCAGCATATGACATTTGCTGAAGATCCTGAATTTTCTTTATAAGAAACCTTTGAGGCCTTCCCAAAGGTAGCATTGTACTCTATTATTGGCCTGGTCAGTGAGGAATACATGGGGATAATAACCTCTTTTGTTCTGAATGCAATGCCCTTACTTATGAGGTAGGTGAAGTAGAAAGCCTTTCTTACCACTGTGGAGATGTGGTGGCCAAAGAAAAGGTTGCTATCAACCTGTGTGCCCAAATCTCTCAACACTGATTGTCCTCTTAGGGTGTTGTCATTAATGTGGTAATCTTCAGGGATGTTGCCCTTGCCGAAGGGGATGATAATGCATTTTTTGCATTGAGTTTTATTTCATGACTTTGACACCAGTTGTTTGTGTAAGTCCCTCCTGTAAGATGTTGACATCATTTGGAGACTCGATGACTGCACCTAGTTTGCAATCATCAGCATACTTTGTCAGCCAGAGGCCTTTTGTTTTAGCCTGTACATCTGAGAAGTAGATTCCAAACAATAGGGGCCCTAGCACATATTCCTGTGGAACACCACTGTTTATGGGTCTTGTGATGGAGGTAGAGTCACCTATTTTGACAGTGTGCTTTCTATCCGTGAGCCAGTTTGCAACACACCTGACAATATGCAGGTTTATCTCCAGCTGGGTGAGTTTATCAATGATGCCTTAGTGGGGAATAGTGTCAAAGGCCTTGGCCAGGTCCAGGTAGGCTGTATGCAAAGATTTGTCTTTGTCCAGGGCTTTTGTGTCTGTCTCAAAGAAGTCCACTAAGTTCAAGAGGCAGGATCTCCCTTTAACAAAGCCAAATTGGGTTGGGTCAAATGTTTGGAGGTCTCTTATATCTTTATTGATAAGGTCCATGATTATTCTTTCAATAGCCTTGCAGATTAAGCTGGTCAGGCCTATGGATCTATAGTTCCCAGGGTCTGTGGAGGTGCCTTCTTTATGAAATGGGATGATGGTTGATGTTTTCCATTCAGCAGGTACAAAACCAGTGCTTAGACTGTGGTTACAGAGAGTACCCAGTAGTGCAGCTAGTTCCTGTTTTAATCGATTTTAAACACAGCCTGGGATATAATCAGGTCCCACAGAGGCTGTGTTTTTACCTTTGGAGAGAGTGTTTACGACCTTTTCCTTGGAGATACTAGGTTGAGGGTAGGTGGTAGGAATGCTTTGGGGGATATGTGACAGAGACAGGGGGGGAGAAGTTTTCACTGAACCTGTCAGCTAGCTGGTTGGCTATTTCTGTGGGTTCAGTATTTGTGGTGCAATTAACAACCAGTTCTGAGCAGATCTGGGTTTTTCCTTTAAGGTTTCTGATGTAGCTAAAGAAAGCCTTATGGTTATCCTTAGTGAAGGAGGCTAATTTGGATTCATAGGTAACTTCAGAATGCCTTACAAGTTGTCTTATTTGCTTGTTTAAGCTGAGGAGGGAATGCTATAAATTCAGAGACTGTTCCTTCCTGCTCTTGGACAGCAATTATTTTCTTTTATTGTATAACCTGTTAATGGAGGATGTCCACCAGCCAGGCTTGCTCTTTCTTGAGGCTCTTGTCTTGATCCTATCAGATATGGCTGAGTCAATACATTTATATAGCCAGTATAGGTGTCCATGCCACCAGTGTGGAGGCGGCAATGAATCTATTAATGCCATCACGTATTAGGTCTAAATAGCTTTGGAGAAGTTTTCTTTATTCTTGTTGCTGCTAATGGGGGGGGGGGGCTACTTCAAATGAGACTGATTTATGATCAGGCCACACCCATGTTAGTGAGCACCAGATCTAGAATGTTTGGCCCCCTTGTGGGGGTGTCAACCAACCGGTCCAGCACTGGAGTTGATGAAGTCTAAGAACATTTGTGCAAGTGTGTTAGTACACATATAATGTACCCACTCTATGGATGGGTAGTTAAAATCAACTAAAACCAGGGTGTTTGGTTGTCTCCTGAGTGATTCAAGGAGACCCAAATATGCAGTGTGGGTATTCTGGTTCATGGAGAGGGTCCCATAACTGGGAATAAGTCAATTGAACCTGGATTAGTTCAAGGGAATATTTTGCTTAACCAATCTAGAGGTATATTTATCTTTTCTGAAAATTGATACTCCGCCTCCTTTAGTTGTAGCACTTTCAGTTTGTGGTCTGAATATGTGGAAGGCATTATAACCCAGTATGGCTGGGGTACTTTCCACAGCCTTAAACTGAGCCCCTTTAACTCAGCATCTTCTAAGGTGAGGGCTGCTTCCAGTGAATGCAGTTTTATGTTTAGACTCCTGACGTTTAGCAGCATAACCTTGAGGTTGCTTTTTGAAGATATTTTTTAAGTCAGGAATATTGTTGTTGTGACTGCCTAAAAAAGTCACTATGGGGGAGGCAAGAGCCTTAGCCAGTATAGTAGCATCTTAGGTGAATGTAGTACGCTGCTCAAGGCTAGGGCATACCTGCCCGAGACACACATTCATAGAGCTCAGTCACATCTCTCTTCATATTGTCCAGTGAGGTACATCTCAAGCCACTCACACCAACATGAACTATGACGGAGTCATAAGGGTACTTATGGAGAGACTTGAGTGTGTGTGTTCTGGCGGATCCTAGCACCCGACAGATAGCTGACTATAACCTTCTCCTTGTCCAGCCTGGTGAGTGGGACATCTGTGTGTCTCACTATAGAGTCACCTATGACCAAAAAACTTGGTTTAAAGGTGTTTTGCCTTAGGGGCTTGTTTGGCGAGACATTTGTGCTTGTGGTTTTATGTGTATTGAATGCTGAATGCTGTAGGTACTGTATTAGGTATAGCATGTTTGTGTTTCAGAGGTCTCTGGTGTTTAGATAAATTTCTTGTGAGTACCTCTGCATATGATGGTTTATGTGTTGAGAGTGTGATTTGTGCAGGAGTCATAGTATGTGGGTTGACAAACTGTTCGGTGTCACTGTTCTGTGAATGAGAGAGCAAGGATTCCAAATTTTTAGTGAATATGCATAGGTTCATAGGTGTGTACTAGGCTAATGGCCCTGGAGCCTTTACAAGCCTAGCCCATAGGAGTACCCTGGGATCATGCCACCGACCTTAGTTCCCAGTGCCTCTGTCAAGTAGAGCCACTGGAGTGATCCCCTGGGTGAATTTTCTATTTCCCATCCACTCTTCAAGATTTCTTTTGAAGAAGGCCAGTGAGGCACTCTGCTTGACATGTATGGGAAGTCTATTCTATAGCATGGGCAGTCTCTGGGTATGAATCTGTCTCTCCAGCTTGTTCTGTTGATTGTGGTAATGAGGTTGAGGTCTCTGGAGCATGTAGTGCAGAGAGATTGGGATTTCTTTAGATGAAGCATTTCTAACATAGCTGGGTTAAACATGGCTTTGTAAGTCAAGCAGAGATCGCCTCTAAGTAGGTGATATGAGACAGAGAATAGTTGGAGTTTTTTGAGTCTGTCCATATAGGACAAGTGTTCATGAGCTAGGATCCTCTTTGTGAGGTACTTTTGTGGCCTCTCGAGTTGTTGCAGGTATCTAATAAGGCACATGCCAAATAGGGCATTGTACTCAATGACTGGCTTAATGAAGAAAGAGTAGAGAGAGACAATGGCCTCTTTCTTCCTGAATGCAAAACCCTTAGTAATGAGATGTGCCATATAGAAGGACTTTCTGACCACAGTGGCAATGTGGTGGTCAAAAGAGAGGTTGCTGTCAACCTGTGTTCCCAAATCTCTTATAATGCCTTCTGTGTTCAGTGTACCATCATCGATGTGGTAATTCATGGGAACCGGGTTTTTCCCAAAGGGGATGATGACACATTTTTTGGCATTGAGTTTAATGCCATGGTTCTGACACCAGTCGTTGGTCTCAGTGAGGCCTTTCTGTAGGATGTCAGCATCACTTGGGGAGTTAATTATGGCTCCCAAATTGCAATCATCTGTGAACATTGTCAGCCAGAGTCCCTTCGTGTTGGCCTGGATCAGAGACGTAGATACCAAACAGGAGAGAACCCAGGACTGAACCCTGTAGGACACCATTCATGACTGGTCGGCAGTCTGACTTGGAGTCAGCTACTTTCATACTCTGGGTTCTATTTGTGAGCCAGTTTGTAACCCACCTAATGATATAGGGGTTGATGCCTAGTTTAGTGAGTTTTTCTATGATTCCTGAGTGGGAAATGCTATCAAAAGCCTTGGCCAGATCAAGATAGGCTGTATGAACTACATTGCCTTCATCCACAGCACTGGTGACTGACTCAAAGAAGTTAACCAGGTTGAGAAGGCATGACCTACCCATCACAAAACCAAACTGTGTGGGATCCAGAGTTTGGAGATTCCCTATATCCTTGTTTATTAGGTCCATGATGATGTGTTTCATAGCTTTGCATATCAGACTCATCAGGCTAATGGTGCAATAGTTCTCAGGGTCTGTAATGGCTCCTCCTTTTGTGGAGAGGGATGACTGTAGCAGTGCGCCATTCGGTAGGGACAAAGCCTGAGGTGAGGCTGTGATTGAACAGGGCACAGAGGTGAGGTGCCAGTTCACTATGTAGTTCATGTAGAACACAGCCAGGAATATTGTCAGGTCTCATAGAAGCTGTATTCTTGGCCTTGGACAGTGCTGTTTTATCCTGTGCAACAGTCATACTGGGTGCCTGGCAATCTACTGGTATTGTGATTGATCCTTTGTTGGGAAAGAGAGGGGTAAAGTTGGCACTGAATCTGTCGGCCAGTATATTGGCAATACCTGTTGGCTAAGGGTCCCATTGTGCAATAGCTCCATGAAAATCTGGGTATTGCCATGGAGATTCTTTACATAACTATAGAAGGCCTTGTGGTTGTCTTTACTATCTATTGCAATTCTGTTTTCATAGCTAGCTTTAGAGGATTTAATGAGGGATCTCAACTTTCTGTTGAGGCTAATAAGGGAGTTTTTCCAGTCTTAGGACGTCCACTTATTCTGCATCAGTTTCCTCCTTCTGTTGTAGAGTTTATTTATGGCAGGGGACCACCAGAATGGCTTCCTTTTTCTGGAGGAGAGCGTCTTGGTTCTGTTGGGTATGGCAAGATCCATGCAATTGTGTACATGTTCGTACAGGACATTAGTGTAGGATTTGGTAGTCATGCAGCTGTTCTGCAATTGCATGGGTGCCATGAAGTTAGCCACCTCTGTTTTTAGGAGCCCAAAGTTAGCTTTGGAGAAGTTTTTCATGGTGGTTACCTTTGTGGGGAGGGTGGGAGGGATGCGGATTTCCAAGGTGATAAGTTTGTAGTCAGATCTAACCAGGGAGGAGTTGACTATTGGTATAGAGCAATGGTTGCCCATGTTAGTAATAACCAGGTCAAGGATGTTGCTACCTCTAGTGGGGATAAGAACGAGCTGGTCCAGGGCATTGGAATTAATGAATTCCAGGAAACGTTGGGCAAGTGTATTGGTATATGAGTGTTTTTTCCCAGTTAATGGAGGGGTATTTGAAGTCGCCCAGTATGAGAGTGTTAGGTTAGACCCTAATATTCTCCAGGGTGCTTAGAAATGTGGAGTGTGAGTCTTGGGACATGGTTGGGGATGTATAGCAGGCTACAACCTGAATCGCTGTCTTACCCAATGTTAGCTGCAGCCTGCACCTGATGTATCTCTGATGCGTTATGTTGAGCTACCAGTCTGGAGGTCAGCGCATCCTTTATGAATATGGAAACACCACCACCTTTGGAGCTTCAGTCCAAGTTCTGGAGCCGAAAGTTGTGGAATGAATTATAGCCTGGTAGTGCACTGGTACTTCCTGCTGCCTTGAACCAGGTTTCTCTTACAGCACAAATGTCAATGTTCTCCATTTTGAGGAGTGCTTCGAGCGAATGCATTTTGAGATTTAGACTTCTAGTGAGCTTGAGTGGTTTACGAGTTGTGGGTTGTCAGTGTATATGAGGCAATTGTTACACTGCCTCAGGATACCCATGTCAATCAGGCTGGCAGGAGAAATGGAGGAAAACCTACCATCCATAATACTAGGTGTAAATTTGCTTACTTTAATGTTGAAGAATGTGGTTTAATTGTGGGCTTAATGCTGGGTCTATACTATTGGGGCTCTCAAGGGGTACGAGACTATTAGGGATTAGGAGATTTCAGTTAAAGTGGCAAATTCTGTAGAAAGTCCAGCTGAGGTGCTCTCCGAGCAGCTCAGCACAATTTAAGGGACTTCTCAGTTGGAGCAAAGGCAGCTTCTAAGGGAAAATAAATCTACTTTAGCTTTTGTGTCTATAACCACCAATGGTTACCTCCACTGCCCGGTGATGTGTGAAGGAACACCGTGCAAACAGATGCCTCAGATTGCTCAGATGAAAATAGTAGAGCAGTGGCTGATTGCCAAACTCTGTGGAGCTGTATTAAAACAAGAGCAAACCCACACAAAGGCGGGGCTTATGTAGCAACTGTAAAAACCCTTTTTTAAAACAAGTTAAGCAATTTTCAAACAGGCTGGCTATTGAAAATGCTAAATACCAACAATCTCCAACTCAGATGGGTCCTTCGCTACACTCTCCTGCCACAAGGGTGCAGGGGGCCCTCTTAATGTAAGGTGGCTGGTTTTAGTTCTCAGATAATGCCAAACAGTCTAGATTCAGCAAATCTGAATCTAGCCTATGCTATAAAATACACAAGTACTAGAAAATACAAAGTGCAGGGAAAAACAGTCTCAAACAGCAAACAGTTGAAACAGTGAAACAGCAAAACAGTTAAAATTGCTAAAAACAGTTAAAAGTAGGCGGTAATTCAGAAATACACAGTTTGAAAGTGCAGTACAGTGAATAGAAATACTTCTGTAAATTTCAAAGGATGCCTTGGATTTCATTTGGATTCATTCCAGATATCAGAGAAAGCACACCAATCATAGAGCGGCTCCTGTAAACTGAGCACAGGCCCTTGCAAACATGCTGCCTAAATGCAAGCTAAGTTAAGCATCTGGGCTGCAGTCGTTATTCTCTTTGTCAAAAATAGCCTTAACGCTAAATATTTTTGTTATGTATTTTAACATCTGCAATGTCATATGTATCTGAGGTTTGTAGAATATTGAAAGAGAAGCAGTACACTGTCTCGAATGTCTGTGTTCAAGATACATTTCATTAAGATTTAATGGCAAACAGTTGATACAGTCAGAATAAGAGCATTGTCTGGACTACATTATAGTCACTTGCCATGTATCGAGTTTTTATATTTACCGCTGTGTTTGTGTGTGCCTTAGAATTATGTGGTAATGTGCACCGTGCTGGGAAATAGAAAACGTACATCAGCAAATAGTTATACAACTAAATTTAATATAGCTTTGCTTGACACTGACTGTTGAAAAACATTTTTATGTCCTATTCTTAAGCATAGTTGTCATATTCACTGACCCCTCAATGTAAAAGCATGACTTGATACATATTTCTCTTATTTGCATCTTTATTCATGTCGGTTAAACTTGGTCCTGATCAGTGTTTTAATTTTTCATGACTTGAGGTCATTATCAAAATAAATGGCTTGAATATAATCAGTATATTGGAGAAACTGCTTTCATTTTCATATAGTAAAATGCAATGGATATTTTACATTTATCTGAAGAAAGCCATGCAAAACTGAAGGCTACCATGCTACACAGATGGTACCACTGATGATTGCAAAACACTGCAATATACAGCTGGTAAAACTTTTCTACATTTTTCCTAAGACATCCCAAAAGCTACAAGGTACATGTAGTAGCAAGGAATAACAGTTGTAGTTCGGACAGAACATGCAGAGAAGCTATACAAGTTATTCACCACAGCCTAAGGTAGGGAGTTGTTGATGGTCTTTGCTTATAACACTGGTTGCATGTTAGTGTTCAGTGTAAATTCTGAAGCAGGATGCATTTTGTTGCATTGCTCTGCCCTCTCTGACATTATATAATCTCTACATATTTCTTCATGTATTTCTTATATGAATAACTATCACTGTCTGTTCCAATAAAAAATATTTATTTTCTGCTGCAGGTTTTTCATATCTTGAGTGTCATGCAAATGCTTTTCTCAGTGTAATACAAGGAAGGCACTATAATATATTACTGTACATAAACAGTAAATGTTTATAGAATAAAGTGCAAGCATTGACTCTGAGAAATGCTTGTATTTATGGAGGGAACTTTGATTTAAACACTGAAAAATATTTTAAGGGCTATCCAAAGGGGCACGCCTCAAGGAATCTATCCTGACAAGTTTATTTTAAGGATAGGAGACTGTGGCATTGACTGCCAATATTGTGACAGCCTTAAAGGTAAATACTAGGCTACCTGTCCGCAGACTATTACAAGCCTAGCCAGTAAATAAAGGTCAAAATCAAATCTTGTACCTTGCTTCTGGGAGGCGAAGATCTGAACCATTATGCCAAATGCTCCCCACTTCAGCTTGGATTATATCTCTTCATTATTTACTAAGTGTGGAGGGCACATCATGGAATCCTTCAGCAGTATGTATGACTGTCCAGTACAAACAAAGATGCTGGTTTTATTCGCTAACCAGGGAATGAACTGGCCTTTAAAATAACATATTTAACAGAATATAGAATAAGTGAATGATATGTTTATGTTAGCCATACTCTCTGCATAGCTATGTTAAGGCAAGAAATTTAGCATATTAAGCATTACTTAACAGTTTATGTTATAAATGTTTATAAATGTTTACTGTCAGGCTGTAAATTATCCCTGTGCAGTGATCTGTTCACTGAGCAACTATCTTCAATCTCTCACTCTCTCTGTCTCTCTCCAAAATAGTTTAAACTTATTCTACAACGGTGTTCATTCAGAGTACTTTCAAAGAATATTTGTACAAGTGCAGTTTAACAGCTGCAGCTGAACCATTCCATGGATTAATATATTCCATTCCAAAATTGTATATCTGTCAGCCTACATGTCATTGTAACAACAAAGGCAAACCCTCATGAAAGTAAAAAGCGAAGCAGTCTGTGCTGTTTCTACATACACAACCTACTAAGTTATTAAACTTGATTACTTACACATTAGTATACCTAAGCGATTAAATACAATGTTTGCAAAAAAAAAAATTAAACTACTCAGATCTTAAACTTGGAATGGCATTTTCAAGAAATGTGTCCATTATGCCTCTCTGCCTCCATATACAAACACACGCACAAGCACAATCACACACACACACACACACACACACACACACACACACACACACACACACACACACACATACACGTACACCTACAAATGCATGCAAATCTTTCTGTTACACTTCCTTTCCCTCAGTCTCTCACATTGTAAATGAAGTTAAACACAGAGAAAACGGTAACCATAAAAGACATCTGAGCTTTTTGTGCTCAGTTTATCAACCCAAAATCTGGGAGCAAACTCCAATGAGATATAAAATTAGGCAAAAATGGCAACAGCCACTGGAACAAGTTTATTTCTCTAGCGCCTCGGCCACAATCAGCCTTCAAGGAGTAATCAAATTTAAAAAACAGTATATATATCCCCAGCTCCAATTCAATTAACAATTAAACAATTAAACAATTAATCATAAAATTAGTAAAAAATTTTTTTAAAGTAACACACATGACTTCATATAATACTTTTCCAACAACATTCTGTATTCAAGCCCTTAGGCAGTAATGTACCATATTTTAAAATAAAAACAGTTTCCTTCCTTAAAAGCATAAGCTTATATCTTTCTTTCTCATAATTTTCCATTTTAATTTGTTCCAAAATAGTAGCTTTTAAACCCACAGAGTTTCCACCATGACATTCATTAAAATGCTGAGCCAAAGGGCTCTCCATCTTGTTTATCCTAATGTCCCTCAGGTGTTCTAACAATCTTATTTTAAACATTCTTTTAGTTTGTCCGATGTAGAACATATTACAATTACATTTAATAGCATAAATAACTCCCTCTGTCCTACAGTCATAGGCTCCATTAGCTATAAAACGAATGTTATTAATATATAGGAAAGAATTTACTATATAAGAACATCCACTACATCTGCCGCAGGGTTTCGTTCCTTTTACATAAATTTGTTGGTTTAATCTAATCTCAGGTCTCTGAAATCTAGTGTGTACTATCATATCTTTAATATTTCTCCCCCTCTTATATGAGAATATTAATCTTTCTATTTACTAAACCACCAAGTTCAGCAAAACTCTTAAGAAATTCCTAAAAGTGTAGTATATGTTGTTTAATACTGTCACTCAGAACATTATATATGGACACTACAAATAAACTATCTACATTTATATAATTGCTAATTTTACTTTTGAAGGTATTTACTTTTTGACTAATATTATATCTAATATTTAATACCTTTTCAATATCTTTATCAATTAATTTGACATCAAATGTTCTATTCTCGAACATCATCCTTGTTTGTTCCAATTCTTTCATAAACACCTGTTCTTCATTACATAGCCTAGAGATTCTCAAACATTCACCAAAAGGCAAAGATCCCATAGTATGTTTTGGATGGCAACTGGTGCCCATTAAGAACTCATTTATTACTTCAAACTTCCTATGAATACTTACACTAATATATTTTCCTACTGTTCCACATAAATTAATATCCAAAAAAGAAACCTGATGTCCAACTTGTAGACTATCAAAAGATATTTGAAATCTATTTGACTGAATTTCTTCTACAAAGTTTGATATCAAATTACTACTACCCTCACATAAAAAAATTAAATCATCTATGTACCTAAAATAAAATTTCACATATTTCTTAAAAAAAAAATATTACAAATACATTCTCTTTCTACCAAACCCATAAAAATACTGGCATACATGGGTGCAAGTGGAGCACCCATGGCAGTACCCTGTATTTGGTGATAAACTTGATTATCAAAATAAAAAAAATTATTCTCTAAACAAAATTGTACTAAATCCAAAATATAATGTGTAAACGGGCTATTACCCATCTGACAAAGTAATGCTTCTAATCCAAAAACATGTTTAATATTTGTGTAAAGACTCCTTACATCTAATGTTATCCAATACATGTTATTCTTCCATATAACATTCTTGATTTTGCTTAAAAAATCAAAAGAATCTTTAATGTATGAAGGGAGTTGCTTAGCTTCTTTAAGTAACACTCCATGTAAAATAACACCCAAGTTATGTAAGAAGTATTTACTGGCAGAAACTATGGGCCGGCCCGCTGGGTTAATACTATCCTTATGAATTTTAGGTAAGCAATAAAAGTAAGCTGGACCTGTTTCTTCACCAATTAATTTTTTCTTAACATCGTTCTCGGACCAATAGCCTAGTCTCAAACCCATGTTTTTTAAATTTGATATGTTACTCCTTGAAGGCTGATTGTGGCCGAGGCGCTAGAGAAATAAACTTGCTCCAGTGGCTGTTGTGGTTTTCGTTTTGTGGTGAAGCAACTGTGTGTTTATCTGTTCTTGTGTTGCAAAAATGGCAACAGGTCAGATATGGGAATGATGGGAAATAATAGCAATGGTAGTTCGCACTGACACAACTAAATCGAATTTAATAGCTTTTGGTACATAATGGCTCTGATACACTGAGTTACTGGCTTATTTTGTTTCCACTTTCATATTTAGCATTTTGTTACAGTAATCTAGGTGTCTGCATTCATATCATTTTTAAGACTATTAATCTGGTACTTAAACTGGGTGACCATGGTGGTGCAGCGGTTAGCGTTGCCACCTCACAGCAAGAGGTTCTCTGGTTCGATGCTGGGGTGCCTTCTGTGTGGAGTCTGCATGTCCTCCCTGTGGTCGCATGGGTTTCCTTCGGGTGCTCCAGTTTCCTCCCACATCCCAAAGACATGATGTAGGTGGATTGGACACTCTAAATTGGCCCTAGGTGTGAGTGTGTGCGTGTGTGTGTGCCTTCTGTGGAAGGCTGGGTGTCAGGCTGGCAACTCGACACTGTAAAATTCCACTGCCAGTCATGAGCACACAGGTGATCTGCTGTGGAGACCCCTAACCGGGAAAAGCTGAAAGAAGAAGAATCTGAACTTAGAAATGAGAAGGCAGGTTAGAAATTAATTTTTTATTCGTGCATATCAGTTTATATTCTTTTATTAAGAAAGTAGGTAAAATGGTTTACATTTGAGCTCACAGAGTAAACTGAACTTTCATCAATGAATGCTACACTTACTACACTTCCGTTAACCACATTTGCAGCACATCAAAGCTCACCATTTATGTAATCTTAAAAAGTGTTTATAATAATAATCAGGCACTTCTTCAGGTCTGACTAATTCAGACTAGTATTTATATTATTTTTGTGATATCATACTGCAGTCTGAAGAATGTTTAGTGATGCTCCCACATCCAGCCCATTAGGGTATGTAAAACCATACTTGGTGGGAACTTTCCTGTAATGTCTGATATGGAAGGAAAAAACTACATACATCAAGTTTGGCACTACAACCTTCAGATTTTCACAGAACAGCTAAAGTAGGTAGACACTGTTACACTGTCTAGTGCTCAGCATTCAAGCTATATTTTAATTGGTCCTTTAAGATTAAGTATTACACCCCCATTAATTAAAACAGCTTGCAGCTTGGCATTTGAGTCAAAAACACAGTCATAAGGCTTTGACAGTATTTTAAAAATATAGATGTTTAGCCTGGTGATCATTTTTGAATGAGCCTGCTTGTGAACTCAGACTCCAGCCTTTTATTGCCACCACTACAATGTAAGGTGATTTACATGCTTTGTGTGTTTTTATTAAATGAGAACCAAGCATAGTACTGTTTTCTCTGGCAAAGAGGTATTTACTTTTACTTTATATTTAACAGCTTAATAAGCTTATTTTACTTCTCACCATTTCTTTGCTTTTTGCAATCGCTTATTGCAGGGATCACCTGACATGGATGTCTGTTTTTGGGCAGTCTTTAGATGACAGCACACACCCTACCTCTCAACCTCTTACAACAACAAATCTGGACAAAGCCATAAATAAAAGTGGGACAAATGCCCAAAAATAGGGATCATTTTTAAATATTGCTCTTACAAACATAGAAATTTGATAGAATAACAGGTTTTGCGTTATCATAATTTTTCTGAATGATATGAAGTCGGAATCTGAAATATCTCACATTATTTTCTAACTTCAATCTGTAATGATTTGCCACTAATTTGCCATAAAACCACAATTTTATGAAAAATGGACCAAAAATATGAGGCAAAAATCATTTGCAAAAATCTGTACAGCTGAGAGGTACACAGGCTGGTTGAGAGGTGTTCAGTGCCACAGTCTAACATTACTCATTATAATCAGTTTCTGTTGTTGACATTGTGCTGATCTCCTGCTCAGTATGCAGAGTACAGTAAGAGCATTAAGAGCTTCTTCACTGACTTGTTATTACATCAGAAGTCCATATTTTACATAGAATTATGACCACTCTAGTTTAGACTCATGGTAAAGTACATTACAAAACAATAAAACTGCATATTTCTGTTTACACCTGACGTCACCAGACAAGTGAGTTTTGCAGCTGAGATCATGAAGTAGAGGATTATGACTGGATTGCTGAGCAACACCAGTTTGTTACTGTGACTGAGAAATAGATTTAAGAAACTCACCTACAGAGAAAGCTCAAGAGATGAATTTCTTGAATTCATTTCAAGAACACGTTAGCAAGTAGTTATGATTGACAATCTTATAGTAACGCTTTGTAATATGTGGAGTTTAAACTGCCCTAATGCACTACAGCTTATACTGGCAAAAAAAGTAGGAGTGTGAAGCATTTTGTTCTGGTCCCCTTCAATAAATACACCACATCAAATGACATTTTACAATCTTTATTAAACTTCCATAAACATTAATTTATTGAACAATATTTTAATTTAACATCCATATAGCCATTTACTAGGGCAGCGTAACCTCAGTCATCCTAACCAAATAAGCAGCATCCTGACCTCATCTCGATTACGTTTACTAATCATGCAGCATCCCCATCGCTCAGTTTCATTCCCCAGCTCAATGAATTAAACATCCAACCCCCCTTTTGCTAGGGCAGCATAACCCCGCTCACCCTAACCAAATAAGCAGTGTCCTCACCTCTGCTCATTTACTTTCACTTATCAAGCAGGGTCCCATCGCTCACTTTCATCCCCCAACTCATTGAAATCAACATCCAACACCAGAGGGGGAACCGGCCTAACACAGGCTATTACCCCTCATTCATTGCAAAACCTTCACCAAACCCTCCAAAAACAAACCTAATTGTACATTAAAGAGGTGCAAACCAAAATCATTGAGGTGTACACCATCCTGTCTGAACCAAAATGGATCCCTGCCATCGACATCCCAATGCCCTATCAAATAAATACCTAAAGCAACCAGTTGCCTATCTAGCTTAAAATTAACAAACCAATGAGCCCTCTCCAAAGCCAAAATAACCATAGTACTACCTCCAACCACACAGTACAAATACCTGAATATGTCCTCTTTACAGTAAACAGATTCTAACTTATCCTAAATACAAACTGTATCTTCAAAATTATTCCCAAATCATTACCTGGCAAATATACCATCAGGACTCTAAAGACCCCAGTGCCACCGAAAGCATTGAAAACCCAAATGGGAGCCATTCAGCCTAACTGCACTCCCCTTTGCCACCCAGTGAATACAAGAATGACCAAAAATGAGATTTTCTTTCCTAGCAGAAGAAATATTAATTCAGTGCTAAGCCATATCCAATTATCTAATGTAAGACAAGAAAGCATTTGATGTCCAGCAACCCACCCTCTTAATGACTTAATTTGGTTTCCCTTCTTTCTCTAAATCAATACCCTTCCAATGCACAAAGTATGAGTGGAAAACCTCTCCCCAAAAAAAAAAAAAAAAAAAAAAACACCGAAAAGGTCTCTTCATCATATATACAAATTGATTGCCATCATCACCTTGCTCCCTACCGATCAAAACAAAATCCTGAAGATTCCCAACATGAGACCAGGGCAACCTCTTTGCCCAACCCACCAGATCCAACCAATCATTCCTGTCCATTCCCATTACTGATCCATTTAAGATCTACAAAGCCAAATGTGCACTGAGGCAAAAAACACTGAAACACCCCACCAAAGTAGCAACCCCAACAACTCTGACACCCTAAGAGCTCCGTAATACATCCATAAAAGTCACACATAACTTATAGTCCAATGAATCTCCAATTACTTACACTAATCCCTGCAAAATAATCTTCAAAACCTGTCTTGTCCATGGCCACCATTTGTCAGACTTCACACTATCAACCATAGCTCCACCTTTCAACAGACAAACCACAGTCCAAGATTTAGTAAAGTCATGCAACCCTGCCATGCCACATGTGCAACTATACTAACTGCAGCGAAGTCCACCTTAATCTACTGACCTACCTTACTTAGTTCCCAACCTGAACCAAACATTTCAACCACAGTCCTTCCAACCAAACTCCTTCTTCCTCGGGCATTTGCAACACAAATTTACCAAAATCTTGCAATACACAGCCATATACCTTCCCTGTAAAGGTTGCCCTGAATTCCTGTATATAAGCATCTGATTATTCCAGGCCAACCTGACATGCCTCATCTGGCAACACCATCAGGTAATACCACTGCCAAATTGCCAGAATGAAAATTAACCCTTTTCTCCCACAGCATCTCCTGCCAGACCTTTGACACCAGCCAAACTGCAACTAACTCCAAAAAAGCAACAACTCTCCACCAATAGCCCTTCCATCTTGCTGACCAGTGACCAGTGAGCCACAACCCATTCCAAAATATGTCCCCACCCCAATTCTTCCTTTTGCATCTGTAAATAATTGTAAATCCCCTTGAACAACCCAATCTACCTGCCTAGAAAGCTGTACCATTAGACTGCTACAAAAGACAAACCACAATGCTAAATCAGTGCACATCAACTTACTAACCCCCACCCAATGATATTTGCTCCCCCCACCATTCAACAACAGGCCATGAACCCAGCAAAGAAATGACCCAGGTGAACTGACCAGCATGCAAAATTCAGAACCCCACGGCATCCTTAATCTGCACCTTGTTCCTGTATTTCAACCACTAAAACTTTTCTTTCAAACATGTGCCCTTCGCATCTGATAATCAAAACAAACCATGATCTGCATCCACTAGCAATCTCAGGAAAACAATGCCTTGCTTGGGCCTTCTAACTTCTGCCTAGCCAATGCAATACCCGGTTCCTCACATATCCCCAACAACAGGCCATGAACCCAGCAAAGAAATGACCCAGGTGAACTGACCAGCATGCAAAATTCAGAACCCCAAAGAGCTCCACAGCATCCTTAATCTGCACCTTGTTCCTGTATTTCAACCACTAAAACTTTTCTTTCAAACATGTGCCCTTCGCATTTGATAATCAAAACAAACCATGATCTGCATCCACTAGCAATCTCAGAAAAACAATGCCTTGCTTGGGCCTTCTAACTTCTGCCTAGCCAATGCAATACCCGGTTCCTCACATATCCCCAAAAACACACACATACCTTCCAGTGCTCCGACAAACTTTTCTGCTACCCTTAAAAAGTCATCCAGATAATGTACCACCATCTAGCTGCCACCCACTGCTGCCTACCATGTCCAGCCATGGTCACTCTTCCTCCAAACAGGTAAAAAATGAAAAACAATTTCAATATTCACCTTCACCAACCATAGATGCTTAAACTCCTGAATGACCTGCACTGCATCATCCAAAGATGCATAACTGATTTTGGCATCTTCTCCCACAATAAAATCATTCACCGCATTCCCCTCGGGATAAGACAAAATGGAGACCCTAAAGCTGTTAAAGGGAGGTATATGGAACAGACCCAATAACCTACTCACCCACTATTTCTACTCCACCAAGCCTTCCAATATCTCCTTCTTCCCCTGCAAGGACTGCAAGTTCCTACAAAGCGACCCCTCCCCTCCCATCCCTGATTTTCTATAATCCTCCAGAACTTTACTGTTTGTGGTTTCTGACTCCATCAGACATTGAACCCCATCCACATCATTAATTCAAAATTTTGACATACTCCCCCTCCCAGATCTTTCCTTTAACTAAAAGCAGTAGGTGAATGGATCAAAAGACCCTCCTGTCTATCCCCATGGCCTGCTTAGCTAACCAATCATGCACCAGATCCCAAATTCCAACCCAACCTCATGCAGTTGTAACCCCAACCCACCTGTGGACAACCCCAAACTCCCTATAATCAACCTAAACACCTGCTTCCCCCTGCCTTTGACATACCCAATCCTCACCTGTCCCCACACTACTCCCAAACTGCACCAACTCTGACATGCCTAAATGTGCAGCTAGAAACGTATCATTATCTGTGACCTCATGGCACACCTCTCCAACATCCGGAACATCCACCACAGCCACATCTATCACCTGTTGAGTCCACTTCCTTCAGACCACCGACTGATGCAACTCTGTGCTTCTGCCATCTGTAAAAGGAAAGACAACTATAAATTCTCTGAAAGAGAAGGAATCATACAAGAGACAGGAAAAAAAGGCAAACCCCCCTGAGCTACATATCTGACTAAACAACCAAACCTGCACCATCATCTGGCCATGCCAAGAACTTCTCAGCCTGTATTAACCTTCCTAAGAACTACAGCTCTAACATTCCAGGTAACTTTGCCCCACATGTCCCAATGTCTTCCACCACAATGCCTGCCTCTGCATTTAAGCAGTGTTACACCCTATGTCCACCTCAATCAGCCATCCAGCTGATTAAATGAAGTAGGAAAAACACCATGACAAACAGCATTACTCAGCCTGAGCAACATTAAAATCTTTGTGCTGTGTACCATTTCATATAGCTACAGTACATTACTGTTTGCCTAATATATATTACCATATGTAATCTGCTTCCTTTTGGTGAACATTATTGGACAACAGGAAGACTAGAGGAATATGCTGCCAGACTGAACAAACTACAACTGCAAATTTAATTTATGTGATTCCCATGTATATAGCCAAAATACCCAGGTAAACCACATCAATGAAAAGAGCCACAAGATTCCTGTAGACCTTTAGATTTAGCCGAGCAAGAAACCGCATCAGAAATTCAGTGTAAGAAACCAACACCCAAGACCTGCTGCAGCTTTCACTTATTCCCAACACCCACTCTACCAGGGAGCCAACATTCATGTCGCCAACCTTTCAGTGTCCCTGAGCTTCAACCTGGCCTGCTGCTACCTATGCTGGGGCCCAACCTCCCACAGCATGTGCAAACACCTAACCCCATTCTCCCTCCTCTGAACACTGTATTAGATATTTCATTTCATCTTTTTTTTAACTTGTACCGCTGCTCATCTCCCCCATGCTCATTAAATAACAATGCTCAATAAGGATGTCACACTGAAAGCCCACCACTAAGCAAGACTGTACATGATTTAAGTTCCAAAACTTACGTAGTTTTGATGTAAACACTATGGCCTGCCCCTCCCCACACACAAACCCTGTGGAGAAAGAACTAGACCATGTAGTGCTACCTGAGGCCTCCCCATTTACCCTTTTAATACTGTGCTATTCAAACACATATCCTGAAATGCTACAGCGAGCCACTGCCAGCCAACCCCAACATTATAGCTGCAAAGTGTTAAAATACCCGCAGTTCCTCACACACTTCAGACACTGCTCAAATCCCCAGTCCTAATCACCATTGACATTATATTAAAAAATCTCAAGTTCCTCTACATGGTTCAAATTACTCATGTCAAAATTCATTTTGACAGTAAAACTTGAAAAACTCACCATATTATCCTAGATAGTCTAATTCTCAACTCAAAGCACCAGCACAAAGATAACTACCATAAAATATACACATTTACGAAATCGCTAACTGCAAATAAAAGAGTAAGCAATTATTAATTCAATGCTATACAAGCCACTAACAAAAAAAACCCTACCAACGGCCCTTGCTACCACTGTCAACAACAAGAAGCCTATTTGCATGACAAGCGTCGTGCTGTTGCTTAAAAATACTCAGCCTCCTAATCTCCCCTTCTATACTTAAATATTCAACTGCCTGAATTGATATGCATCCACAGGGGAATGGAATGATTAAAAGTTCTGTGAAGATCAAATGGCAATTACACCCAACTGTTTAGCACCATAATGTAACCTTTCCCAAATTAACCTGAATGACAATGAGATCTGAAATGTTTCATTACATGTAACTGCTCTTGATTTTATAAGTTTATGGAGGTATCCTTCACTTAACACTGTAAGGGAACAGAAGCAAGTATCTGTGTTTAAAGCCAAGCATACACAGAGATATTCCAGTGTCAACATTATAAAAACCCACCATCCCTGCTGTCGTCCCACAGCCATTAATGCATCTCAAGAAATTGTGCTCTTACACTCTTTTGAAAATTTGCACAAAACAGTTTTTTAAATAGGGACAGACCTAGGCCATACCTCTCAACTGTATCGAATTCCTTGGTATTTCCCAGTTTTGAAGGCAAAATAGTGAAGTGCCGCAAATTCTCAAGTGGCCCCTTCAAATTCTTATTTTTTATTATTTAGAATTTGTAGTTACCACCTGACTCCCTCTTATTGTTTCAGGTTACTATGCATCATGTTCAAACTTGAGAAGATAAGCAGAATTCTGATATACCCCTCTCCCCCTACTCTTTTAACACGAATGAATGTTAACTGTTCCAAAATGGAGATGTCACAATTACCGCTTGTTAAGCTATGCAAAAGAATGCAGCTTGAAGCAAGTTTCTTAAGAATAGTAGCTACAAATCTGCTAAAACGGGAACGCTGCTCAACTAAGTCACATAAAGACAGTATACTTGCATTCATTAAAATAAATCTAATTCCATAACACATAAAACTCTCTATGTTAGGACTCAACTCACTCCAACTCATTATTTAAAACCATTATTACCTAGCAACTAAAGCTGCACCATATTTTTATTTGCAGCAGTGGTGTGAGGACGATTTAAGAGTAAGACCACCTCTGATAAGGAGTTTTGTGGTTGACTGTTTCCAATCCTATGGTCATTTGAAAGATGGCAGGCAATTGTAACTGAATGAAATATTTTAGAATTAAAGTCACTTTTATCTCTTTAATTTGTTTGGATATACAAAAATGTTATGTCCAGTGTGTGTTTTTGCTGTTTAATGTGAACACGTAGTCAACAATTATTCATTTATTACAGTAAGGTTGTATATATGCATTCTTTTATATTGTAGTTTTGTACCTTTGTAAGAGTTTCCAATTGTTTACCTTTTCCAGTGGCCCTGTGCTTCTTTCTGAAGACACAATAATTTTGTTCCACTTCTGCACAATGTGTTTCCTTTTTTTGTGATAGCAGAGAAGGGTTAGTTTGAGTGTTACTTCATCTGGCTAGCTGCAAAGAAGAGGCCACTATCTGCCAACAGGGAGAAGATCATGTTGTGGATTGTTCGTGGGCTTCTTTAAATGGCTAGCCTTTCCAGTCCCTGAACCATGTTCACTGGGCTTGAGTTTTCAGGAATTGCTTTTAGGCTCACAAGGAGAGCTGTCATTATGGAATGAATGTTGCATTATTTACTGTGATATGGAAAAGTTTTCAGTATTTTGTAAATCGGGACTTGTGGGACAACATCAAAGTTGCAGTGTTTTGTTTTTCAAAATTCTGAAAGCTCTGTTTTAGCACCACCCATTAGGTAATGTCTTATTAGCGAGAACTTGCAGTGGTCTTTACGTAAGCTATGAAAATTATACATTTTAGGCTGTTAGATTGTGTTCATGCATATCAGTTTGACCCAGCTTTTACTTTAATGTGAAAGATGACAGGTGAGACTGCTAAAAGCTTAATCCATCCTGCTGCCGCTGGACTTAAGTAAAATGAAGCTGATTATCCTTATTCAGGATCCCCTCTTTAGTACACCCTCAAAACTATGTAGTTGCATTGGTTTAAATTTAGCAAAGTGGGCAATTAGTGGCCTGACTGCCTGTCAGACACTGGGAGTGCTCATCTGTTTCATGGGCCATTTCAGCTATTGGCACTAGACGGTACATTATGGTAAACAAAAAGCCCAGTTGGGGAAGTGCAAAGAGCTTGCAGGTGGGAGCTATTTGTAACACATGACAAGCCAAGGGCAGGGTACTTGGGGAAAACTAAGAGAGACAGTTGTGTTTATAGGTTGTGACAGTTTCAAAATGACACTACCTTTGGGAAAATCTGTTGAGTCTAGGTATTTATTTGTGTTTTGTAGCCTGATGTGGCTGTATAGCTTTTGTACTCGTTTTTAATATTTCCTTTTTGGTGCGTGTTGACATTTTCCTCGGAGATAGAATTGAGCATTTGCTTAAAGGTCATCAAGAAATAAAACAGCTCATTAATTTAGTGACATATTAGTGACATATTTGTAAATGTAAATCTCTGACAGTTGTAGTGAAGTGATTGCTGATTGTCGGCTGTTTGTAGGTAGTTGTAATAATGAACGTTTTTTGTACTTTTGTCTGAAACTAACTTTGTCATGCCTTACACAAGTGTTGGTGGTGTTATGTGGCTGTTGCCTGGAGTTTCAATGTACTTGTTTCCTATACTACTTTTTTTTCTGTGTGTGATCCCACTTCCTTTTCTAATGGCTATCAGGATTATTGTGTCTGGTATGGCATAACCTATCACACCTTGTTGTCATTTGGAGCACTTCCAACATTGTGCATGCTTTTAGTTGTGTTTTTCATCCAGTTTACATTGCCTACGACAGTACCTTCTATCTTTTGCCTCCTTCAGTGCATCTTCACTGCCTGTCTACATGACCATATGATGGTGTGCTTTGTATTTTACAATGACTTACCTGAGCCACCCTGGCATTGTGTTGTACTCTACATTGTTTATTTTTTGTTTTTATTTAATAGTTGATTAGGTGAGCTGGTCTTAAGACTTTGTGACTTTTTCAGGCATAACCCATACCACTGGCATATTAATACATTGTGAGAAATCTTAAAATGACAAGACACAGCACAGGTGTTCAACATGCCTACTCCATGTACTTTACTGCATGTACACACACGCACATGCGATGTACACTCTATGTGTATACACACACACACACACACACACACACACACACACACACACACACACACGCACACAGACACACACACAAACACACACACTAGGAAGAGGATGGGCAGCATTCCTACCTTCTGATGCTGTATTTCTTTGTATGGTTGCTGTTTAGATCTGAGTTATGTGGCTTTACTGCTGCTTGAGCAGCTCTTGCCTTAATAATTGTAGAGATGAAACCTTGTGCATAGTTATTATTTCTAACAGATGCGTTACATGTATGAGGGGTGGCAGTCCTCTGATCCCCTTGTCACTTGAAAGCTGCTGTATGCTAAGTAATGCAGCTATTCTTACTAGCCTCATTCATCTTTGCTTTGTATTTTTAAGTTGGTTATAACAATCTTTTGTAGTAGTAGGCGCATTTTTTATGGGAATGCCATGCATTTTGGTGTTTAGGGTTGAACAAAATATTTTACACAATTTCAAGGGGTTGTAAATATAAATGTAAGTGCACATATTGACTGAAAAATAGGCTTATTTTAATTTATTTTTTGGTTATGCATGGCTATGGGAGAGGGAATGGGAGCATACCTCTCAACTATACAAATTTTCACAGAATGTCCAGATTTTTGCCGCATATTTTTGGTCTATTCCTCATGAAATTTGTGCTTTTCTGGCAAGTTACTGGGATGATCTGAGGACTGAAGTCACTAAATTATGACATAGATTTGAGTTTCAGACTTCAAATTCATCAGAAAATGCATGCTAACACAAACCCTTTTACTCTAGCAACTTTCTAAGTTTATAAGAGCAATATTTAAAATCTGTCTCTATTTTTGGGCCTTTGTCCCCCCATTTTGTTAGGCTTTGTCCAGATTTCTTGCACTAAGAGGTTGAGAGTTATGAATGGGGGGACTTCTGCACAGATGTGCCTCTGGGCGTTGGAACAACTTTTGTGCCATTGAGCAAACATTAAGAAAATATATTTATAGTTAATGTTGGTATGTTAATTATAGAGACAATGTTGGAACCTGAGGGTGCTGAAACTAAGAAATCATGGCTTGAGTAGGCTATGGATTGAATGAGTTGAATGGCTTTTTATTTATAGGAACAGATACATTAACATAAAAGTAACTATTTGCATAAATGTGTACAACAATTCTTGATGTATGCATAACTAAGATTTACTAAATGGTCAAACAGTATAAGCTGGTCATAAAACATATATTATATCTTAGAAAGTTAATTTCTATCCCATTGTTTATTGTTCGTCATTTTAATGGTAGAGAGGTAAGTGTGCTGCTTTCAGAAGTGGAAATTGTCTATTTACATAGCTGCCAGTCCTCCCCTTTGGATCACTTCCATGTATCCATACTTAACCACAAGTCCTTAATGGCTAGTAATTTAAAGTGATTCATGTAATCACTCTTGACTCCCTTCCCCTTATATTAAAATACATAAAGCCAAATGCAGACTTCATCATATGAGCCTGTTATTGGGAATTGACAGACATTCTAAATTGTTCTGGTTATATTTTGTGTTGTTTAATGTTTTTTTTCTGTTCTTCAATTTGTGTTTGAATGTTGGTATCCCACAATTCCATTGGAATGGGTGGGGTTGCATACTTATGTATGCAAATTTTATGTTAATCAGGATCCAGATTTTTGGGCCAGTTGTACCTAACTTTCATGGGCCTTTGTCCAGATTTTTTTATGTTTCCAGGTTGAGCAGTATGACCTAAGCTGAAAGTGCAAATTCAGGAACATTCTTCAAAGCAGGGACAGCTGAGTGGAAATAGCACAACACTCAAAGTCCCTCAACTCAGCACTTGAACAGCTGCTCAAATAACTGAAACAAGACCACCCACAACCAAATGCTTAGTACTGATGCACCAAGTACTTTATGCTATTTTACCCGTTCTTCTTTTCTCTTTTTTTTTAAACAGCAGCTGCGTAACTTGCCATTGCACCAATAAAATTAACTGCAAATCTATTCTCTTTCTATACCTCTCAACTGTCCAGATTCTCGCAAAACGTCCAGATTTTTGCCTCAAAATTTCGATCCGCTCCTCATAAAATTTGTGTTTTTTTGTCAAATTACTGGTATGATCTGAAGAACGAAATCACTAAATAATGACATACATTTGAGTTTCAGACTTCATATCCTTTAGAAAATGCATTTTAACACAACCTCTGTTGTTCTAGCTACTTTTTAAGTTTATAAGAATAGTATTGAAAATCTGTCCCTATTTTTGGCCCTTTGTCCCCAACTATGTCAGGGTTTGTCCATATTTCTTGGGCTAAGAGTTTGGGAGGTCTATATACGAGCATACCTCTGAACCTCTTGGTGCAAAATCTGTACTACACCTGATGGAATGGGGGGACAAAAACCCCAAAATAGGGACAGATTTTAAATCATGCTCATATAAATTTAGAAAGTTGCTAGAATAACAGCATTTGTCTTAGCATGCATTTTCCTGAAGGATATACAGTCTGTAACACAAATGAATATTATTATTTAGTGTCTTCAGTCCTCCAATCATTCCCATGATTTGCCAAAAAAATCACAAATCTTATGAGGAACAGATCAATAACATGATTCAACAATCTGGACATTCTGTGAAACTCTGTACAGTTAAAAGGCATGAATACAAGCTGGGTGAGATGTATTATGCAATGAACAGTGCATGTAGCACTGCCAAATGAATAACCATCTCAAGAATGGACAACATGTCTGCCTAGCAACAGCCGTTCTCTTGCATCCTCCCCTATTACAGATAACAACTCACTGCGTATGCGTGGTGAGCAACTGTGATCACCTTTCTGGCCACCCATTGAAATGGAAATTGCTGTCCACTGGCTTTATGGAGGATGGCTGACAACTCCCACATAGGGAGTGTTTAACTGGTTCAACCAAGAGATGGCACTCACAGACAAAGAAGGTGGTCATCTGCCACATGATAACGAGACAATGAACATGTTTGTCTAAATTTCTGGTAGTATGCATGAAATACACATACAGCAAATTAATTAAATTTGCTGAGAGAAAGTTATTCATTCAAAGGCTACAGCCATCAATATAAGTCAAGAAAACTTGCATTTAGCCAAAAATTCAACCTGGTGGAAGGGGTCACTTCTGACTACCTTGAGATGCAGTGACTTAACAGCTGCAGTAATTTAGGGACCACAGCTCCCATGGGTAATGCAAAATCTACAATACAGTTTTTAATATTCCTTATTTAGATGTACTTCCAGTAACATTTCCATTTTGTAAACTGTTTTCCACTGGGTTTAACTTATTCTGTGTTGCTAAGGGACTGAGTCCTGATTGTGATTCAGATGATCTGTAAGTAGTTAATGACTTGGGTGCAAGGGGATACAAGGAGACCTGGCTGGGAGTCCAAGATATACATACCCAGCAAGATGTGCACCAGCAAAGTAGCCAGAATTTGACTCAGGTACAGGAGTATGCAAGACTCATCCGAAAAACACTGGGTTTCCACAGCTGTCGTGCTGCCATACTGTAACTTTTATTAGAGCAGTTACAAACCATGATGGTTCCTACATGACAGCCTGCCATGATGATATCTAGCTCGTAAGGGAAACATCCCAGGCTCAGCTCATGACTAGACTAAAGCTCATCAGGCAGTGTAGAACCAGAGAAAAAGTGCTTTAACTGGGTGTCCTAAGGCCAAATTTACCAGGCATTTACCAGAGATTTTAAAGAACATTTTGTTACTGAGATCAAACAAAACATGCACAATAAGGTTTGCAGTTGTAAATATATATGTATGCAACATGAAAAGGTCACACCTAGCTTGGGGGAATGACTATCAAGAAAAAAACAAAGAACACCTTGTAGTATCTCCCCAGATGCACATATGAGATATACAGCAGTTATTCCTCCACCCACTACAGGCTTGGATAGTGACATCAGTATATCATTAATATACCGAGGAGGGGTGTAACAGGGTGTGAAGTTAAACATTTGTGGTAGTGCAGATAGGGTTTGGCCTCCCAAAAGGATTACTGTGACATACAGTTTAGCAAAACAAATTCAGCAAAAGAGTCTTCATTTGTTCCAGCCATTTAATAAGGCAGTGTACAGATGACTGACAACAGGATGTCTGGTGAACCCCCATACCCAACACCAGAGGGTATGAGGGCATCATTCAAGATGATGTAAAGTACACAAACTGGGATTCACCACACATGAATCATACGAGCGATAGTACTTGCTCATACTATGCCATACATACAGGACCTCTTGGATCTGCCAAAGTACAAATGGTGGAAAATGAAGTAGAAGTGTAATTTTCATAAGAGTCACATCTGGACCCTTTACTGGTTGTACAAAAAATGATGGAGTACAAGGTACTCAACATTCCATCTGAGACTCTTGAGGGGTAGGGAATGCTGTTTATATGTGTTGTATATTAGGCAGCACAGTATCATACATTACATATGCCTTGTACATACACACACACAAGCACACACAAAGACATAGCAGTCAGACTAGATGTAAGGCTGGGGTCAAGAAAAATGGCTGACTCCATGTGCCCACATGTATCTTCCTCCTTGGCATATAGGACTGCCAACCTGGACACTAGACAGTGCCATGTGCTTCTCTGTGGACTTCAGAATACTGATATTGTTATAGTAACCATATGTGTGGGCAACCTGCCAGTCCCTATAGTTTTGGCATAGTGGAAAAGCCAGACATGCACACACTGGGTAATATAGCATACACACTAAATATGGTAACCTGGGCTGCAGAAGCATAACCCCTGGGTGTCTTTACATTATATGAGCTACACATGAAGGATGCAAGTTATTCCAGGCTCAGGTAGAATTACATGGCAAACTAGTAAGTGGGAAGTATGCAGTTCATATCAAACTAGTAATCTGTACTGGGCATTGTCCTCATATGCTCCGCAGTAGTTTGTTGTAACAAAAACACATGGACAACAGCATGGCAGAGATCATTGTTTGGTCAGTGCCAGACAGGTGCACATTCAAGTATTGCTGCTGAACAGTACAGTACAGGAGGGTACAGTTTTTGGGCAAGGTGAGGATTTCTGCAGTAGGACTCCTCTCAGTGGACACTGCTGCCAGTGACATGCATGTGTATATGGCCTTATAGTGAGTACAGTGCTATGGAAGTCATAGCTTTCTTGAATGGTGCCTCTCTGCCTGCAATAGAAGCTTCAGCACAAAAAGAACATGCAGAGAGTTATAAGAAAAAACAAAGTCCACAAGCTAGGCAAGGAATGCTCTACCCATGAACCAGTCAGTAAAAAGAAAAAAAAGATGAGTGGACTTTCATGGCTGATGCAGCAACTCCATGCACTTTAATGTCACATAAAAGCAAAAACAACAAACAGAAACCAAGTAAAAAGGTGACTTTCACAGTCAATAACACAACTGCTTCTTCAGACCTAATAAAATAACTCTCCTACTCTATATATACCAATCAAATACGAATTAACTAATTAAGTACACACTATCCCTTCAAGGGATAGTCAAGTTTGTACGATGGCTGATGAGGAAGTGCCAGTACAGAATACAACATCAGCGAGCACGTCAGCGTCGTCATATGCAGCAGCTGTTAATGGAACTAATACAGATGCTTCTGTGAAAGCAGATCCAGTGAATACACTCAATGGTTCGTCTTTTTCTTTAATGGACCCTCTGCCCATTCCCAAGGACTACAAGAAGGGGAGGTCGAGGAGTCGCTCAAGGAAGGGGCGACTCCAGTACAAGCAGTTTATGGCAGGCAAGGTAATGACTCAAAGCAAAACCCAGAAAACCTAATAATTTTTAACTTGTCTTCTGCTGTTTTGACCAAAGAACAGTACAATCTACTTGGGAAGAGCTTGTCTTTTATCCTAGCCCAAAAACTGAGTTGTCAGAGATTATTTTAGACTTAAAGATGTTTGCTAGAAATGTTTCTCTACAACTACAGTTTCCTGAAAGTAATGACAAGATGGATACTTTCAGGAAACCCAGTGTGTTTATGCCAAATGTTCATCCACTTTTAGAGGTTTTTACTACAGTATGTGAGGATGAGATTCATCAGGTTTTATGTGATGGGGGACATCTACTGAACAGACAGCTCTGAAGCAGTTGAAAGAACTAACATCAGTTGAAATCTGCCCCGCTGACAAAGGGGGGTGGTATTGTGACTCTAGACAAAGTTTTTTACATTGAACGCGTGGTTCAGATGTTGAGTGAAGACAGTGTGTATACTCTTATTTCTAAAAGACAAGTTTCTGGGATTATAGAGATGTTAGAATTTTATTTATTTGACATGTTAATGATGAACTTTATTGATGACGAGTTATTTAAGTATTTTTGGTGAGGCATCCTTTCACTCCCATTCTCTATGGATTGGCAAAGGTACATAAAGATAGGATATGCCCTCCCATGTACCTGAGAATGTCAGGTAAGGGGTGGGCTACAGAACCCCTCTCGATCTATGTTGAGAAGATTCCACAACCTGTACTTGAGACTGTTGAGACTGTCTTAAAGGACACTAAAGATTTTTTTTAATGATTTGTTTCAAGTTACACATGGTCTAGATGCTGAGAGTGAATATTTATTTATGACCTTAGATGTTACTTCGGTGTTCACAGTTATCCCCAATGAATGGGGTGTTGAGAATGTACAGTCTTTTTAATGGATGGCCATCATTTGACACCTGAGAAGATAGATTTGGTTTGTGCATTGCTAGACTTGATTCTTAGTAATAATGTGTGTTTAATGGGGAACACGATCTACAGAAGGTTGGCATGGCAATGTGCACAGCTTGTGCCAACAGCTACACCAACCTGGCATTGGTAAAGTGGGAATATAATTTTGTGCTCAGGAACAATGATTTTTGTAGTCATATTATGTATTATAGATGTTTTGCGGATGATATTTTTATTCTTTGGAAAGGGCCTGTGGAGCTGGTGGATAGGTTTTTAGAATACCTACACTCCACTACATCCTTTCTCAAGTTCACATGTGCTAGCTCTAAAGAATCTGTCAATTTCTTAGATGTCTTGGTTAGCAGAGGTCCCAGAGAGAGTTGTAAGACAGCTATATACAGGAAGGATTGTAAAAAGAACACAGTGCTGCATAAGATGAGTATGCATCCCCGACATGTTCCATGTAATGTGGTGAAAGGACAAGTGTTGAGGGACTACATAATGATGAACAGAGTCTCAGAGATGCCATGGAGGGGTTGAAGCACAATTTGTAGAGAGAGGTTATAGTAATAGAGAGATTAAAGGCTGTATCCAAGAGTTGTGGCCTGAAAGAGATAGGATTGGTAGACCTTATTTCTCAGATTGTTATAGGTCTACACAAGGTCGTGAGCACATACATAAATGTAGAGATGAATTTAGGATGACTCTCACGTATTCTAGTAATGTGAGAGTGTTTTGTGACATTATTAATATACATTGGGGAATTTTACATACTGATGAAGTAATTAGCAGAGTAGTGAAGGAGAAACCTAGATTTACCTTCAGGAATAGTCTGTCTCTGAAGAGGCAGTTGTGTTACAAGAACATGAGGGATGTCTGTTTACCACAATCTGACCGTGAGGAGCTTTTCTCTGCAAGAAGTGTAAAGCATATAGTTTCATTCATGCAGGAGGTAGATTTGAGCATCCCATGAGAGGGTTTGTAGAAGATATCTCTTTCTATGCTGAATGTCTGATCAAAGTCACTATATTTTGCCTATTGCAAAGTATGCTTTGAGTACTACATAGGGAAGACCAATAGGCACTTTAAAGAGAGGATTCTTGAACATGTTAATGGTAGTAAGAACAAGAAAGTGACCAGTGCATTAGCTACCAATGTCTTGGACAGTGGTCAGTCATAGTTTTAAGTTTTTAGCCTTTGAGCTCTTAGCTATTAATATTAGAGGTGGGGACTTCAAGAATAATACAGAGTTGAAAGAACAAGAGTGGATTATACGGTTGGGTGGAGGCAGGTTTCCTGGGTTGAATGATCAGGTTTATATAAAAGCACTGTTGAAGGCACGACAACGTAAGCACTGAACCTTAGAGTTTTATATAATATTAGGAGTATTTATTTGGAGATATCGATGCTATGTTTACATATGACTTGTTTTTATATGATGTTTTATACTTGTTTTTTATATATGATGTTTTCTATATATATATGATGTATTTATGAGTAAGGGTATTTTTGTATTATTCTTATCCTCACAAAAGCAGTATTCAGCAGGTTGCTTTATGCTTTTAGGTATGTGCTTAGTTAATTGGTATTTGACTGGTATATATAGAGTAGGAGAGCTGTTTTTATTAGGTCTGAAGATGCAGTCATATTATTGACTGTGAAAGCGCTCACCTTTTTACTTGGTTTCTGTTTGTTGTTTTTGGTTTTATGTGACATTAAAGTGTGTGGAGTTGCTGCATCAGCCGTGGAAGTCCACTCATCTTTTTTTTCTTTTTATGCAGAGAGTTATGTCGGGATAATGTGTAACATAAAGGAACATTGCCATAAGTAGACATGATGCAAAAATTCAGTCAGCAAAATAGTAAGAAAAGTACCCATATACTGTTGTAACGGGTCTACTTCTAAACACCAACATGCCGATTCCCCGACACAAAACTCACCGACGCCAAATAACCGAAAACACACAAACCCGACACAAACCCGACAACGCAAAACACCGAACACCAAATCACTGACACACGGAACGTAAACAACACGCGACACTACATACCATACACACTAGCCCTGACCCAAACCCTAACCCTAAGGTCCGACACTATCGCACACTTCACCTACCTGCACCCTAACCCTAACTCACTTACACACCCCTAGCCCAAACTCCGACACTAACGTACACATCACCTACCTGCACCCTAACCCTAACTCACTCCGACACTAACGTACACATCACCTACCTGCACCCTAACCCTAACTCACTTACCTGACCACTCCTACCTCCGTCACTATCGCGCACTTACCGAGTCACGATCGCAGATTACCCTTGTCGGTCTTTCCACTGTCGGCGAATCACCCTGTCGGTATACGTACCTGTCGGTCATCTGGCGTCGGTGATTTCCACGTCGGGGAATCGGCGTTTCGGTCTTCTGAATGGGACCCGTTGTAACACCATGCAGTACAATGTTTCTATGGGGAAAATAGCATACAAAGAACTAAGTATTTACATGGTGTATAACTGTTGGGCATGGGGTATGGAGAAGAGTAAGGCATTAGTCAAACAGATTTCACAAGGAAATAGGAAAGAAAAAAAAGGAAAATAAAAAAAAAGTGTGGTGGGAAGAAACATGGGGAAAGTGTGCAGCTATCTCTTATCCAGTTTCAGTAGATTTTGGCAGTACCACAGGAGTTGGGACATGCTTACTAGTAACTGAGGGTGCAGCCATTCGATGAAGTATCATTTAGACACAGGGCCTCAGTGGCCAGTCAAAAAGTCCACTAATAGTGTGCCTGAGCAATTTAAACAAACCCAGAGTGAGAAACTACAATGGATGCTGGATCTGGAGTAATCCAGGAGTTCAACAGATAGCTACATAAGCTAACAGATGAACATATTGTTTTATTTTTAATTCACATTAACAGCATATGCACCTGATAATTAATCTGAAATAGTACTAAGAAAAGGGAAGCCATCAAATAGAGCCAGGGTTGAAGTGGTAGATGGGGCATCAGCAGTGGGGGTCCACCACAATAGTCCAAACTGGGCCCTGCCAAGACTAGCCGTGAATGTGGCAGCAGTTGTGTAAATGTTCATCAGTGTGTAGACACCAACAGGTGCTAATAGGAACACCACAAGGCCCACTTCCTGTAGTACCATCTGGATCTCCTATTTCCTTCCTTCCTTCATGCATTTGGATCACTAGAGACTGTCTGGTCAGGATGCAAGGAACACCCCCTCTGACAGAGATATATGATGAGACCTAACTTGGTCTCCAATTGATGGCTCCACTGTCAACCAATGTGCACTCCTATCACCCCATTACTAGAGGTACTTGTATTACATATTGTAAACACCATATGACTATCAAGTACTAACACCATTTATATAGACTATGTTGTCTGTGTACACTGTCCCTTTACAATGTCATGATAGTTAAATTGTTGACCTTTTGCAAGCAAACTTCCTTCTGTATTTATTTATTTACTGATTTATTTCCATGATTTTTGTAACAATGCTGCAAACTACTATGGAGTTTAGTTATGCTCAGTTCATCACAACTGCATCTCCCATTTGCACAGCTTCTGCTAATGCTTTACTGCATGTTTTGACTTCAGAGTTGTACTCTGTTGTCCATCTTTCCATAACTCAGTGTAATGCATTTATGTGGAATGGTTCAATGGTCACTGGTTAAAATCTAATGCATGCTGTACTCCTCTGAGAACAACACTGCAATTCCACCTTAGCACAGGTGTTCTGCAACGCCGTCCCATTGCTGTTGACTACAGCTCTTAATGTATTTTAGTGTTTTTTAAACTCCAAGGAAAACTATGGCAAGATTTTAAATCTCAGTTTTGTAAGCTTTATATTACAACCTGGAATTAATGTGAACTTAATAAGCCAAGTTCATATTATATTTGCATACATGAGGCAGCAAAGGTAGAATAATAAAATAGGCAGCAGAGGTAGAATTAAAAAAACATTTTATATTACATAAATGATAAAATGGCTATCATATGCATTTTAATGAAGGAAGCGCTTCTATTATGCATGCCTTTAAAAACTGATTACATTTGATAAAACATAGTAGTTCTCCAGATGACTTTTATCTGTTATGCCTTAATATGGTATACTTCCTGTGGGGCCCTGGATGTGTTTTCCTAACTGTAGGAGGTTTTACATTTATTCACATTTTATCACAGTTCCAGAGCTACATTGAAAAATCTGTCAGTTAAACATTTTTGTTTTCTTTTTAATATTTACAGTAAACCCCCACAAATAATGGCTTGTTTAACTTCCTGTCTCACTAACTGATGCCAATAACAAATGTTTGTGTTTCTTTTTTGTATAATGTAGTCACAACAGCATAAGAAGAGAGCTCATGGATTTCTGAAGAATCTTTGAATTTCTCTTATGGAGATAAAGTTTGATTTAATGAACAACAGCTGTGTTATATCCTTGTCCTATAGAATATTTTAAAAGTCCATGATTTAAAGTGGCAGTGCTGTATTAAACATTTGCACTATTTTGTAGTTTAAGACTTCATCTGCAACTTCTGCTGTTTCCTGCATTTTTATGACTGGCAACATGTTGTATTATGTTATATATAATAACTGTAAGTGCATCAGTGTCATATTTTTTTTTCACTTTACTTTATTGATTTTATGATCTTGTTTATCCTGTAGCCTAACTGCAAGAAAGACCTTTATGCTGTCTAGGAGTAATTCAGCTACAAAACTATTCTGTTTACTCTAGTCTTGTGGGGTTGAAGGCACACCTCCCAACTGTCCAGATTTTTGTGTCATATTTTTGGTCTGTCCCATGTAAAATATGTGGATTTCTGGCAAATCACTGAGTATTGAAGTCACTAAATAATGACATACATTTGAGTTTCAGGTTTCATATCCTTCAGAAAATGTGTGCTAACACAAATCCTGTTATTCCAGCAACTTTCTAAATTTATAAGAGCAATGCTTAAAACCTGTCACTATTTTTAAGTCTTTCCCACCACCCTATTATTTTAGACCTTGTCCAGATTTCTTGCACTAACAGGTTGAGAGGTATGGGGGGCATTGCAGAGCTGCTCTCAGCATAGAGTTATAGATGGTGCTTACTGTAGATTAAGTATTTCTAATGTCATTTGAGTCCTTAGTCTGTGTAAGTCTGTGTAAGATCTTCTTGCAGGATGTTTACATTGCTAGGGGTTTCAGTGATTGCTCCCAGTTTGCAGTCATCAGCAAACTTTGTCAGCCACAATCCATTAGTTTTAGCCTGTACTTTGGAGAAGTGGATTCCGAACTGTAGGGGTCCCAAAACTGATCCCTGTGAAACACCACTGGTTACGGGTCTGCTGGAGGAGGTGGAGTCCCATATTTTGACCACATGAGTTCTATCAGTGAGCCAGTTTGCAAACCACCTGACAATATATGGGTTGATACCAAATTTTTTGTTACTTGTGGAACCCCCAAGTTAGTCTCATGTTCCAAGAAGTTTTTAATAGTTCTACCCTTCTGATAAACAATTATTGGTTTTTCACTTACTTTCTCACAGGGACAGTAAAGTGAAGTTTTCACAGAACCTGTCAGCCAACAGGTTAGCTATGTCCACAGGCTCAGTGTATGTGTTATCATTAGCTACCAGTTCGGCACAAATGTGGGCCTTTCCTTTAAGGTTACGTATGTAACTAAAGAACGCCTTATGGTTGTCCTTTTTTAGGAAGCTATTAGGGTTATGGATTGAGATGTGTCTTGTATCCCTTTTTTTCGTTTAAATAAATAATAAATAAAAAGAAAATAAAAATGCACCTTCCAATATTTTGTGGGAGCATGAGAGGGAAGCCTATTGTTGAGTGTCTCAAAGCTTTAACCACAAACCTAAAACTTGAAATGTTGGTAGCTAACATTAGTTCATGTGAGGCTAATGTAAAGTGTATCACTTGGACGGTGCCTTGTACATGAGCTTGACCCCTTACACATTTACTGCTCCTTACCTGCACAAAAATGACTTATGGAAATGAGAACAGCTTGTCAAACTACTAGGATACACAAGCCAAATACAAAAACTCTGTGGTGTTGTGGCAGGATAATAAAATATTGCTTATACTTTTTATGCCAAAAATCTTGTTGTGAGGCCAGGACAGTGGGGAGCAGCAGAGCTAGTCATGAGGCCAGGACAGAAACACAGTAATCCCCATGGATCTCTCTCTTTTGGGTGTTTCTTTGGGGTTGAGTCTGTCTGCCTCAGGCTCTGTATTCTCCATCATACCTCTCAACCTCTAAAGCCACAAATAATGGGGGGGACAAAGGCCCAAAAATAGGGACACTTTTTAAATGTTGCTCTTACAAACTTAGAAGGTTGACAGAATAACAGGTTTTGCATTTCCATGAATTTTCTGAAGGGTATGAAGTTTGAAACTTAATTATATTCTGAAGTCAACTCTGCAAGACTAACCAACGATTTGCTTGAAAACCACAATTTTATGAGAAACAGACCATAAATATGAGGCAAAACTCTGAACTTTCTGCAAACATCTGTACAGTTGAGAGGTCTGATCCCCATGGTTTTCTTCTGTATGCCTTGTGTTTCTTTGGGTTTGAGTCTGTCTGCCTCAGGCTCAATAATCCCTATGACTTCCTCTTGTGTTTCTTTGGGTTTGTTTGGGTTTGAGTCTGTCTGCCACAGGCTCAGTAATCCCCATGGCATTCCCTTGTATGTTTTGTGTGTCTTTTGTCTTTTCTATGTCTGTCCCATGGCTGCCTTGTGTGCCTCTGCAGTGTTCTGCATGTCAGCAACTGCCTGTCTTGTGTGATGGAGTCAGTTTATCTAATGCTTCTTGTGTGTTTCAGTCTTGCCTTAGGGCTGGCATCATCTGGTGATTGGGACTCTGTGTGTGGTGTCTCAGTTCTATTTTGTGGTAGTGCTGCCTTCATCTTGTGTGGGTCTCTGTTCAGTCTTGGAGTAGTTTTGTCCTGGTCTTGTGTCTCTGTCCTGTGTGGGTGGGTGTCTCTGTCCTGTGTGGGTGGGTGCCTCTGTCCTGTGTGTCCTGGGAGTCTCTGTGGATGTTCAGTCTTGCTATAATGCTGTCTTTATCTTGTGTGGGTATATGTCCTGTATTTTGGAGTCTGTATGGGTGTTAATGTTCAGTCTTGCTGTAGTGCTGTCTTTCTCATGTGTGGGTGTCTGTCCTGTGTGCAAAAGTCTGTGTAGCTGTCTGTCTTGTCTGGCTCTGACTTCTGTGAGAGAGTATGTGTGGGTGTCTTGCTATATTGTTGCCTTTGTCTTGTGTGTCTGTGCTGTGTGTGGGAATCAGTGTGGCTGTCTTTATATACCTCTGTGGGACTGGCTACCTTGATGTGGTACAGAGGCTTGTCATAATGTAACAACATTGCTACTAAATACCAGTCAGTCATAGCTCTCAATCTCATGCAACAAAAAATCTGGACAAAGCCAAAGATAATGGGGAGACAGCCCCAAAAATCAGGACCATTTTTAAATATTGCTCTTAAAAACTTAAAATGTTTCTAGAATAAAAGGTCTTGTGTTACCATGCATTTTTCTGAAGAATATAAAGTCTGAAACTCAAATGCCTTTCATTATTTAGTGAATTCAACCCTCAATGATTTGTCACAAACAAGCCAGAAAACTACAAATTTTGAGGAACAGACTAGAAATAAGTAAAATATGGACATTCTGTGAAAATCTGGGCAGTAGAGGGGTATGCAGTCAGTGTGCTTGAACCTCTAAGTGGCTACCTTGTTGTGGTACAGGGGTTTGTTATAATGTAGCATTGGTACTAAATGTCAGTCAGTGTGTGCACCTGTGACTTGTTACCTTACTGTGGTACAGGGGTTTGTCGTAATGTAACCCTGGTACTAAATGCCAGTCAGTGTGTGCACCTGTGACTTGTTACCTTACTGTGGTACAGGGGTTTGTCGTAATGTAACCCTGGTACTAAATGCCAGTCAGTGTGTGCACCTGTGACTTGTTACCTTACTGTGGTACAGGGGTTTGTCGTAATGTAACCCTGGTACTAAATGCCAGTCAGTGTGTGGACCTGTGAGTCACCACCTTGCTGTAGTACAGGGGTTTGTCAAAATGCAACATTGGTGTTAAATGCCGGTCAGTATGTGTACCTTGGCATATCAGTTCTTAATGATTTGAATGTAATAACACTATAGTGATTGTTAAATGGTGCTGGATGAGCTTGACAGGGAAGAGGGTGCGATGGCAATGTGGTCATTCTCCTGAGTAGGGCCCCCAACTTGAAACTTTCTGGGTCCACCAAAATGCTAGCACCGGCCCTGCCTGTGACTTCTGCACCCAAATATATCTTTTTCATTTTTAACCTACTTCTGTCCATGATATATGCTATATAAAATACAGTCTATATATTAGTGTCATCTTGGTGAGATTTTATAAATAAAATTGTGTCCACCTCATGAAGGTGCTCACCAAGACTTAAGGATGAAATCAGTTCCAGCAATACTACTCTCCCTTGCTAGCTGATTTTATTATCTTTCCATTCAGATCCCACTTGTGTGAAATGCCTGATGTAAGGGCAAGTTCTTAGAGGCATTAGAGGCATTATGGGCTGATTAAATGGGGGTATACTGTAGAGGCAAAAGCCAATACTGCTTTGGCTATACAGGGTAGTGTACAACAGCTGGGACTGCATCAACCAGACATGAGGTCAGAGTCTGGTGTGCCTGTGTATACTTGTACTATCAGACTGTCTGGATTTTGGAAGTTACATCCAGAAAGACTCCACTGAAATTAATGAAAAGTACAAGCCAGAAGAAGATTTTGTTGGAAAAATATTTTCCTACTATAATTCTAATTTCAAGCTGTGAAAGCAGAATCTCCAACCGGCAGGGTCACTTTTTAGGGAATATGTTACATCTCTGTTAGGCATAGAGCTTTCTGAAGTGCATGCTGTAATTCTCATCATCGTAGAACTAGTCTGTAACCTGCATACGGAAACTGAACTACCACTTAATAAAAGTGTGTAAAAGTTTATTTGGTAAGCAACTTCTGATACCATGAAGTAAAGCCACTTTTACTAATAAAGGTTGAACCAAAACATCTGTAAATGATTGTGAGAATCCCTATTTTTGGTAAATCTATCATACAGGCAAAATAGTCACCATTATATTAGGTACAGAAAGACTTGATCAAAACTTTGGACCCTTTGGAGATATGGATAGGGGACTGAGAATGCTCTTATTTGTTATCAGTACAGGATGGCAAACTTCAACATAACATTTACCAGATCATCTACACGGAATAACATGTATATTGTAAGCTACTGTGGCAACTTAGTTTTGTTTCTGCTGTGGGGAGATTGTTTACTTGTGATTTGTCTGGGAGTCAGAAGCATACTAAGCAACTCTGTACAAAACATGGGTAACTTATACGCATTTAGCTCAATCTGTACAAAACATGGGTAACTTATACGCATTTAGCTCAACTGTGAATAAGGTACCAAATAAACTGGTAGAAGAAGTGGAGGTCAGGAAAGACATCCTTCAAAAAAGTCAGAAGCTTTCTGCTGAGCATAAGAGGGAGCAAGAAGTGGATGTAGACGATTGCTTTGCGGGTGAGGGGGTGAAGAAAGTTTAACTGATAATTTAGCTGTCGCTGATAGTGATGGAACAAGTCTTAGTGTGAGAAAGCACAAGTGAAGGACAAAGTATCAGAAAAAGGAAGGTGATGGTAGTCAAGAAGTGGGGGTCATCCAGCTAAGGACATTCATTTTCTCTCCTTTATTAATGATAGCATTAAGAGGATGTGAAGACAGCGGGCCATTATTGATTGGATGAAAAGTTTATGGATGCTCAAGGTACACATGATACAAAACTTATTTCTAAGCTGAAAACAGGAAAATAGCGAGTAGTTAGGGATGCAGGGATTTTAGTCACAAAGATTTTATGAATGCACAAGAAGCAGATACTTTCAGTAAAAAGGAAATTTAATTTCAAGTGTTAAAATCTGTTAAGATTTTTTTCATTGTATGTTATTGGACCGACCAGATGTGTGTAAAGTTAATGGTCCCCCAGACACCTAAAACTAGGAATGAATTTTAGTTTATTTTCTCCCTTGTTTGTGTTTTACAGAAAGTTTATAATGGGTAGAAGAATTTATTTTTTCTGTTGTCTGATAGCAGAAGAAGGAATTTTTGGATGTTAAGTTGATGTATGACTTATCAGTATTGCATAATTGTCACTATTAGTTGAACGAGGCTACTCATATCTTTGGGTAGACTGAAATAGCTATCTGCTATGCATTTAGGAAAGCAGGCTTTTAACTGAATATGGAAAGATATATGGATCTCACTTTTTGGATCACAGAACATTGTGGTTGAACTCGGATTTGAATAAAGACATTTCCTGGTGGGTTGGGTATAAGTAAATTAGCCGCAGAGCTGACAGGCATGAGAGACTCAAAAGTTTTTTCAAAGCAGGTGAGGAGGGATAAGGTACTTACAGGAGTTGGTTAGTAAGTTGGCTAGATGTCAGACCAAGATGATGAGGGAATACAGGTGCAAAAGGTGAGTGCTGTATTTTTTGGAGGAAAAAGTTAAAGAAATGTGACCCATGGTTTCCAGGATGGTTTAAAGGCTAATAGGGTTATCATGGAAACAAAACAGACAATTTTACAACCAAATGAAGTTACAATAAAGGATTTGATATGTTAATAAAATGATTTATTATAAGGAAACAAGGATGTGGTATCCTATTTCTGCAGCCAGAGGAAGGATGGATGCAATGGCTTTTGTTGGATGAGATTTGGTGGGGGATTCTGGCGAGAAAGTGGAAAGTTCAAGCAGGTAAGACTTTATTTGGTGAGGATATTGGAGGATGCCAGAGATCCTAGACTGTGGGATTTCCTAAAGAGAAGAAAGATGATAAGGTATGATTACAATGTAGTGAAAAGCAATATCAAGCCTGAGGAAGTAACGACAACTAAAGGAAAGGCAGAGTGGAACGTTTACCAAGGAAGCATATGACTGGATATGGAAATTAGAAAAAGTTGTAAGAGTGACATGTTCATGCTGTTGTGTAATTACCAAATGGGTTTTCTGCAGGCAAGGATGAGAGGGTGGGACTGTGAGAAGGGGTTGGTACTTTTTGTATAGAGGAATGGATAATAGGGAGAATTTGGGGACATGGAGAACCATTCCCTTACTAAACTGCCACTACAAAATCCTGGCTAAATAGTTACAGATGAGACATAGTATATGAATACAATGGTAGTCCGCTCCAGAAAAGGGAGAAATAGAGAAGCAAAGGAGAATTAACAAAATGTTTATGGATTTTTAAGCCATAAGGAAAACCTCCAAAAGAAGAAGAAGACTTCAGAGCCGAGTGCTGCGCAAACCAAAGCTTTATTCAATATGTTAAGCGCTTTCATCCACTGGTCACTGGACTTCATCATAACAAATCAGTACGACCACTCAGGTCCTTATATTCCCCATCTTGGCAACTGGTTAACCTAACACGCAATTCAAGCAAGGGATGCCGGTGGAAATTAACAGCAACCCAATTTGGAGAGAATGATTTGTTCCAGAAATAGAAACCAATTTACTACACATTTTCTTCCGAAAATGAGTACAATTTATACCAAACCCAGGACTACTTCCAGAAGCCATAAGGAAAAGTTTTTTTTTCCAATACCTGTTGCTGAGAGATTTGATAGTGTCAATTCTGCTACTTTATTTCACGTGTTGAATGAATGTGGCAGGGTGATAATTTTTTTTAGGAGTCTGGCATTTTAATTTTGTTTCTGCATCATGTGGGTATACAGTTGCTTGATATTTCATCCGATGGTTAATCGATTTCTTTGTGACAGGATATATATGGCAGTAGGCATCAAACAATGTTTCCCATTATGTACATCGTAAGTTAGAAAGTATATAAGGAAAGCAGTATTAGGGGCATAAAAATTTGTAAGTAGCTAGTGGATGAGTGGAATCAGAGCTTTGGTTTACCCCTTAATTCTCTCATGTACAGATGATATATATCAGGGGTATTATGTTCGTAAGAATTTGTTCTATTTCTTAATACAAAAATGTGTCAGGATTTAAATAATGTAGGTAGATAAATCAAAACAGCATGTAGTTACAGGATCTTATCTGTTCTGAACATATGTTTTAAGACCGACATGGTAGATGCATTTTTTATATAGATAGATAAATAGACAGATAGGCAGACAGATAGATAGATAGTGGACAGAATAAAGGATATGTTAGACTTTGGGAGAAGGTTTTCATGCTGTTTACTTAGAAACTTTCGTTAATCAGGTCTGCCCAATTATGCATAGGATTATATTTTAGAGGAGTATATGATGCTACAAAACTCTGAAGCATAGCTTATGGACCTGCCTTTCTCAATTATTTTGAAATCTTGGGTAAATCCACTTAAGAAGGGATTTTATATAGACAGGAGGCATTTGAGTGTTGAACCTGTACAAGCTGGTAGCTTCCATTAGCTCAGATTTTCTATTCTAGCCGCTTCAGCGGCTACGCATGAGGAGGAATGACTTGCAACAAGTTTTGTCAGTGAGTTCTAAAGGAATACCAGGTTAGAAGCTATAGGGTCATGAATTTTAGGAGACCTACAGAAGGTAGAGAGACAGCAGGAAAAATCCATACATGGTGACTTTAATCTTAATGTCAATCTAAGTGAAGACTTTTGTATCCAGCTATATTATCAGTTCCTTTCAAAGGGTCTGGCTACGATTACGCCTCCTGCATCCATATTTACACATTACAACTTTTCATTCTTACAGAAAATCTCTTTAATTTAGCTACAATTTTAGATAGGGAAAAGAGGAAGTTGTGTTAATGTACTCGTAAGTGTTAATGCACACTTAAGTATTCAACTGTGGTACCACCTTTATCATTCTTGTAAGAAAAGCGCAGTCCGGGTCTGAACTGTCTGCAAACAGCTACAGTTAACTTTCTGTATGTGTCTACCTGTTTGAGCCAATATTCATTTTCCCCTGGAGAGCACTCTGCTTTGGCTTGTAAGCAGCCCCCCCCACCACCACCACACACACACACACACACACACACACACACACACACACACACACACACACACACACACACACACACACACACACACACACACACATCTTCCACTTTCTCTTATTCCCTTCTGTTAGCAAATAGTATCCATAACTGATCAATACTGTGTGTTTGTTAATTTAAACTGTGACCACAGTAGCCTACTGAAACAAGGTTATCCTGTTTTTCCACCTGAGAAATTAAGAAATGACTTACAGTTTCAGAGCAGTCCTTGGTCAATTGTGATTGTTTCTTAACACATACTTGTCTTTGCTTTGGCTCATTAGCAGCAGTACAAAGAACTGCCTGCTCACACCCTTGTTCTCCCCTCCCCTTCCCTGTTTATTACCTTAAGGCAATCCCAAAGTTAATAAATATTACCTGTGGCAGGCACCATTTTTAAAACTACAACCACCCTTGCCACTATCATATGTTCATTTATCAGTTAACTCTGTTAACTGATTGTTTCCAGCCCCCTCATACGAGCAACTAACAGAGTATCTACCCACTTCGCTCCCCACCCTGCCCCCTATTCCCTCATGCCCCCAGTGGTCCCACTTTTATTGCACTCAAACCCCTCCCATCTTTCCAATAGCCAACCACAGCGCTAACCCAACACTACCTCCTCCATCTTCCCACTACTATCACACCTCCTCAACTAACATGTACAAGCATACCTTACCTATGCTCACTGCATGCACTCTCCTTGCATATCTTACATCCTATCAAAGCTCCATCATTCCCCCACTCAAACACTACCACTGTACTACTACTCACACCACCACTCATGTCTCACCCACACTCAGCTCCCCTCCCACCAGCTCAAGAACCATCCCTATGCATCCCCCACATATTCTGCCAACTATATTACCCAAACATAAAGCATCCCTACAACTTAACATAGTAACCCTCCCACCATACCTATTACCCACAGAGCACAATCATAAAGTTTCCCTCATAAACAAACACATTCAAAAACTGAGAAAACTAATAATCCAATGCATATCAAAACTAGCCCTAAGTGGAGACATCCACCCCAACCCTAGCCCTACCATCTCCAACCCCAATCCTCATAATCAGACTAGAAACCACAACTTCTCCCATATTACAGCCAATAGAAAGCCAAGTGACTTCCTTCTACTAAGACTAAATATTAGAAGTATATCCAACAAAGTCCATGAACTCCATGCCACCATAGACTTGTACTCCCCAGATATAGTCATCCTGACAGAAACCTGGCTAAAACCTCACATTACCAGTGAGCAAATACTCCCTACAGGTTACGGCATACTAAGAGTAGACTGGCTAAACAAAAAAGGAGGTGGTGTAGCTATAATATTTAAACAGCATCTAAACATCCAGATCTTAAAATCATCAGCTCCACAAATAGGCAATGAAGAAATAATATATACCAACCTCAAAATAAACCAAAACAAAACCATCAACATAATTGGATGCTACTTCCCACCTGGCCAAAACATCCCTCCACTAGAAAACCTCCTCAGCTGGTCTACCCACCATCTCCCCCAAGAAACTATCATTTTAGGTGATTTCAATATTGACTGGCAATCCTGTTCTGGCAACAATCCAACCCATCATGTACACCTTCATGGCTTCACCCAACTAGTCCAGTCGCCAACCAGGATAAATAATAACTCCAGCAAGCACACTACCTTGGATTGGATACTAGTCAGTAAGAGCCCCCAGTCATATATAACAGGCTGCTTATCAGATATCCTCAGTGATCACTCCCCAACATTCCTACTCAAAAAATACTTATACCAAGCGAAACCTGTCATATACCGTCAAATACGTAAAAAACTAAACTTTAACCCACTCACATTCATCTCATCCCTCAAAGAATGTAACTGGCATCCTCTAAAGTACCTCGGTCTAGATGACGCAGTTGAATTTTTTAATACTACCTTCCTGAACATCCTTAATTACCATGCCCCCATAAGATTTTCCAGAACCAAAGCACAACCTTCCCCATGGCTATAGAAAACCACTAAGTCAGAAATGAAAAACAGGGATAAAGCCAGGGAGCACTGGCGCAAAACCAAAACCCCCTCAACTAGACAGAAATTCCTAGAACTGCACAATAGAGTCAAAAAGCTAATAAAACAGGACAAATTCCAATACTACCAGTCTGTCCTAGACTCCTCACAACACAGCCCCAAACAATTCTGGTCCTCCATAAACTCCATCCTCCACCCAGGTAAAGTCAATACCCCTCCTCCTAACATCCCTCACTCCTCAGAAAATATTGCTACCTCATTCAATACACACTTTACCCAAACCATACTATTACTAGCTAAACAACACAACCCCCTCCCCTCCAACCCACACCTTCAACTAGTAATCTCCCCACGGCCTTCTCTTTTTCTCCTGTACCTACCTCCAACATAAAAAAACTCTTAGCTAAACTTAAACCCACCAAATTAGCAGCAGACAACCTCCCAAGTGAATACCTGCAAATCGCAGCTGATGCTCTGGCCTACCCACTATCCATCTTGATTAACCGATCTCTGTCAGAAAGTTAAATTCCCACACTGTGGAAAGTATCACATATAATTCTCCTCCACAAAGGCGGACCCTCCACAGAACTAACCAATTACCGCCCCATAGCTATTCTCTCTCCACTCTCCAAAATACTAGAAAGATGCATACACTCTCTGGTCTCAGACTACCTCCTTACTAACAACCTCCTTTCCAGTACTCAGCATGGATTCCGACCAAACCATAGCACCACCACTGCCTTACTCTCCTTTACTAACACTATCCTTCAGCATAAAAACAATGGCTATCTCTCCTCTGCTACTTTCCTAGACCTATCTAAAGCATTTGACATGGTTCCACACAAACAACTTATCTCTGTCCTCAATAACCTATCCTTCTCACAATCAGTCACCAACTGGTTTCAGAGTTACCTGTCTGACCGCCAACAATCCATTGTATGGCAGAATGACATATCTCCCCAACTACATGTCTCCATAGGGGTTCCCCAAGGATCCATCCTTGGACCCCTACTCTTCTCTGTTTACACCAATAATCTAGCCTCTGCCACCAAACATGGCACACTCATACAATATGCAGATGACTCAACCATCATCTGCTCAGCCCAGTCCCTACCAAAACTGCAAAAAGTCACACAGGAAGCCTTTTCCTCTGTTGAAACATGGTTATCCGATGCCCAATTAATACTCAACCCAAACAAAACTAAACTACTCATCTTCCAACCCACCAAACATACTCAAAACAACTCTCACTTTAACATCATAGCAAAAGACAACACCACTAGATACCCAACTGAACACACCAAATTGCTAGGAGTGGAAATAGACAATAAACTAAAATTTTTCATTCACATATCCATGACCATAAAAAAAGTCCACAAAAAACTCGGAGCATTATACAGAAATAAGCAACTTCTCACCAAAACAGCAAAGATTTCAATAGCAAATTCCCACCTTATCTCCACCCTACTTTATGCCTCTTCAATATATACCAACCTAAGGCAATGCGATCTAAAGAAGCTAGAGACCTGCTACAACAAAATCGCCAAATTCACCACAGGGTCATCCTACCATAGTCAGCACTGTCCATCACTTGCTGAACTGGGCTGGCTTGAACTCCCTCACCTCCTTCAGTGGTATCAACTCTCACTCGCCCACAAACTAGTAAACCATCCACAAAATGTCCCATCCCTCCAGAATCTACTCCAACCCTATCGCACCACCAGACCACTAAGATCCAGCAACAAAAATCACTTGCAGATCACTAAAGCCAATAACTCTGCTGGTGAAGCACTATTCTCTTGCGCCATAGCCAAATTATGGAACTCACTCCCACCCACAATTACCTCCATACCATCATGCACCCACTTCAAAACTTTACTAAAAGCGCACCTAAAAACATGCTGGCTATGCCCTTGCAACTCCCACTCTAATATCATCCACCCCATCCAACCACTACCTTTCTTTCCACTCCACTAACTACCTTGATTATAGCAAGCTCAGATGCTCATAAGCCTAGTACTTATTATACAACAGGAACTTCTCATTGTAACATTTGTTAATGTCTGTTATGTACTTCACAGATAAAGATTCTAGTTGTCTACTGATGTACTATGTTCTTCATCTGTAAATATGTTGTAAGTAATTGCTATGTTAAATTGTTAATCGCTATGTAATCCAATGTAACTACTGTCTGTTTATTTTAACTGTGGAGCTTTTCTCCCCGGGCCTCCGCTGAAAATGGACCTACGTCTAGTCGGACACTCCCGGTCAACAAATTTAAATAAATAAATAAATAATGTGAAAACATTAGTGTCTGACTACTGAAACATAGGAATGAGATGGGTAACATAAAACAAGACCACTTGTATGTGACTAACAATGGAAGGAGAGGTGGCACAACTGATTAAAAGCTGAAGAGTAGAGCAACTGACAATTTACTAGAACATTGGGGAGGGTAGGGGGTGGAGTAGGAGCAGAGTAATGACATGCAAAGGAAAGGAGGTAAACTAAAAATGTCTGGTAGTGTAAGATTGCACTCATTCAATGTCTGGCTGAATGACAATGTACTAAATTCACAAAGAAATGTTTACTAACAGAAATGTAGAGTACTTATCTTAGAGGGTCCACATAGCAAAGTCTAAAGAGTCATTGCTTTAGTTATATATATTGTAGTTTCACAACAGCAGTTTAGAATGCAAACTCAGGAGATCGAGAAAAGGGATTTTATCTGCACACTTACAAGGGCATGCATGTTTTGTTAACAAAGTATTAGAATACTGTTGAGCTGACAGCCATAGGATGGATAACACAATTTAAGATGTTTATCTTGGCAGTAATCATGACCACTTCTTCTGTGTTATTTTACCACTTTGTTTACAGTCTGACTAGAAAAATGAATCAGCCTTTTTGGTCAATAAAATACTCTGCACCTCACAAAAATTTTCACAAATTTTTTTTTGGAAAATAACTTATTTATATGCAGGTTAAAGGAAGAGTTTCAGATGCACAAATGTGTGCACATTGTTTTAACCATGCAAGTCAATAGTAAGCTGTCATTTGATAAATGACTTTTTGTAATCCACAAATCTATAAAACCAGCCATCTTGATCCCACTCATTTTCAAAAGTTTCTTATGTTAACTATATACCAATTTTCTCACATCTTAGAAAACATCAGAATTATTGTTTTGCACAAATCAAATAACCATATACTACATGCATATCATTAAAGAAACAAACTATATTTTTTCATGTGGCTTGATAGGTATATTCATTTTCAAACTCCTTATATAATGTGGAACTAATAATATGTTACTCAAGGCTACCACAGTTACTTTTAGACAGGCCAAACCAAAATGGCGGAAGTAAAAAATCTGAATCCTCTACAAGTAACAGGTATAAGATGGAGCAACTTTAAACTCAAGCAGCTTAAAATAAAACATCATGAATTCCATCTTCAGTCGCTTACTTGTTATCAGCATTTAAAGGTACTGACACAGGTGACATTACAGACGCTGCACATGACTGTTTTAAGTAATGTCAGAAATGATCTGGATTTTAAATGAATTATTACAAGGTACAATCTGGAAGCTTCAGTAAAAGACATTTAATTTTACAGATACATGTTAGCAAATACCTGATCACTGACGTCTTTAGCAGTAGTAGCTCTAGAAAGGGTCATACACTATGAATATCTATGCTTTTTGATTTCGTAGACTTAGATAGGATTTACCCATTTACAGTTTTGTAAAGCATAACTGAGATGAGCAATTTGGTTCCACGTGCCAAGTATTCTGCTGATGACATAATATTACAAGATGTTAGCGTGACGACCCACCACTGGAATAGTAATCACGGAGCCGCAGTCCTTACCACTGGCAACAGTGGGAATGTACACTGGGAGGGTGACAGGTACACACACATTATTTCCAGGTGCAGCTCTCTGCATGAAGTGCAGTTTCCCTTAAGAGCACACAGAGACTACAGTCAGTCTGAAGATGGTTTCTCCCTTTCTACAAATCCCCAGTAAGACTCCCCACTGGCACAGCTAGAAAGCTGAGATCTCAGCTGAGTGACCAAGCAAAGACTTCCAGCACCCTCTCTGTCCAACCAGTGATTCATGCCCTGACCAAATTGCTGACACACACACTTGTTGAAGTTTGGTTTATACACACACACACACACACACACACACACACACACACACACACACACACACACACACACACACACACACACACACACCTGAGAAAGGCTGACACAGGTTTACTAGCTATGCCCCTTTTGCCTAGATTATAAGGTAGTTATCACTGCCACCAGCTACACCAGCCAACTCCTTATTAGCTACTTTAAGGCCCTTAACAAAGGGTGTCCAGTCTTACTGTGTAATGTTACTATTAATACAAATGGCAGTTTGACCAAGAGTAAGACTATTAAGGAGTGGCCCACAGTGTCACCAAATAAATATGCAAGAACTCTCAAAATTAAATATCTCTAGCAGATCAGCCACAGTGAAATATTTAAATATATTTAATAATAAATAATAAAAGAACAAAAAATAGTATATATTCACAGTGACATCAAAGTTCAAAACCACAGGAAATATTTAAAACAACATTGCAGGACAGTCTCAAATAAATAAAGAAAAACATCTAAACTATGCTTCACTATATTCCTGACTGAATCTAAGAGAATCAATAGCAAGGCAGATGTGGTGAATGGATTTTCTAGTTGTTGTAAAGTCAAAGACTGAATACAACATGCTGTGTCTCTCTAAGAGACTTCTTAAATTAATATCTCAAATATTACTGCTGGGATAACATGCAGAATGACATAATTTCTTGTCATCTGACTCTATGCCAGGTAAACCCCCCACTGCTGGAAGCTAGCAGTATTTAGCATCTACCTGTGAAAATACATAAACCTCAGATATTTGACAGATGCTGGAAGTCATAAAACAATTACATCCCTCCACATCTCAAGCCTAGTAATTATTTCTCCTTAAAGACAACACAGAGAGCTCCCTAGTATAGATATTGTGTCTCTTGTTGCCATGAAGTAATTTAATTTCAGCTACTTTTCTGACGTTTTGCTGGGTTTCCACTGTTAAAATATATACATTTAAACAACTACAATCATGGATGTACATTTCTGTTCTATTCCAGTAGGGCACACTGTGGATACATTTCAAGCACTTTGCAAAAATCTTTTTCAACACACATGTCTGTATAAACAAGTCTGATATACACATGACATACAGTTCTAATACAGTTGTAACACATGCATCTTATATAAATCATTTCAATATTCACCAATGACATTATTATTTGCCAAATGTCCATATTTTTACCTCAAATATTTGGGCTGTCTGTAATACAATTTGTAGTTTTCTGGCAAATCATTTGGGATTTGACTCACTAAATAATGATAGACATCTGAGTTTCTTTTATCATATCCATACTAATGCAAAAACATGTTATATTAGCAACTGTCAAAGTTTACAAGAGCACTATTTAAAACATGTCCCTGTTTTGGGTCCTTTGTCTCCCATAATTTTTTAATTTGCCTAGAGTTCTTGCTCTAAGTGTTTGATATGTATGATGTGAACAGTATGTTATTATTCAGTGGCCATATCCTTTCAGTTGAGACATTCCCTAAGGCACTATTATGTTTTCTGCTTCCAAAATTTCATTCCAGTAACTTGAGTGGTTTATATTACTTCATTCATTAAATTAAATGCAGTTTTATACTGCTTTGGCACTGACATTTTTGTTGATACAGTTCTATAAAAGCACATAGAAACATATTTTTCTTTGATGAATGATATGAAAATTGTTTGCAGCTGCAATTTTAATTGGTTATTAAAATGTGATCATGCATGCATAATGCAAAGGCAAACAAAACTGTTTAATATTTATGACTTAATTATAGCATCAACAACAAAAAGCCATGCAAGTATGGCAAAGTGCAAGGTCCAAAAGTGTAATTACTGCAAAACACCAAACGACCAGCACAGTAATACAAAGTTTAAATTCCTTTATCTTCCTTTTGAAAACTGCAGTCATTTAATTTAACACAATGACTAAGATTCAGGTCTAATGGAAAGGTTGGCTATGTTCATTCATTTGAGAAATCTGGGAATTAGATAGCATTATTCAGTAGCTGATATTCTTGATCATCATAATTGTTTAGGCACTGTTACTTTGAGCTGATCAAATTTAGATGTTTTAATCACAAAGTAGATTATTTAGCTTTTATTAAACTCTATAAAAATTTTATTTTGGGAACCAAACATCTATCTGAAAGCAAGGAAATTTTGACAGATATTTCTGTTCAAAACAAAAAGAAAATATCCCTAACTTACACTGGTCCTGTGCCAATAATGTAAAGTAGGGGAGGGCATGGGTGTCATTCCTTTCATGGGGATGTGAGGGTTGGGGGGTATTGCCCATCTCGGTAAAAGAGATTCAGTTTTCTTACTTCAGCAATTTTGTTTTATCCAGAAGTGCCATTCTGGGTTTCTGTAATAGAAAAGATGTGCTGGAGACATATATTTTTAATAGATAACAACCAGTGTTCTGTTATTTTGCAGTAATTCTGAAAGGCGATAGAGGTGACAGGGCAGTACATTCTACCACCTAAGAGTACCATATATGTTCCTAGGTTTATAGGTGAATATTAGGCTAACTGCCCTGAAGAACTATTTTAAGCCTTCTGAATAACCTATAGTCAGAATCAAACTTTCTACTTTGTGCCTATGAGGTTAAGACCTTAACCATTATGTCAAACCCACCCATCACTGTTTACTCATTACTGCTAGCAGTAGAATTACCATAGAATAGGACAGAACACTGCCAGAGCACTACCTGGACAACCCAGGTACCAGCACAGCCATTGCAGAAATAGTTAATCTCTCCTTATCATCATTGAGTGAGATCACTACATCTGACCATCCCAAAATATCAGTGTCATGACCTAAAATGTTGACTTTCTAATCAATAACATTGTAGTAGCTTAGTTTGCTTTAGACCACATTAATGTCTTAATTACATGACTTGTCCAATAAACACTGTTAAAAATTTTAAATTAGTAAGACTAGATGCCACCTCAGCATGCAGCTAAAATGTTACTTTAGGTTTGGAAAGAAATGCTGCAGCAGAAGTATGCCTTTATGGCCCAACAAAATGGCCCGTGTATTCCTTTTAATGTATTTTTGGAATGTTAAGATGTTATTACTAATTTTTTCACTGATATGAAGTACTTGTAAAATTCAAAGGGAAAATACTCATTTGTGATACAATCTTTTTTATAAAGCATAAATTCATTATCTGTTACTGCTCTGTTAAATAATCATAAATCATTGATTTGAAAAATATTGCATTACTGTCCTCATGCATTAAAAAAGAGATGGAGTTCTCTACTACATGGAAATTGTTGTAATTTACTGCCTATATTCTGCAGCACATTTGTTTATATCAAGAGAAAAATATGCTTGTGTATTAGGTAAAGGTCAGAGACTTGCATGTCTTCTGTGAATAGACAATCATTTTCTTTACACTCTCACTGATCTATTCCTGTACACAAGAAAGGTAGTAGTCAGCATTTCATAAAAACATGACATTTTCCAAACAAAAATGTGTAGTTAGAATTGAAACCCAAATATCAAAACTGTGTGCAATGCACATATTAGGGGCTCTGTTTAACTATTTGTAATGCTTTGTGACATAAGGACATAGTAGCATAGGTGTATTCCTAGCAAAATGCAAGAAGATGTCCCATCACTCTTCCCAGATCATCATTATAATACATTTTCGCTATTCTGATATTTTATCCAGCACATATATGCACATGCTTATACATATATTTATATATATATAGCTAGATATGTATATAACTATATATGTATATAACTATATATGTATATATATATATATATATATATATATATATATATATATATATATATATATATATATATATATATATATATATATATATATATACAGTACCTTTGTTAACATCTGTTTAGATGACAGAATATGGTTTGCTAGACAGATGGTCGACAGTCATTGACAGGTGTGTGAAATCTATGATTCTTGAGATTGGGGAATATGCCCTTTCCCTGAGCATTGTGTGATCTCAAGGTTATTATATATAGTTAGCGGGGGGGGGTTGCTCTCTTTCCCTTAAAGCTTCTGTGATGATGTGAGGTATTGCCAGCTATGGCAGGAGAAGTAGGGCAGTGGATGTGTAACATATGCCACCACAGCTAGCCGGAATTTTGCAAAGAATTATATGTCATTTGTATATCAACTTTTTTATACAAATGCTTGTATTGAAAAATGTATTTGTAAAGCTGGTTGTGTTAAAATGTACCAATAGTGTGCCCTCCTGGACAGAAGAAGAAATGTACATGTTTTAACAGAGGATACAGGAAGAGAAGAGGTTACTCATACTCTTTGAAAATGTTCTGAAATTAAATTACTGGGCCTAGGCCATAAAGATGTTATCTTACTGTTCTCAATGCAACCAGCAAAAAGTCTGTACTAGGGAGCTTCCTACACTGTTATTGGGGTGAACTAATTGCTACTCTGGAAGAGTGGAGGTTAGAAATTGTGTTGTGGCTTTCAGGAGCTGTAGCAGATCTTAGCAAGGCTGTGTGTGTGTGTGTGTGTGTGTGTGTGTGTGTGTGTGTGTGTGTGTGTGTGTGTGTGTGTGTGTGTGTGTGTATTATTGACACACAGGTGCTAAATTTTGGCAGTTCCTAGCAATGGAGGGAGGGGTTGCATGAGAACCAGAAGTTAGATGACCAGATGTATGTGATGTCATTCTGTAATCTAGGACAAAAATAGTGTTTAATACTAGGTGAGATTGAAGTCTCATGACACTCTGTTTTTGTAACCTGACAAAGAAGGATCTTTCACCTACTTCATCTTGACTTGCTCTAGTAAGTAAACAGGGAATAATAATTCCTTAGATCAGTCAGGAAAATATAGTGACTTTAGCTAAGTATTGTTTTTTTTTTTTTTTCCGTAACTGTGTGAACCTGTCCACCTGTGTTATTTCCTGTGGTTGAAACTCTGGTGTTTATTGTAAATCGATATTTAGAATTTTCATGTTCTTTTATTATTTATTATTAAATATATTTAAACTTTTCATTGTGGCTGGCCCTTTAGAGAATATTTTAACCTTTGAAAGTACTTATATCTATTGGTAACATTTTGACCACTCCTGAAAGCCTGGCTGTTTGGTCAGCATTACCATTAGTATTAATATTAATTTCACTCGGTATAATTGGGTACCCTTGCAAGAGCCTTAGAGTAGCTGGCTTTGGGGGGTCTGGAGGCAGTGTAACTATCTTATAGTCTGAGCAGAAGGGGGCATAACTAGTAAATATATGTCAGCCTTTCCCAGGTGTGTGTGTGTTTGAAAATCAAATCTCAAAGTGTGTGTGTGTGTGTGTGTGTGTGTGTGTGTGTGTGTGTGTGTGTGTGTGTGTGTGTGTGTGTGTGTGTGTGTGTGTGTGTGTGTGTGTGTGTGTGTGTGTGTGTGTGTGTGTGTGTGTGTGTGTGTGTGTGTGTGTGTGTGTGTGTGTGTGTGTGTGTGTGTATGTCAGCTACTTGAAGAAAGGACACAAAGCATTGCTTTCACAGAAAGGGTGCTGGAGGACTTGCCTTGAACACTTGGCTTAGGACTTAATTCTAAAGCTTTGTCAGTGGGGAGCCTTATTGGGGATCATGGTGAGAGACAAAGAGAGAAACCCAGACCCCAGGCTGTGTGTATCCCCTGGGTGCTCTTAAGGGAAATTGTGCTTGATGCAGACAGTTGCATCTGGAAATACTGGCTATATCCATTTTTGTTCCAAGTGAGCATCCTTGTCCAGTGTCAGTGGTGAGGATTCAGGCTCCTTGATTACTATCCCAGAGTGGGAATGTCATAGCTTCCTTAGTATCTAAAAGATTCTTGCAACACAGTATTTCTTATTTACAGAACATTCATATTACATGATCAAAACAAGCAGAAAACAGGCATAATATTTTCATTAAAATATATAAAAAAGATGGCTTTAGAATAGAAAAGCAAATAAGTACTATATTAGTATACCTTGTCTTAATTGTTTTGTAACATTGCATAAATCAGTAGGGAGGTCAGTAAAATAGCACAGGATGTACATATCAAATTATTAAAACAAGCAGACAACAAAAATAATATCTGCATTAAACTGTTTCTAGAATACAAATGCAACAAGCATGAAAACAGGAAGAAAAACTCTTAAATAGTTTGTGTCTTTCTTGAAAAAAAACAGTTAATAATAATGGTTAGTGCATATGAATCAAAAAAGAAGTTAGTGTATAGGTGTGATGTGGAAGTCAACATGTGCAAGTACAGTATCTGGTAATATCCAAAACATGCAAATATATTCAAAATGTTTTGGTGACAACGATTATACATCTATTGTATGAGTAATCAGTTATAATGTTGTTGTGTCTTTCGGCTTTTCCCGGTTAAGGGTCGCCACAGTGGAACTCCGGTCCGCTAATGACTGGCAGTAGATTTTTTTTTTTACATGCCGAGTTGCCAGCCCTGAGGCACAACCTTCAATGAAGGTACGCCCATTCACGCATGTCTCCACACAGAAGACGCTTTCAGCTGAGAATCGAACAGGGCAACATCTTACTGTGAGGCAACAACGCTACCGCAGCACCACCACCGCAGTAATCAGTTATAATATAATTCATGAAATGAAAGCACTCTTGGACAAAAAAGAAATTTTAGGGACTTCCAGTATAACTCCACTCTAATTGTAGCTGTCTTCTTGGAGCTCCACATCAACATAGTAAAAAAACTTGTAAGTACCCCAAATAACAGTGAGTTATTATCATTAAAGGAAAGGCAGAGGAAAACAAGAGTGAATGAATCAAAAATTGAAGGAAAGTCATTGACAAGAAGCTGGAAAAATAGTTGAAAATATGGACATGGTAACATCCAATAAGGCAACAAGTGAGCAGGTTACATTGGAAGCAATCTGGTTCCAGATTAAAGGAAATAAAAAAAATTATTTAAGACTTGGCAGCTCAAGAAAAAAATGATCAGCAAAGTAGCAGAAGGACTTAATGAGCATTCAGAAGTATTTCCGGATTTACTGGCTGAAAATGAACTGTTGAATCCCAGGGAAGAACTGGCTGGGGCAAGGTTAGACTGTAGAAATGAAGGTCATCAATTCCAAACAAAGCACAATATGCAAAAATATAAAGATTAGTGGTATCACAGAGAGGCCCAAGGAGCATGACTGTGAGAAGTCTATCAGAGAAATGTTGGCAAAATGGTCTGACATCCATTTTGAGGATAATTTGGTGGACCACACATATACAGGACTGCATGGCACCTGAGCCCCCAAATGGTAGGATACAAACTTGGCCAATAACTGTGAGATATTAAAACCTATCAAATGAGAAACAGGATACTTAAAGTACTATAGAGGCCTGAGTAAAGATTAAAAATTGGGAACAACAGTATTTTTGTGGACTACAATTTTTCTGTGAAATGAAACAAAGCAGAATGTGTTTATCACTGTTATGAAGGTGTGTAAGGAGTGAGAGATTAGATGGCAAATGATTAGTTTTGCTTTCTGCAGGATGTTTACACAAGAAGCTGCTAAAACCTTTTCAAAGGTGTAGGATACATTAGAATACCTGAAGACACATATGAATCAAAGGAAAAGAGAAAAGGGTGTGGAAGGCAGAGGTAAAATAGCTCAGCAATCTGCATTTGATGTAGCTTCCAAGTTGCAAAATAGGAAACTGAGGTATTTCACACTCTTCAGGCAGCAACAGAAGCTCAAAGTGGAGATACTGAGAAAAGCCACAATAAATCAGAAGGAAGGGCACAGAATGAAATATTAATTGCTGAGGGTTGAAAGATAAATACATGGCTCTTCTGTCTTGCATATGGGGACATGGTGCAGAGAAAATGATGATCATAGTAAAATAACTGAATAGAAATGCAGGGGGCACACACCATTGGAGAGACCTTGTAATAAAAAGTGCCACCAATTGTATGGGAGTAGGAGGAGTTTTCTATGGCAAGGACAAAAAGGCTACATCCAATAATAAGAAGGGGTGTAGCTCTAGAAAGTGGACAGAGATAGTAAGGAAACACCCATAAAATGATATCCGAACTTCATTCAAACAGATAAAAGTTCTGTAAACCTATAAATTTAGTCACACATAATAGGGGTAGAGTTTTTTGAGAGAAGACAGAAATAGGAATGAGATATCTGTTGATGATATCCGAGCTCCATTTACACAAAAGGCGGTACACTGCAATACTAATAAATCTTAAACATAAAGTATTAATAGCACTTACATTATGAGAATTATTCGTGATTTTGTGATGATAAAGGTGTATGAGTAAGCAGTAGGTATGAAGGGAAGTCGAACAGAATATGGAAGGGGGAGATAGGTTTTCATGTAAAGTGAAGAGTAGAGGGGTGGCTGATAGTCTGATGCAGACAAGAGAAACAGAAAGGAAGAGGAATGTTACAGAAGAATTGAAGTAATATGGGGTCAGTGGTTGTGAAAAGCAGGGAATAGAAGGAAAGAATTATAGAGAATACTGGCAGGCAGAGAAGGGAGGCCTTGATAAAATTTTATAAGTGGAATTTATTGTTAAAGGGAGCTCCAGTAGGTAGTCGAAGTACACATGTGGGATATGTATGGAGAGGTTAATATTGACTCTGGTAGTGGAGGAAGAGGAGGAGAAAAGAATGGGGAAATTCAAGAGAAGATGGGAAAGATGGTGGAAAGAGGAGAAAGGTCATGAAACATAGATGAAGGAGGGCATGGTGCCTCTGAGGAACATTGGAGTGTAATCACAGGGTCTGCAGATAGTTATTTTCTCGATTAGGAGAGATTGGTTTGAAAGAATGAGATGTGGCGGAGGGGATGCGAATAAATGCTGTGAATATTAATGATTGTAACTGCTGATGTTGGGCAGAGCAATAATGTATAAATAAAACTGATGTAAGAGAAAGACAGATAAATTACATGCCATCAGAAGAATAGTAGAATGCACTTTGCATGAGGATTGTATTGCATGTATGTTTTGGGGGTCGTAATAAAGCTTATTTTTTCTTAAAAAAAAGAAAAGTTTTGAATTATAAATACTAGGGCCCTTTTTTCAGCAGGTTTAAATGAAATCTTCTCATAGGTGCTTTTGTCCAAAAGATGTATAATTATTGCCACAGAAACATATGATCCTTAGCCACCTTCAGAACTAGATCAGACAAAATAAAAATGTCTGATCCAACAGTCTTAAAACATCTCTGTTTAGCAGCCACTGTCAGCAAGGTGTCTTGATAAGTGAATTTCAGAGACTTATCCAAGACTGATTATAGCATTTTGTTTGTAGGGTAATGAAAAGCAGTTCTGTGTTATCCATGTTGGAACGATGTCTCTCACACATCACATGACTTGTATGCACCACAGCTTGTTGCAAATAAGTACTCACCTGGCCACCTGGCAACTTACATAACACTGCGTTATCAGAAAAAATATTGTGGTTTTAAAGAAGAGCAGCCCTGACCTGAGACAGCTGCCTGACATCCATATCTTATAATAAATTCAAAGATGGATAACATAGCTGTTGTAACTAGGTGATTCACAGCAAATAAACTGCCCTTACAGTAAACTTCAGGATGAGAAATCCCATCAGTAGACTGTCATGCACTCATTCACATTCTGTGTTTAACAGCCTGCTCTACAAGAAAATCATTAAAGGTTTCACCAAAGCATTTTTAAATTCTGAGGGAGACTTTGGGCCCAGAGAGTATGAGAAGAACACTGATTCCAGTAGAACATCAGACTCTTTACATTCCTATTCTAACTTAATTCCTGGCATCTTCATGTAGAGAACTGGCCTTCCACTCAAAACTTTCTTCCAAAAGCTGATTCTGGAACTGCAAAAAATGTCCACTTCACCTGCAGTAAGCTTCTGCAAATGCAAGAAATGGTTGTTTTGCTAAGCAATTGCTCCATTTTTGTACATGTACATCTTCGTTCTTAGTTGAGCAACTTCTGTAGCGTCAAGTTTGGAAATCCTAAAATGCAGATTTCCCTCACTCAGTAATGCACTAGTATGGCTTACTGAAAGAAATAAAGTGATGCTATGAATTTTCAGTCTAAATAAGATAACCTTTACACCAAATAATTGAAAATACTTCAAAATCAGATAAACTTACAAGTATCTGAGGACATCACCTACTCTGTCAAAATCATTATTGGAAGAGCCAGCAGACTGCAGTATCACACTCACCCTGGAATTCAATCAAAGCCTAGCATTAGCCATATGGCTTGTCCTAGGAAGGCCCTTCCAGTGTACATGCTTGGACTTTATTTTTGGCTAATTTGCATGTTTCTGGAATCACGGGTAATGCGACAATGTGCAGATTGTGGTAGTACCCTGATTCTCATGTATGTAGGTAGTGGGCATCCCCTTCCAGTAACTCTCTCAAACATCTGTATACAATCACCTACACACACACACACACACACACACACACACACACACACACACACACACACACACACACACACACACACACACACACATCACAACCTCTGTAACTATCCATACCTTCCAGTGGATCCCCGTCCTCATAACACTTTAGCGTCATTAAGGCACGTATGTCTAAGGCTCTGATGGTCTAATATATCCTCCCACTATCTGAACCCCATTATGATTTTATTGCCATTATGGCACTTTAAGAGTCAACTCTGGTGGTCTAGTAGAGCCCTCACCCCAATCCCTGTACTACTGTTTGTGCCATTATGACACATTATAGTTTAAACCCTGTTATTTGGTGGTTTACCCCCAATCCCTGTCATGCTGTATGTACCTTAGGGCACTTTAAGGAGTATTCCCTGGTATCTAGTGTATCTCCCCACTCCCTGTTCCCCAACTATTGTGACATTAGTGCCATTACAGCACCTTACAGAATCATCCATAGTGTCCAATGGTTCCCTCCACCCCATTCCCTGTAATACCACTGGTGTCATTACTTGGATTTTAGAGTGTATCCAGTATTGCCCCACTCCATCCCCATTATGATGATTTGTGTCTTAAGACACTTTATGCAGTAGTCCATAGTGTCCACTGGTTCCCACCACCCCTATGATCCCCTGTAGTAATTTTGGTGTTGGCACGACACTGTTTTCCCTCTCCTGTGGTTCACCCTATAGTAAAGGGCTAGCACAGCACTTTAAAAATACATCCCTGGTGTCTGGTGTATCCTCCCCATCCTCATTTCAATGTTGATGGCATTATAGCACGAGTATTAAGCTCTGCTGTCTAGTGGTCCTCCCACCATATTTGTGTTCATTACAATGACATGGTGGGGATAGCTGTACTGCTGTACATGGCCAAATGCTTCCTTGAATTACTCGGCAATGTAGGTGCTTTCCTGGAAAGTGGTTATAGGGGGGGAGAAGATGGCTAATTTAGCATATGATGATAAAATAAAAATACCAAATTCTGTTTGTAGTCACACCATGCAGGATTCTCCTAGTTACCAAAAAATCACGTCTTTTCAGACCACAGTTCTTTGTTTAAGAGAGCAATATCCAGTTCTTATTCACGTATATATCCCGTCTTTTCTGACCAGAGTTATTGGTTACAGAAGCAATATCCAGTTCTTATTTAGATATATATTGGTTTATTGAGACAATCGGTAAGCGCTTTCGCTGGCAAGCTTTTTCAAACCTATAATACTACATCTCAGCAACAGCTTATATATATACATTCAAAACAATTAAATAATTAAGTAATTAAATGCTTTAATCAATTAAATACTTAAAAACCTAAGGCATACTTTTAAAACTTGAACCATAAGATAATATTATTAACATCTATCTATAAAATTTATATATATATATACACATATTTTAATTAGCCATATTATATTATGTAAAACTATCATATTAGCATGCTGTTATTACTGTAATCAAATTACTTAAAATAAAAATAAAAATAAAGTTAATGAAATATCAATGAGATAAAAACTTTAAAAATCTTTTATTTGATTCTGTGTCTCCTATTTTTTAACACTGGCTTTAAAGGGACCCTATCATTCAAGCCCGGGGGTATGAGCTTTCGTTTTTATAATCCATTGTGCCTCACTTTGCTCAGTAAAATTTTTAATATCTCCCCCTCTGACATTAGGTACATTAACTTGTAGTACTGAAAATAAAAACATGTGGGTATTGTCGTTCTGTAAAACATGTTTAGATAAAGCATTGACTTCCGACTTAATACGAATCTGATACAAGTGTTCCCTTATTCTTTCTTTTAACATTCTATCCATCTTGCCAATATAAAAAGAGGAACATGATGTGCAGTTAGCAATGTAAACTACGTGCCTGGTATCACAGCTAGCATTTACTTTAATTGGAAATAATTGTCCTGTTGTAGGATGTACAAAAATACTAATGTTATTAATGTAGTTACAAAAATTGCATTTGGTACATGGACTAGTACCATTAGGGTATGTAATGTCCCTACTAGATTTGTGATTTGCACAACATAACATCCTGTGCAAACTTTTCTTATTCTTGTATGCAAACTGTGGTCTTATACCTACATGCTTAGTGACCTCAGGGTCTAGCATGAGTAAGTCCCAATATTTAATAATAACATCTTTAATAGGTTGCACATCCTGTGTGTAATAAAGTGTATACCTTAAATGGCTCTAACCTTTATGCAATTTCTCATTAACATTAGTTCTGTACATCTGTAATCCAGTATCAGAAAAGATAGGACAAGCACAATCATGTCTTATACTTTTGACTTGTTCAAATATTTTCTTTATTTCTTTGGATTTATATTTTCTATTACGAAATCTATCCCCTAAATCATTTAACTCTTCTTCAAAGTCATTAAGACATGGGTTCAATCTAGATACCCTAATGCCCTGTCCCTTCAGGACATTCGTAAAGACATGAGATGGGTGCATGCTATCTCTGTGTAAGAGGGTATTCTTATGGCAAGGTTTTCGATGTACTCCTGTATTGAAACCACCATTCGACATACGCCATATGTTCACATCTAAAAATGATATATTCTGTATAGAGTAATTCATAGTAAATTTTAGAAAGGGGGTTAACCTATTTACTTGTTCCTCAAAAATATGTAACTCATCTGTGCTACCATGCCAAAGAAAAAATAAATCGTCCACAAAGCGTCTATAAAAAAGGACATGTTCCTGATACATGTTAAGGCTAAAATGTTTTTCTTCATCCCATAGGGCCATGACTAAGTTGGCATAGCTATTGGCACATGAAGTGCCCATAGCCACGCCATCTTTTTGTAAGAAAAAAATGCTGTTAAATAAAAATACATTGCTTTCTAACACTGTCTCAAGCAAAGTACAAAGGAAATCTATCCTGATAGGTGATAAATCAGAATGTGAAGTGAGATATTTAAATATGCTCTCTAGTCCTTTGTCATTAGGGATGTTAGTAAACAACAAATTCACATCCATAGTAACAAACAACAGACTTAAGTCTCTATCCCGCCCTTTGGTCACTTCATAAAAATCCAATAAAAATTCCTTCGAGTCTCTAAGTATAAACCTATTATTGATTACATAAGGTTTCAATGTTCTCTCTAAATAAAAAGAGATATTTTCAGTGACCCAGCCTCGGCCTGAAACGATGGGTCTCATTGGAGGGTTATTAGGATTTTTGTGAATTTTAGGCAGTCCTTGAATGATAGGGATAGTAGGTTCTTCTAAAAATAGATAATTCAATAACTGATAATCCATTATTCCTAATTTATACATATCTTCCAAGTTATTGGCCTGTTGACAAATGTGAACAATTACAGGTAGTACGCAGTAAGACACGTAATATACACATCAATAGCAAGGATGGAGAGCTGCCTCATCCTTTCCCCATAGCAGACAATTATCCAAGGGGGAGGAATCGCTCAATGAGCAGGGGCAGACAAAAGAGAAAGGCTCAGACCAACGAGCTGAAGGAACCAACATTAAAGAAAATGTGGGAAAAATTAACATAGTTCATAACCTATCTCACAGACCACTCAATAAATATGAAATGGAGGTCCTGAATAAGGGCCTGTCTTTTGTTCCATCAAAGCGTAGTTGTATTACTGATACCATATTAGATTTGAAGGTGTTTGTAAGAAATTTACAACTGAAAATTATGTTCTCTGATGATAAAACTATGACAGGACACTGTTTTAAAAAAAACGAGTCTAATGATGCCCAATTTACATCCATCCCTTGAGGTTTTTAGTAAAGCTGTTGAAAAAGAAGTTTATGCTCTTCAGAATAAAAGCATTCATTTAACTAAGAATAATTTAAGTTTAAAGCAGACTAGAGCCTTGAATGATTTAATGTATGATAATAATATATCTATCAGGTCAGCAGATAAAGGTGATCCTATAGTGATATTAGACAGAGTGGACTATGAAGATAGAATGGAGGGAATGTTATGTGACATGTCACATTATAAGATTATTACATATTCTGAAGTACAACTCATTATCAACAGGGTGTATAATAACTTGGAAGATATGTATAAATTAGGAATAATGGATTATCAGTTATTGAATTATCTATTTTTAGAAGAACCTACTATCCCTATCATTCAAGGACTGCCTAAAATTCACAAAAATCCTAATAACCCTCCAATGAGACCCATCGTTTCAGGTCGAGGCTGGGTCACTGAAAATATCTCTTTTTATTTAGAGAGAACGTTGAAACCTTATGTAATCAATAATAGGTTTATACTTAGAGACTCAAAGGAATTTTTATTGGATTTTTATGAAGTGACCAAAGGGCGGGATAGAGACTTAAGTCTGTTGTTTGTTACTATGGATGTGAATTCGTTGTTTACTAACATCCCTAATGACAAAGGACTAGAGAGCATATTTAAATATCTCTTCACATTCTGATTTATCACCTATCAGGATAGATTTCCTTTGTACTTTGCTTGAGACAGTGTTAGAAAGCAATGTATTTTTATTTAACAGCAATTTTTTCTTACAAAAAGATGGCGTGGCTATGGGCACTTCATGTGCCAATAGCTATGCCAACTTAGTCATGGCCCTATGGGAGGAAGAAAAACTTTTTAGCCTTAACATGTATCAGGAACATGTCCTTTTTTATAGACGCTTTGTGGATTATTTATTTTTTCTTTGGCATGGTAGCACAGATGAGTTACATATTTTTGAGGAACAAGTGAATAGGTTAACCCCCTTTCTAAAATTTACTATGAATGACTCTATACAGAATATATCATTTTTAGATGTGAACATATGGCGTATGTCGAATGGTGGTTTCAATACAGGAGTACATCGAAAACCTTGCCATAAGAATACCCTCTTACACAGAGATAGCATGCACCCATCTCATGTCTTTACGAATGTCCTGAAGGGACAGGGCATTAGGGTATCTAGATTGAACAAATGTCTTAATGACTTTGAAGAAGAGTTAAATGATTTAGGGGATAGATTTCGTAATAGAAAATATAAATCCAAAGAAATAAAGAAAATATTTGAACAAGTCAAAAGTATAAGACATGATTGTGCTTGTCCTATCTTTTCTGATACTGGATTACAGATGTACAGAACTAATGTTAATGAGAAATTGCATAAAGGTGAGAGCCATTTAAGGTATACACTTTATTACACACAGGATGTGCAACCTATTAAAGATGTTATTATTAAATATTGGGACTTACTCATGCTAGACCCTGAGGTCACTAAGCATGTAGGTATAAGACCACAGTTTGCATACAAGAATAAGAGAAGTTTGCACAGGATGTTATGTTGTGCAAATCACAAATCTAGTAGGGACATTACATACCCTAATGGTACTAGTCCATGTACCAAATGCAATTTTTGTAACTACATTAATAACATTAGTATTTTTGTACATCCTACAACAGGACAATTATTTCCAATTAAAGCAAATGCTAGCTGTGATACCAGGCACGTAGTTTACATTGCTAACTGCACATCATGTTCCTCTTTTTATATTGGCAAGACGGATAGAATGTTAAAAGAAAGAATAAGGGAACACTTGTATCAGATTCGTATTAAGTCGAAAGTCAATGCTTTATTTAAACATGTTTTACAGAACGACAATACCCACATGTTTTTATTTTCAGTACTACAAGTTAATGTACCTAATGTCAGAGGGGGAGATATTAAAAATTTTACTGAGCAAACTGAGGCACAATGGATTATAAAAACGAAAGCTCATATCCCCCGGGCTTGAATGATAGGGTCCCTTTAAAGCCAGTGTTAAAAAATAGGCGACACAGAATCAAATAAAAGATTTTTAAAGTTTTTATCTCATTGATATTTCATTAACTTTATTTTTATTTTTATTTTAAGTAATTTGATTACAGTAATAACAGCATGCTAATATGATAGTTTTACATAATATAGTATGGTTCATTAAAATATGTGTATATATATATATATATATATATATATATATATATATATATATATATAAATTTTATAGATAGATGTTAATAATATTATCTTATGGTTCAAGTTTTAAAAGTATGCCTTAGGTTTTTAAGTATTTAATTGATTAAAAGCATTTAATTACTTAATTATTTAATTGTTTTGAATGTATATATATAAGCTGTTGCTGAGATGTAGTATTATAGGTTTGAAAAAGCTTGCCAGCGAAAGCGCTTACCGATTGTCTCAATAAACCAATATATATCTAAATAAGAACTGGATATTGCTTCTGTAACCAAGAACTGTGGTCTGAAAAGACGGGATATATACTTGAATAAGAACTGGATATTGCTCTCTTAAACAAAGAACTGTGGTCTGAAAAGACGTGATTTTTTGGTAACTAAGAGAATCCTGCATGGTGTGACTACAAACAGAATTTGGTATTTTTATTTTATCATTATTCTGGCGTTTGTTCTGTTTGTTGTCCTGTACCTACCGTTGGTATATTTATTCATTAATATAATTTAGCATATGCCTCTCCCCTGGAATGCTCATTTGCATTTAGCACGGCCTCAGTGCCAGCCCCTTGTGCTGATGCACATCTTCATGCTGCAGGACCAAGCAGCACTGTGTGAGGGACTTGCTGAATACTAAAAAGTTACCGTGATGTGTACACGACTATGTACACATTGAGGTGCCTTTTTGAATCTGTCCCTCTATCTCCTAGCTTTTCCTCACCCCTCACCATCTTTACTGTCTCGTCTTTATAATTGTTTCATTTCATGTTTTTCATTCTAATTTTGTGAATTTTCATTCCAAATAGGTGTGTTTATGGATGAGTGGTGTTTTATATGATGCAGGTGCATGCTTTTGTGTGTACAACATTTAAAGTTTCTTTTTTTCCTGAATTAATATGATTGTTTACACTGGCAGAATGGTTGATGATGAGCACAGAGTAAGAATAAATGCATGATGACATTCATAGAGTAGTGATAGTAAAAATATAGGTGCTCTGTTCCAAATAAACCTATCTATCATATCCCGTTGCCAGTCAACATTGTCAGTATACAAAGGATATGTTTAAAGTTTTTTTTTTCTTCAGAAGGGTTGTACCCTCTGTATCCCATGTGGGGACTTTGTCCCAAAACTCCTCCTTTTAGATATACAACCTGTGCTCCAAGATCCTAAACCGCAAATTAGAAACCACAATTTCGCAATTTCACTTGTTCAACATTTCTCACTCAAAATTGTAAAACTAAGCCAAAATTGCAAATACACACACTAAAAATGCATGTTAATTTTCTTCTGTAATACAATGAACTGGTTCTTGTACAGCATGTTGCTTCACCTGGAGTCTGGCAAATATCCAGTCATGGTTTGTTGCATGTGGTTATGGGTAACTACTAATGCAGGAGCTAATAGTCTCAGATTTGCTGCATGGGCTTCATTTAAGTTAATCTTAAAATATCAAATATCTGTTATGCTTTTTTTCTTTCCAAAATTGATCTTTGTGTTGATGAAAGCAATGATGTTACATCCAACTTCCTTTAGGAAGTGCTACTTGTTCTAATTTTTTGTAGGGGCCTTTCTCCTTTGACAAACCCTCCACCCCTCCATGTGTCCCTTGTTTTTGGTATTACCTCTCAGAAAGTCATATGCCCCTTTCTTGACCACAGGGAACACAGCTGTTTGGCAGAATACCGTAATATGTTACTATTCCAAAATTCATCAAGCTAACATTATTGTAGTACACTGTCCAGGTAACTACTGATGTTTTCTAGTCAGAAAACGTATTGTAAAAGAAAACCAGTTTATGCAAAGTGCACTTTCAGGAGACACTCATGTTAAATGTTATATCAAATGAACTGTCAGAAGTTCTCTTAATTCTTGGAGGAAGGCTTTTTGCAAGGCAGATAGATAGTCACACGTCAACATTTTGGCAGATTCGGTGGCTCACCACATTATGTGGACACTCATTTTAATCAGCCCTTCACTCTGTTCATCAGTGTCACATTATTATTTATATGCAGACATTTTAGTAAATTCAGAGCAGCCAAGAACTGGAATCAACTTAAAAGCCATTTGTTTTTTCTAAATTCAATTTTGCACATGTTGCAAAAATGTATGGCAATGGAAACTGCAAACTCAACATAAATAACCTCCACTGTTATATTATAAAATAGATGATCACTGCAGAGCACTGAAACGCTTACAGCAAGAAAAAGAATGTTGGCTTTCAAAGTTTCAGATGACTGCAAGTTTCTTCCTGAAAAAAAAAAACTTCTGCGAATTAACATAGCTTAAAGCAACATTTAATGTTTTTCTGACAGCGTGTTCCCTGTTAGAGAATATAGTGCAGGCTGCCTATCCTAAAGTCCCACAGTAATATATAATAAAACCTCATGAGAAGATGAAAATAATCCCATTTATATTATTTATTTATTTTATTGACATTTGTTAACCGGGTTAGTCCAACTGGGTTATTGTCCCATTTTCAGTGGAGACCCGAGGAGAAAAGCTCCAGCAAATGCAATATATGATCATAGAACAAGAAAAAACAAGTATTACAAACAATAATAGCTGCTGTGCAGTTGGGGTGTTCGGGGGTCTGCAGATTGACCAGGTCAAATTAAAGAAGATCACAAATATGCCCACAGGCTTCAAAGCTTTTCCTGTACAGCTGCATGGAAGAAGCAAACAGTTCAGAGTTCATTTGACATAAACCTATACAAACACAAGGCCTAAAAAATGTGCACTTGTTGCACTTGTTTTTTGTTTTGTTTTGTTTTGTTACTGTTTAGAAACCAAGTGCAATACATTAGACACACAGACGTGTTCTGAAAAAGGACATGAGACCGATGAGTCTATTAATTGCCTAGATAAATCACACACATTCCAGGAATGGATGTTGTTTTTAAATGTAAGTCTACAGATTATGCCAAGCTTTTTTACTGTAAGCCATTCAGCAAGCCTTCTACCACTACTGCCAACTGTTTATTTCCTTGACTAAATGACATAACTTATTTTCATTTACATGTTCGTCATTCAAACGTGGTGAATAGCTTGGGTAAGCACCTGCAACACTTGTTGAATACAGCATTCTTATTCTCCTAGTACTAATGATAGGATCCCAAAGACTGGCCACATTTATTACATTACACTTTCTGAAATATATTAATTAGTAGTTGTTAGGCTTCAAGTCCAGGGGACTATTGAGGAGCCTAGCCCAAATTCCTAATTTCCCTGAGCACTGTCTGGTTAAGTGACTTGTTCAAAGTCAAACAGTGGACAAATGAGGGCTGAGGGAATCAAACCCTGTACCACAGGAACTATAGCACATAACCTTACCCCCTCTGTGCCAGCTGCTAGTTGTACTGCTTAACAGTTGCTTCTCCTAGTTCTGGCAGTTATGAGGACAACCACACTGCATGCTGTGAAGCAGGGTAATAGGTCACAGCAAGGTGTTACCCAATGATGAAAAATCTGTCTGTTGTTGGCATTAGAAGAGTCCTGCTGAACCAGACTGCCAAGCAATTAAAAACTCCAGGGATGTTTGTTACCACTAAAAACTGGTGTGAGGCCATTGTCTATTGCCAGACAATCATAGCTTCCTGTCACAAAGGGTACAATGCTTCCTTCTTGTTTGTTCATGTACCAGACTGCAGTCATATTGTCTGTTTGGATTGAGATCACACCTTAAGGGAGTTCCTGGAACTTCTGCAACACAAGGAGGACCTCCCTCTACTCCAAGATTCTTATACCTGAAATGTGCATCTACGTCTGACCATTGACCTCGGACCATCCTTCCATGGTAATGGCCCCACCCATCCCAGAGAGGAGACATCCATGATCAACCATGCTATCAGGTTTGGGGTCACAAAGAGTTTGACAAATTAGATCCAAGGCAAGGTTAGCCTCCACCTGAGATGAGATCTGCAAGAATCCATGAGGATTATAGTTTTGGACGGGGGTGTAGATTTTGTAACCACTGAGCTTGTAGGAACCACTCTAAAATTCTCATGCAAACTGAACCATTATTATTGAAGAAGCCATGGCACCCAGTACTCTGAGTGCCGATCCTGCTGACAGAGCCATGAAGAAGCGGAGTGACTGGATACCCTCTCTTATGGTCTAAATTCTTTTCTGTGGAAAAGAAACCATGGATTGTGTAGTATCTAGCCTGTACCCTATAAATGTGAGAGTCTATGAGGGTGTCAGGCAGGACTTCTGAAGACTGACTCTAATGCTCAGTGTACAATAAAGAATGAGCAGCTAGTTCCTGTCCTTAAGGAGAAACTCCATCAAGGAGACAGCTAGCAGCCAAATACCCAAGTGCACAAAGATCTTGTACTCCATGAGTCATATGTGAGCTGCTATGACAGCTATGCATTTGATAAACACCCTGAAGGATGTGATGAGACCAAATGGCAGGCTCGTAAACTGATTATTGGCTCCTATATGGAAGCATAGGTGCTTTCCCAACACCTGTACAATCCTGATTTGAAGGTAGGCACCTTGGAGAGCTATGGCGCACATACAATTGTTCATCCTGAGCTGGAGTAGAATTGACTGCACTGTGGCCATCCTGAAATGGTTCTTGTGAACATATCTGATGAATAGACAAGTCCAAGATCAGCCTGAGGTTTTTTTGTTTTCTTGGGTATAAAAAGAACTTTGAGTAGAAGCATGCTGCACTCTGTGCTGGTGGGGCCTCTTGGATTGTTCTTTTTTCTAGGAGACTTTAGTTCTCTTAGAGCTACTACTACCTGATTTGGTGGAACATCTGTCAAAGGCCGTATGGGTTGGAAAAGGTTTAGGAAAAAGGAAATGCAATAGCCTCTGGATATTATCGCTCTTATCCATCGGTCTTGTGTGATGGCCTGCCTTGCCAAAAGATAGAGGGAAAGTCATCCCCTGAATGCCTCCAGAGTGAAGCAATCAGGCAGACTTTCAGGGATACTGTTACCTGTGATCCAGAAAGGAAGCATGACATTCCTAGCTCTGAAGATGCCCTCTGTCTCTGAGCCAGCATCCATTTAAAGGGGCCCACTCTGCCAAGGCTGCCCCGTCAGAAGATGAATCAAACTGTTGACATTTCCTAAATTTAACACTAAATAGTCAAAAAGACTCTAACACTGTCTAACTAAAAGTTACTATTAAATATACAAATAACTGTTTAGAAAAGAAATGACAAAAAGATAACAAAGAGGTGGATCTTTTAACAGCATCAGTGAATATGTTTGGTCTTGAAGGCAACAAATGGAATATGAGGTAGATAGGGGAACAGAATGCATGGTGGGAGGGAAAATTCTGGAGCACTGATACAGATGGGTGAAGTTAGACAAGTGGATCCTAAGACCCATGTGGCAGATAGGGTAGACTGAATGAATAGAATCTATATATTGCCTTCCATTACATTAGGGACTAAGTGGTCCTTAATCTCTTGTATCTCTACAAATCAAATAATCCCAGTAATACCAGAATACCCAAACAGAAATCTACATCTTCACCAGCAGATAAATAAAGCACAGTGGAGAGAGGGGCTCATCACACACACCTAGAACACCTGAAAAGGTGCACTCACTTGCCCTCAATGTTACTCACCTAAAAGCAATGTTACCAAATGTTGATGAGAGTGGATGTTCTTCATGTACGTGATTAAAGATGTTTATAATACTGAGGCTGCTCTGCTAAACCTATTTAAGTTCATAGGTTCATAGGTATTACTAGAACCCAAGTCTATAACCCATAACCAAATGTTTACTCTAACCTCAAGGAGGGCACTTACATAGACAGGGGGAGAATATGAGGCTGCCCACCCAATTATCTAGGCTTACTGTGAAGGTTGTAAGGGTGCTGCTCTGCTTGACATTTAGTGGAAATGTTTTCCAGCGGTTGGAGATATGTTGGGATATGCCTCTATCATGTCAAAACATCATATTTATTTACTGATGAAGGTTTATTTCCTTTAATCTGGCATTTCTTGAACCATTTGTTCCATGAAGGAATAGAAGGTCAGAGAGGGCTGGATGATTCATGGCTGAAAAGGCATGACACAGATCCCCATGGTGGATTCTACAAGAAACAGAGTATAGAAGGAGGACTGTCAGTCTGACCTGATAACAAGGATTTTTGAGAATACAGATCTTTTTATTTATGAACCTATGTGGGCACTCAAGGCGAGTGATATGTTTAGACAAATACATTCAAAAGGGGTGTTATATTCAATAATGAGTCTGATGAGATACACCTAAAGAAGAATTAAGGCTTCTATGGATCTAGAGGAGGTGCCTTTGGAGATTAACTGAGGTAGATTCATAGGTTCATAGGTTCATAGGATGACACTAGGCTATTGGCCCAGAGGCCCTTATAAGCCTAGCCAAGAATTTCTCCCATGTTCCCTCAAAGTCAGCACCTGTTTCCCCTGTCCAGCAGGGACACAGTTGGGATCCCAGGGGTATATTTTCTGTTTCCCATCCAGTCATCCAGGTTCCTCTTTAAGAGGGCTAGGGAGGTACTCTGCTTGACATGGAGAGGGAGTCTATTCCACAGACGGGGGAGTCTCTGGGACACAAATCTATCCCAGCAACAAGTTCTATTAATGTCACAGACCAGTTTAAGGTCCTGCATGCTGGTTGCATGAGTGGAGTTTGATTTACAGATATGCAGCAACTCCATCAAGGCTGGGTCTGAGATGGCCTTGTATGCCAGACATAGGTCACCTCTGAGCAGTCTGTATGGGACTGAGTAGAAGGACAGGGCTTTTAGCCTGTCTGTATAGGATAGGTGTTTGAGACCCTGGATTTTCCTGGTCAGGAACCTCTGTGGTCTCTCCAACTGCTGCATGTGCTTGGCAAGGTACATGCCGAAGGGGGCATTGTACTCGATAATGGGTCTGATAAGGGAGGAGTACAGGGATGTTATGACCTCCTTGTTCCTGGATGAAATACCCTTATTTATGAGGTGGGCCATGTAGAAAGCCTTCCATACAATGGAGACAACGTGGTGGTCAAAAGTCAGGTTGCTATCAACCTGGGTGCCCAAGCCCCTCACAACTGACTGCATGCTTATTCCTTTGTTATTAATGTGATATCAGTGGGGATGACATTTTCCCCAAAGGGGATAATGATGCATTTCTTGGCATTCAGTTTGAGGCCATGCTTCTGGCACCAGTCATTAGTATGGGTAAGGCCCGCTTGGAGGATATTCACATCACTAGGGGAATTTAAGACAGCACCCAGCTTGCAGTCATCTGCAAACTTGGTCAGCCACAGAGCACTGATTTTAGCTTGAACCTCAGAGAAGTATATCCCAAACAGTAAAGGCCCCAAGACCAATCCTTGGGGTACACCGGTCATTGCAGGTCTACCTCTAGAGGTGGCTTCCCCTACTTTGACTGAGTGGGTTGTATCAGTGATGCAGTTAGCTACTCATCTGGTAACATACGGGTTGATGCCTAGCTGGGAGAGTTTATCTATTATGCCCAAGTGGGGAATAGTGTCAAAGGCTTGGGCTAGGTTAAGGTAGGCAGTGTGCACCATCTTCCCCTTGTCCATGGCTTTGGTAACTGTTTAACAGGCATGATCTCCCTTTGACAAAACCAAATTATTGATGGAAGGCTTTCCTAACTACTATGGTGACATGATGGTCAAAAGATACAGAATTATCAACAAGATAATTAATAACAATAATTTTTTTTGTTGTTTACCAGATTTAACTTTACTACATTTTTTCACATTTAACTTGACACTCTTATGTTCATACCATCTGTTACCATAGTCAAAAACATGCTATAGCAGTTAGGAGTCAGTGGAAGATAGAATAACAACTCTCAATTTAGAGTAATCTGCAAACATAGATCACCATAGGCTAGGAGTGTTGTGGAGAATAAATTGATGCAAAGTAAGAGAGGGCATAACATTGAGCCCTGCATACCACTGGTAACTTTTTTGCATTCAGAGCTGACACTGATGACTCCAACTGGAGGTGTTCTGTCAGTAAACCAATTAGCTATCCACCATACAACATAAGGATTTTATTCAGATGTACAAATTTGTCAAGAATGTCTGTATGGAGAATAGTGTTGAAGGCCTTGGGCACATCCAAATGTATATGTACTGTGTAACCACTATCCACTGCTTTGATGAAATTAATAAGCTTAACAAGGTAGGGCCTTATTTTGACTAAGCTGAATTCATAAGAGTCAAAGGTTAAGAAAGTTTCAATGTTTTAGATTAATGATGTCTGAGATAATATATAACATAGCATTACACATGAAGCCAGTGAAACTAATGGCTCTATCATTATCATGGTCTGTTATTAGGCCACTCTTCTAGAATGGCATTACAATGGATATTTACTGGACTTCAGGAATGTAGCCAATGGAAAGGCCTAGATTAAAGAGGCTAAGTAGGGATTCAGCTAGGCCATATTTGGTACTGAAAATCAAGCAACCTGGTACGTTATCGGTGCCCATGGATGAGGCAGTCTTAACTTTTGTGATGGCTAACCAAACATGTTCCATAGTAATTGAAGGGGTTAGCTGCGACTGTGGCATCTGTGCAGCTGTAGGTAGAGTAAAATTTATACTGTATTTTATTAGCTACTTCTGTTGGGTCTGAGTGGAGTACCTCTGAGCATTACTGAGTTTTAGCTCTTAACTTTCTAAAAGCGTTAAAGAAAGGTTTATAGTTATTTTTGGCTCTAGTTGCTATTTTAAGATCATATTAAGCTTTGGCTTTCTTTACAGTTCCCTTAAACTATTTACTAGTTTGCTTAACTGTGCTCTTAAAGTAAGCAGAATGAATTTTTTTATAAGCATTAAGTAATTTCTATTTATTTATAGGGCATTCGACCATATGGGTTTATTTTTAAACTGTATTTTTTACAGATAAGAATGGCCTTATCAATACTATTTAAGTGAGAGAAGGTGTCAGAGGTATAGGCAACAGCTTTAGCAAAGAGATCCATCAGAAGAGAATTACAAACATAATTTATTTAGGTAATCAAGTATATGAAGAAGGTTTGCTTTTGAGAAGTGCTAAGCACAGAGGTATTTTCAGGGGAAGTAACAAAAGTTTTAATGTGAAAGATTATTGATTTATAATCTGATTTAATAAGAGAATTTGATACATATGGAGGTTGCAAGAAGTGGTCATATTTGTAAGAATAAAATCAAGGGTATTGGGGCCCCTAGAAGGGTAGTTAATTTACTGTGCAAGTGGGCTGGCATTTTTAATATCATGGAAGTGTCGAGTCTGTTGAACACTGGCAGGGTAAGTTAGCCAGTGTATTGATGGATAGTTGATGTCTCCCAGTAGAAAGATGCTGGGTTTCATGGAAATCTTGGCTAATGTAGTTATCATGTTCAGAATGGAACATACAGGGTGTACTTCTTAGTTATAACAAAGCTTGTTTAGGGTGATTTGGACATCCAGGAGTTCAAATCTGGTGTTGTCTCTCATGAGATGATGATAGCTTTGACAAATACTGATATTCCCCCAAAACTGAAACAGCTTGTGAAAAAGGATCATTAACCCTGTACAATAACTGTGAAGCCAGTCCAAGAGATTATTTTTTACATAGCTGGAACTCTAATGTCTGGCATTATTCACTAATTGCAATGGTTCATGGGTTACAAGGAACAGGACATGTATAAAGGGTCAACAGCAGGAGCATTTTGTAAAATCAGGGAGAGATGAGAGAAACGGGGTGTTTCTGTTTGGAAGGAGGCTTTGGTACAAACCCATGAGGAACACTAGACAACAATATGGAGAATTTTTAAATGATCACTTAGACTCACTAAAAAAGTTAATAGAGCAATAGATAAAGCAATGTGTTGTGCTTTATGAGCAATAAATGAATGAAAATGTAATGTCTGTATTTATTGTCTGACTATAAGAATCTCTGATTTACTATGACAGAGACAAAATAAGAAACAATTTCAGGGGCATTCTGTAAACTAACTGACAGGTATGTGGTATGGAATTGTGTGTGTATGTGTGTGTGTGTGTGTGTGTGTGTGTGTGTGTGTGTGTGTGTGTGTGTGTGTGTGTGTGTGTGTGTGTGTGTGTTTGAATTTGTGCATATATATGGGAGAGTGAATGGGGGTGCCTGTGCCAACACATTATATCATTCAGCAGTGACGGTTACCACTGGGAAAGTGCTGATTTGCACTTGCTGTCGTTAAGACTGATTCAGAGCCATACAGATTAGCGAATAATGAGGTCTTTCCTCGCTGTAGCTGACATGTCCCTGAGTTGCATTTTCCCACATTGCAGAAACAGTCATATTTTGCCACAGCTCTTACCATCGAAGGTGGGGCTCTTTCTGTGTTTGCAGCACTCTTCTGTCATGATTTATCAGCTCTGTCCTTACAAGACACCTTAAATAAACTTCCAAATGTAATTTTTTTTACAATAACCACCAAATCTAGGCCCATTAAATCTTTAACATATCTAAAATCATTTACTTATGCTCAAATTAACAGCAGCTGTCATTTTTTAAGCACCACCCATTACTTTACTTCATTCCTGACACTTTTTAACCTCCTTTTTTCTTTAATTCTTTTACCTTCTTTACCCTTCATATTACTCCTGTTCACCAGCTCATGATCCATGTACCCTGCTGTAGCTTCCAGCATATCTAGTATCGTCACCTCATAACAGCCTCTACTGCTAACTAATAATTCCTCTCAAACCCAATAGCCTGTTTTAATATTTTAAGAATACTTCTACAATAACCCTTCTATTATATTGCTCTGATCATTACATGTTGTTTAACAAAGTATTCTTGTTTTTCATCTATTAATCTGCAAAATGTAGGGAAGCATATCTATAGTTGGTACAAGTGAAAGTGTATATTACCTGTGTTAAGCTTGCTTATGTAAATTTCAAATCTTACCTTTTTATGTGAGTGTACTATCCTGAGTTGTATATAAAAATGGTACAGTGTAAAAACTTGTTAAAACTTACTAGCTAAGAAATGTGAAAAAAGATTTGTTTATCTATCTTTTCTCTCATCCTCCATAAAACGTATAATGGACCAACAATCATTTTATAGAGATTTTGATGTTGAACAGCTTTTATACAGCACCACATTGTCTTGTTTAGATATCGTTCTATCAAACTGCCTACACATAAAAAACATCTGTCATATGAAAACAACCATTTTGTAGATTTTTTGGTTGATAACATGATGTTTACAACATTAATGTATGTGCTTTCGATGTTATATTATCAGACTCAATACTGTCAGTCAATATGTCAGTACACACAATATACTAAGTATTTAAATTAATTTAACTGAAGATGTACAGTTTCAATGATGCCAACAGAGTGCTAATAAGTATCTTACACTCTAACTTAGATATGTTTTCCTCACATTGCATTTTGTCTGTTGTTAGGATATATACATTTAAACAATAATGTCTTACAAGGAGAACATTATAGGGAAATAATGGCCCTCAGGGTGCTGTATGACTAATGCCACAGGCAGAGAGGCTCCTCACCCCTAAAATGTTTATTATTTCCTTATGATACACACCTTAGAGGGCATTGTTGCACTTAGAAAATGATCACTGTGTTTCTTTTTGTTAAATGTTTTTTGTAAAATAATGTACTGATTTTTTCATACACTTGTATTTGTTACTGACTGTGAAAAACAGTACAGTTCCTTAACTATTATAAATATGCATTTATTTTTTCATTTATTTTTACATACATGTATAATTCATTTAACATTGTAATTTCTATTTATTTATACATGTGTTTTTTAATGTGATTGCTGTGTATTTTAATAGTTATAGTCTATATTAGCTTATTTAATGAAGGACTGTCACTTCTTCATTTGTAGCTGGTTCTGCCTTTGTTACTTTTATTGGATTTAATTGTTGTTATTCAATTGTTGTAATGCTGCCTTACTTGTATTTTCTGTTGTAGTATTAAGCGTATCTCTTTTTTTCTGTGTCTTTCCTATGCTTCTCTGCCTTCCATTGTGTTTCTTATAAATATTCTTATTAACGTGTACATTTTTTGCATCTACAATATGTTATGATATATTGTGTTATGTTGTGTTATATTATGTTATGCTACATTATGTTATGTTATATTACATTACTTTATGTTATGTTAAGGTATACCCTTAGTCTTGCTTTACTGTTATTACTATGTATATAACCCAGACGAAGCCTGCAAATGGTCAGTGCTCTACCCAGGTAAACAAAATAAAATAAAATGCTGCTGTAGGAGCAACTCAGTTGCATACTGAGCAGCATTGCCTTATTGATCAACCTTAGTCTACACAAAATAAAGGTCCCTCTTGTAGTCTCAGCATTACCAGCACAGTCCCATCAAACTAATCTATTCCGTTCCCTAAGAAAACATACAGTAAGAGCTTGCTGTCATGGACAGGCAGTTTCCCATCATCTCTCTGACCAGCCTGATAGACATGGGCATCCTGAAGCAATGTAGCAATTGTCTCATGTATGCTGATAACCACTTACTCCTGAACCAAAGAAATACTTTATGTGAGAGATGTAGTTACACTATGAAATTGGAGGCAAGATTCTGACATAAGGACAAACTGAATGCCAAACAGGTTGTCAGCACACTTCCCACACTAAATAACGACACAACACATAAACCCACTTATGCGGAGGTACTTAGTAGTAACTTACCAAAAAAGATCAGAGGCCTCACAAACGGAAACCACTTACACACACAATGATGCAAAAAACAACCACAACACATAATAACACACACACACACACACACACACACACACACACACACACACACACACAAGTGTCTGAACATATAAGCTCATATGGTGTAACACTACAAGTTCTCATGTATTGGTCACAGGTGACTCCATTGTGAGACACACAGATGTTCCCCTCATCAAGATGGACAAGGAGCAGGTTACAGTTAGCTGCCTGTCAGGTGTCAGCATCCGTCAAGTCACTCAAGCACTCAAGTCACTCAACCACAAGTACCGGTATGTCTCCGTCATAGTCCATGCGGGGGGTGAATGACTTGAGACATACTTCAATGGACATAATTGAGCTTTCAGATTATGTGTCACAGTCAGGTATAAGCCTAGCCTTAAGCACCATTCTACCCTCTCCATAGATGATGCCACAATACAAAAAATGATTGAGTATAACAATTGGCTTAGCTTCTGGTGTCAGTCCAAGGGAATCCAATATCTGTCAGCCTGGGATGACAATGGTGAACAGGCCATGGTGCTTTTCCTGAGATGGTCTGCACCTGTCTTTCATATGCTTTTGGATGCTAGCAAAGACATTAACCACCCTTATTGTGCCTTTTTTAGGCCATGTCAAACCTCGCAACTTAGCAAAATCCTCTCTAGATAAACTCAAGGTACTGCTGCTTAATGCTAAGAGTCTAAGCAAGAAACTGCACTCCCCGGAAGCAATCCTCACTTTGGAAGATGCTAGCATCTGTACAATCACTGAGATATGGTTCAATGGTGTAGAAAGCACCCCGGCCATGCAGGCTATAATGCCTTCCACATATTCAGACCACAAACTGAGTGTGAAAGAATCAAAGGAGGAGGTTTATCCATCTTCATTAAGGATAAGTACACCTTGAGACTGGTTAAACAGTATGACTCTCTTGAGCTACTCCATGTCCAAATGACTATAGGCAAAGCCCACTAGCACATCATAACTAGCTCTAGGGTCCCTACCATGAAACAACAAAACCATGCCACATACCTAGACTGACTGCAGTCACTTGCCATACAGCCCAGCACCTTCCTCATGGGTGATTTTAATTATCCTACCATCGACTGGGAAACATACATGACCACAAATATGCTGGCTCAGAAGTTCTTGGACTTTGTCAGTACAAATGCTCTGTAACAGCTAGTCAGCACACCAACAAGAGGCTCAAATCCACTAACATTGGAGAGCATTGTACCCCCCCCCCCCACCGTGTGTTGTCCTCCCAGGTAAGATCAGACCATAAATCAGTCTTGTTCAATGTAATTATAAAGCCAGATACCCCTTCAAGCTCAAAAGCGCTTAAAATTTTTCAAAGACAAACTACCTCCTACTAATTGATGATATAAAAAGTTTTGAAGCCCCCTCAAACTCAGATGACATGGACTCCTATGCAGATGTATACACCAATGACCTGATAACAACTTAAGCAGTTGTATAGAATTGGCTGTACCTGACCGGATTAAAACCAGGTCTTGCCAAAAAAATAAGTCACCCCCTAGTATAAACAGGCTATACCACAAGAGAAAGAAACTAGTGTCTAACAACAAGATGGTACTGGCTCAGCAATGGAAGAAACCCCTCTCTAGCTTAAACAAACAAATTAGAGATCTGTCAAATCTTACAAAGCTAATTATGAAGCACAAACAGCATTCCCTAGTTAAGGATAATCACAAGACATTCTTTAACTACATCTCAAATCTAAAAGGCAATAGCCAGCTATACCCTGAACTGGTTGTGGATGACATCCCCCCATACTCAACCAGAGGTAATTGCCAACCTGCTAGCTGACAGATACCCCTCTGTCTCCTCCAGTCATCCCCCCAAAGTATACCTGCCACCATTCCTCATACTATTATCTCAAAACAGCAGGTCATCTCAGCACTCTCTAAGGCCACCACAGCATCAATGGAACCAAACAGCATCCCATACTGCCTTTTAAAAAACTTAAAACATGACCTAGCAGACCACTTGGATCCCTGTTTAAACACAGCCTGTGAACTGGATATGTTCTGGTGGAATGGAGGACAGCAACAATAATCCCTCTGCAAAAAGAGAGACCATCAACTGACCCTTGGAATTATAGGCCCATAAGCTTCACTAGCCTCATCTGCAAGGCCGTGGAAAAAATTCACTATGGACCTTATTAACAAGGACATAAGTAATCTCCAAACTCTGGACCCAACCCAGTTTGGATTCATTAAAGGTAGATCATGCCTGTTAAACATGGTTGACTTCTTTGAGAAAGTCACCAAGGCAATGCACAAGGAAAAGACAGTACATACTGTCTATCTTGACCTAGCCAAGGCACAGGGGGTTTTGACTTTGGACTTAAAACTGAAAGCCCTTGAAAGGAAAGGAATAGCATAAAGTCTAACTTTTTGGAATTAATACCCCACTAGTTAAGTTAATTTTTTTCTGTCCCTGATGGTTGATTTTTAGGACACCAACACTAGGTCTCTCAACAGCTTTGGTTTATCTTAAATTTCATTTTTATTGTAAATAGAATGAATTACATGTTGTTATATATATGAGCATTGATTATTCTTGTTAAAAAGTTTAAAAGCTTTAAGGTATAATAATGGCTACAGAAGGGTTAATTTTGCTGCATGACTAACATTTTAGCTGGTTCTCTGTGTCCAATAGGATTGATTTAATATCTATTTAAATCATAATTGTGCATATTATCCTTTGTCTGATGAAGTTAACATTGGGTCAATGAAAGAGCTTACGGATTTATTGTTTTTTTTTTTATTTTTTATTGATACTAAACTACAGTTTTTACTTAGCACTTGTGTCTGGTGATCTTTGGGACTCTTCCTGCCAGTGTTTTTGTTTTTATTAGTTTGTTTTTGGCATGTTTCTTATTTATATAGATAGACAGATAGATAATAGATAGATAGATAGATAGATAGATAGATAGATAGATAGATAGATAGATAGATAGATAGATAGATAGATAGATACAGATATAGACATATATAGATGTGGCCTAGGCTGAGATGTCTGACTGCTTACAAATACATTTAAGCTAGACCACTTAGTATCCCTCTAGATTTTTATAGATAGTACCCAAGTGGCAATTTCACAAAACCCTAAGTATTCTTAGACCACACAAGTACAATGACTATCATAAAGCAACACATGTGAATGTCATGATTCCATGTCAAGAGGCTGATGACCCTTATAGGTGGCAAAACGTGGGCAACAGCTACCACAGACCTCAGTGCTAGACTGCAAGGGAAATAAGACAATCATGGGGGAACCTAGTTTCACTCTAGAACTATTAAACAGCAAGGGACTGAAGGTCAGTAAACATGAAAGATACTCTTAGACATTCAGGGAAAGCAACATGTAGGAACCTGGCCCACACGATATGATATGGGTAGGTACAATAATTTATTAAAAATGCTGGGCTGACTTTGGGGTTCAGAAGTTAGGTGACTACTATGAAACATCTGTGATTTTTCAAAGAATACACTGAATTTGGTTGGGCGAGCCAGGGGAAACCCATTAATACCTCTTTGACACTTGTTGATGGTCATTTCTAAGGATGGCTCTTTTGCATAAAATGGTGAAGTCATGCATAGTTATGAATTACTGCATAAGTAATGCTGTCTCTGTTCAGTAAGCAGCACAACTTGTCATGTACGTGGTATTACAATTACAATAACTTTGGTACACAGTACAGTGATGGCAGGCTTATATTAGCATAAAAGGAAAACAAAAATGAAAATTTGCCAACTAAATAACTCATTCCCCAATATTGATATCATCAGTTTTGGCATTTATACATAAAGATCCAATTTAAACAGACATAACCTTGTTTCTAACACTGTCAGCACATGACTTTTACCACCAGTATTATGTGTATTATTTCACAAGGCTTCAAAATAAGAATGATGAAACTGCCACAGACATTCCCTGAGTCTTATTTTATGTCCCAAATATTTTGTATGTTTTATCCTTCGGTATGGTCTTTTTCATTTGAAGGAGTTGTCAGACTTTGAATTATAAAACAAGCTGTACATATCACATGCCTCCATAAAATATAATGCTTCAACATTTCTGAGCTCATCATAGTTCAAGACTACAACCATTATATCAGCACAGCAGGAAATAATCATTGCTTAGAAGATTTATGAAATCCAGGCCTGTAGGAAAAATGATTAAACTCAGAAGGATTTTGAAATGCAATCTGAGCAGTTTTATTGGACATAGGTCTATGAATAAACAGAGCTAAGGCAGGGATCATGGCCACTAGTTAAATCCCAGTATCTCATAAATGTTTTGAATAACTGAAGGAATGGAATTAAATTAAGGGCAAAACAAACCCCATCATTTTTTATGACTTACATTGTCTTTATTTTGGCATTATACTCTGGTGGGCAGCCAATAACATAAAAAATAAGTCATCAAATACGTACATGTAGATAGAGGGGAGACTAATAAGATAAGAGCTTGAGAAAGACATTCAGCACTGAAGAAACTGAAGTTATTATACCTACAAAGCAATATTTTTACCACTGATAGTTACCATAAGAAATTACTTTAGAAATGTTAATACAATGCCACAAATCCAGTTGAGAAGAAAACAGAAACTAATAAAATATGAGTATAAATGGAAATCTGTATTCCTTAAATAATGTAGATTATTAGTCATGGTGGACTTTATGCTAATGTTCCAAAGTGTATGGTCTAATTTGTACCTGCCCAGTAGGTCATTTACAATTACACATTGGCTCGCAGAGTATCTAAATCATAAATGGAAACAACCATAAGGGTTTGCATGCATAGTTTTAATGTAGTTCTGTGCATTAGTGTAGCTCTCACATGTATCAAGGTAGCAGAAAAGAATTATATGCTTCTCAGAATGCATTATTCTTAAACTAATAACATATACAGGCAGAAGTGAACTCCTTAGGATTGTCCATGGGTAAGACTAAACGTTAGAAATAACTAAAGTGATTCTAATCTAATATTTCAGTCTCATAACGTATATTTTTGGGGTTATGAGAGATACATTGCCTGAATTATTTTTAAAAAAGTCTATAAAGCCATGTGCACATATGGCACAGGACTCTAAAAGTGTGGCTTCAACACAAAGTGTTCATAGGTTCATAGGTTCATAGGTATGTACTAGGCTACTGGCTCTGGGGCCTTTACAAGCCTAGCCCGTAGAAGTGCCCTGGCATTGTGCCGCCCGTCATTAATTCCCAGTGCCTCTATCAAGTATTGAAACTGGAGTGATCCCGGGGGTGAACTTTCTATTTCCCATCCACTCATCAAGATTTCTCTTGAAGAGGGCTAGTGAGGTGCTCTGCTTGACTTGTATGGGAAGTCTATTCCAGAGCACAGGCAGTCTCTGGGTTATGAACCTGTCCCTCCAGCATGTTCTGTTGATTGTGGTAATGAGGTTGAGGTCTCTGGAGCATGTGGTGTGGAGGGATTGGGATTTCTTTAGATGTAGCATTTTGAACAGAGCTGAGTCAGACATGGCTTTGTAAGTCAAGCAGAGATCGCCTCTTAGTTGATGATATGAGACAGAGAATAGATGGAGTTTTTTGAGTCTATCCATGTAGGACATGTGTTTAAGGCTTAGGATCCTCTTCATGAGGTACTTTTGTGGCCTCTCCAGCTATTGCAGGTGTCTAATGAGGTACATGCCAAATGGGACATTATATTCTGTGATTGGTCTAATGAGGGAAGAGCAGAGAGAAATGATGACCTCTTTCTTCCTGGATGCAAAACCCTTGGTAAAGAGATGTGCCACACAGAAGGGCTTTCTGACATCAGAGGTAATGTGATGGTCAAAGGAGAGGTTGCTGTCAACCTGTGTCCCCAGATCTCTTATAACGCCTTCAGTGTTCAGTCGGCTCCCATTGATGTGGTAATTAGTGGGAACTGAGTTTTTCCCTAAGGGGGTGATGACACAGTTTTTGGCATTAAGCTTAAGGCCATGGTTTTGGCACCAGTCATTGGTCCCAGTGATGCCTTTCTGTAGGATGCTTGCATCACTTGGGGAGTTAATAATGGCCCCCAGCTTGCAGTCATCTGCAAATTTTATCATCCAGAGTCCCTCCATGTTGGTCTGGACTTCTGAGAAGTAGATGCCAAACAGGAGAGGACCCAGGACCGGTCCCTGTGGGACTCCACTCGTGATTGGTCAGCAGTCTGACTTGGAGTCCACTGCTTTCACACTATGGGTTCTATCTGTGAGCCAGTTTGGAATCCACCTAACAATATAGGGGTTGATGCCTAGTTTACTGAGTTTATCAATAATTCCTGAGTGAGGAATGGTATCAAAGGCCTTGGCCAGATCGAGGTAGGCAGTATGAACTGCCTTACCTTCATTCACCGCTCTGGTGACTGACTCAAAGAAGTCAACCAGATTGAGCAGGCATGATCTACCTTTCACAAGACCAAATTGCGTGGGATCTAGAGTTTGGAGATTTCCTATTTCCTTGTTAATTAGTTCCATGATGATGTGCTCCATAGCCTTACATATCAGACTCGTCAAGCTAATGGGGAAATAATTTCCAGGGTCTGTAGCTGCTCCTCCTTTATGGAGAGGGATGACTGTAGCAGTGCATCATTCGGTAGGGATAAAGCCTGAGGTGAGGCTGTGAGTGTACAGAGCACACAAATGTGGTGCCAGTTCACTTTGTAATTCATGTAGAACACAGCCAGGGATATTGTTGGGTCACATGGAAGCTGTATTCTTGGCCTTAGACAATGCAGCTTTAACCTGTGCTGCAGTAATGCTGGGTGCTTGGCATTCTTATGGTATTGAGATTGGTCCTTTAGTGGGGGAGAGAGGGGTAAAGTTGGCACTGAATCGGTCGGCCAGTCATCATCTTCTTTCGGCTGTTCCCGTTAGGGGTCGCCACAGCAGATAACCTGTTTACATTTCTTCCTGTCCTCTGCATCTTGCTCTGTAACACCAACCAACTGCATGTCCTCTCTCACCATATCCATAAACCTTATCTTAGGCCTTCCTCTTTTCCTGTTACCTGGTAGCTTCAGCCTTAGAATCTTTTTCCCAATATACTCAGCATCCCTCCTCAGCACATGTCCAAACCAACGTAATCATGCCTCTCTGGTTTGTCTCCAAACCTTCCAACCTGGGCTGACCCTCTAATATACTTATTCCTAATCCTGTCCACCCTTGTCACACTCAGTGCAAATCTTAACATCTTTAGTTCTGCCACATCCAGCTCAAACTCCTGCATTTTTGTCAATGCCCATGTCTCCAACCCATATAACATAGCTGGTCTCACTACCCTCTTGTAGACCTTCCCTTTCACTCCTACAGGTACTCGTCTGTCACAAATCACTCCTGACACTCTTCTCCACCCACTCTATCCTGTCTGTACTCTCTTCTTCACCTCTCTTCCACACTCACCATTACTCTGAACTATTGACCCCAAGTATTTAAACTCATCCACCTTCGCCACCTCTACTCCTTGCATCCTCACCATTCCTCTATCCTCCCTCTCATTCACACACATATATTCTGTCTTAGTCCTGCTGACCTTCATTCCTCTTCTCTCTAGAGCATGTCTCCATCTCTCCAGGGTCTCCTCCACCTGTTCCCTACTCTCACTACAGATCACAATGTCATCTGCAAACATCATAGTCCACGGGGACTCCTATCTGATCTCATCTGTCAACCTGTCCATCACCATTGCAAATAAGAAAGGGCTCAGAGCTGATCCTTGATGTAACCCCACCTCCACCTTAAACGCATCCGTCACTCCCACCGCAGACCTCACCGCTGTCACACTACCCTCGTACATATCCTGTACCACTCTTACATACTTTTCTGGCACTCCTGACTTCCTCATACAATACCACAACTCCTCTCTAGGCACCTTGTCATATGCTTTCTCTAAGTCTACAAAAACACAATGCAACTCCTTCTGACATTCTCTGTACTTCTCCATCAACACTCTCACATTTGTAGTGCTCTTTCCTGGCATGAAACCATACTGCTGATCACTAATCATCACGCCCCTTCTTAACCTTGCTTCCACTACTCTTTCCCATAACTTCATGCTGTGACTGATCAATTATATCCCTCTGTAGTTACTACAGCTCTGCACATCACCCTTATTCTTAAAAATTGGTACCAAAACACTTTTTCTCCATTCCTCAGGCATCCTCTCACTTTCCAAGATTTCATTAAACAATCTGGTTAAAAACTCCACTGCCATTTCACCTAAACACCTCCATGCTTCCACAGGTATGTCATTTGGGCCAACAGCCTTTCCATTCATCATTCTCTTCATAGCTATCCTTACTTCCTCCTTGCTAATCCATTGTACTTCATGATTCACTATCCCTACATCATCCAACCTTCTCTCCCTCTCATTCTCTTCATTCATCAACCCCTCAAATAACTCTTTCCATCTCCTCAACATACTCTCCTCACTTGTGAGTATGTTTCCCTCATTATCCTTTATCACCTTTACCTGCTGCACATCTTTCCTAGCTCGGTCCCTCTGTCTAGCCAATCGGTACAGGTCCTTTTCTCCCTCCTTAGTGTCCAACCTTTCATACAACTCTTCATATGCCTTATCCTTAGCCTTCGCCACCTCTCTCTTTGTCATGCACCTCATCTCCTTATACTCCTGTTTACTTTCTTCATCTCTCTGACAATCCCACTTCTTCTTTGCCAACCTCTTTCTCTGTATACTCTCCTGTACTTCCTCATTCCACCACCATGTCTCCTTGTCGTCCTTCCTCTGTCCAGATGTGATACCAAGCACCTTTCTAGCCGTCTCCCTTACTAGTTCTGCTGTAGTTACCCAGCTATTTGGTAACTCTTCACTGCCACCCAGTGCCTGCCTTAACTCATCCCTGAACTCCACCTCACAATTACCCTTTTTCAATTTCCACCACTTGATCCTTGGTGCTGCCCTCACACTCCTCCTCCTCTTCTTGATAACCAACGTCATCCTACAAACCACTATCCTATGCTCCGGTCACCACTTTACAGTCTCCAATCACCTTCAAACTGGCCCTCCTACATAAGATATAATCCACCTGTGTGCATCCTCCTCCACTCTTGTATGTCACCCTATGCTCCTCCCTCTTGTTAAAATACGTATTCAACACAGCCATGTCTATACTTTTCGCAAAATCCACTACCATCTGACCTTCTGCATTCCTTTATTTAACACCATACCTACCCATCACTTCCTCATCTCCTCTGTTCACTTCACCAACATGCCCATTGAAATTTACTCCAATCACCACACTTTCACCCTTGGGTACAGTCATCAACACTTCATCCAATTCACTCCAAAATTTTTCTTTCTCATCCATTGCACACCCAACTTGTGGAGCATATGCACTAACAACATTCATCATTACACCATCAATTTACAGCTTCATAAACATCACTCTATCTGACACTCTTTTCACCTCCAAAACACTCTCAGCATACAGTTCCTTCAGAATAACTTCTACGCCATCTCTCCTCCCATCCACACCATGATAAAACAATTTGAACCCACCTCCGATACACCTAGCCTTACTCCCCTTCCATCTGGTCTCTTGCACACACAATATACCAACCTTCCTTCTGTCCATCATATCAGCTAGCTCTCTCCCTATACCAGTCATACTGCCAACATTCAAAGTTCCAACCCTCACTACCACAGTGCTAGCCTTTCTCCTCTCCTCCTGCATTCAGCCATGTCTTCCGCCTCTTCTCCTCCTTTGGCCAACAGTAACCCAATTTCCGCCAGCACCCTGTAGGCTAACAGTACTGGTGGCGATCATTGTTAACCCGGGCCTCAACCGATCCAGTATAAAAAATTTTCTTGGTGACTGCATGAAATGTTTTGGTGAAGTTTTACACCAGATGCCTTTCTTGATGCAACCCCCCCCCCCCATTTATCCGAGCTTGGGACCGGCACAAAGAAATGCACTGGCTTGTGCATCCCCAGTGGCTGGGTTGAATCTGTTGGCCAGTATTTTGGCAATATCTGTTGGCTCAGTATAGGAGGTACCATTGTGCAGTAACTCAGAGCAAATCTGGGCATTGCCATGAAAATTCTTGATATAACTATAGCAGGCTATGTTGTTTTTAGTGTCTGCCGCAATTCTGCCTTCATAGCTGACTTTGGAGGTTTTGATGAGGGATCTCAACTTTTTGTTGAGGCTAATAAGGGAATGTTTCCAGTCACCTTTTTCCTGCAACAGTTTCTTCCTTCTGTTGTAGAGTTTATTAATGGCAGGGGAACACCAGACTGGCTTTATTTTTTTTGGAGGAGAGCGTCTTGGTTCTGTTGGGTATGGCTAGTTCCATGCATTTATGTACGTGTTCATACAGTGCATTGGTGTATGATTTGGCAGTCATGGATCTATTTTTCATTGGCATGGGTGCCGTGAAGTTAGCCACCTCTGTTTTTAAGAGTCCAAAGTCAGTTTTTGGAGAAGTTTTTCATGGTGGATACCTTTGCGGGGGGGTGTGAGTGAGATGTGGACTTCCAGGGTGATTAGTTTGTGGTCGGATCTAACCAGGAAAGAATTGACTATTGGTGTAGAACAATGGTTGCCCATGTTAGTAATAACTAGGTCAAGGATGTTGCTTCCTCTAATGGGGGTAAGAATGAGCTGGTCCAGGGCATTGGAATTGATGAATTCCAGGAAGCGTTGGGCCAGTGCATTGGTGCATGAGTAGTTTTCCCAGCTGATGGAAGGGTAATTGAAGTCACCTAGTATGAGAGTGTTGGGTTGGATCTTAATAGTTTCCAGGTTGCTTAGCAATGTGGAGTAACAGTCTTGGGACATGGTTGGGGACCTATAGCAGGCTATGACCTGAATCGCCATCTTACCCAATGTTAGTTGTACCTGGAGTATCGCAGGTGCTTTATGCTTGGCCATTAGTCTGGAGGTGTGCATATCCTTTATGAATATGGAGACACTACCACCTTTGGAGCTTCGGTCCATGTTCCGGGGCCGAAAGGTGTGGAATGAGTTATAGCCTGGTAGTGTGGGGGTGCTTTCTGCTGCTTTAAACCAGGTCTCCGTTACAGCACAAATGTCAATGTTCTCCATTTTGAGGAGTGCGTCAAGCTAGTGCATCTTGAGATTTAGACTTTGGACACTGCCTAAAAAAGGCACTATTGGGTTGGCAAGAGCCTTAGCCAGTATCCACAAACCCAGGGGTGACAGATGAAGGCCATCTCTGGCAAAGCATCGAGGTCTCTCAGTCATGTCATCCCAAGCAGACAGATACTGGATCCCCTTAGAATGACACCAGAAACTTATCCGATTGTTGAAGTCAATCATTTTCTGTTTGTACTGTGGTATCATTCTGGGCAATGGTAGGATGCTGCTCAGGGCTAGGGTCATACCTGCCTGGGCCACATAATCTGAGAGCTCCACCATGTCTCTTTTCATGTAATCCAGGGAGGTACATTTCAGGTCATTCACACCTACATGGACAATGACAGAGTCATACTTGTACTTGTGGAGTGACCTGAGTGCGTGTGTTATTTGTTGGATTCTGGCTCCTGAGAGACAGCTGACTGTTACCTTCTCCTTATTCAATCTAGTGAGTGGGACGTCAGTGTGCCTCACTATTGAGTCACCTCTGATTATTGTATTGGGCTTAGGTTGAGGGGCACACTGTGTAGGTGAGCTATGTGTCTTGTGGTTTGTGCTGTGTTGTGGTGGTCGAGTGCATTTCTGCTTTGGAGGTCTCTGCTGTTTGGGTAGATTTCTGTTGAGAGCCTCCACGAAGGTTGGTGTGTGGTTTGTGTTTTTATGTGAGGGCTGTGATGGTGGGTGTTCTGGAGGGCTATGCGTTCCATGTGGCATGGTGCAGGTTTTGACTTTCTTCTCTTGACCAGCTATTCCGGTTTTGGCTGGAGAGTTTATGGCTTCCAATTTAGAGATATAAGTGCATGTCTCACAAGTCTGAGTGTTGGGAGGTAAGAGGAGAGGGTTGTCTGTGTACATGAGGCAGTTGCTACACTTCCTCAGAATGCCCAAGTTCACCAGTTTAACAGGGGAAAGCACAGGAAACTGACCTTTAGACATGCCAGGAGGGATGGTCATCATTACTAAGTACTGGAGCTGTTTCCTTATAGGACATCTAGTGCTGATAGCACTTATGTGTGCCACAATAATTGCTACAAAAAGCCTGATGAAGTGCTAAGTGGACAAGTTAATTAAAGTGCAAGAAAGAAGAGAAAGTAGAAAGGGATAGAAAAAACTGTCCAAACGGCCAATGAACAATTTTACAGCCAGAAACCATTCCTCTTGTAGTAGATAGGCTACCTAGTGCTTACCACTTCCACTGATAAGCTGGAAGGGTTCCCTCTAACACAAAAAGGTCTGAGGAACTCATAAACTTACAAAACGGTCCTAGATTCAACAAATCTATATCTGGATAACCAAACTGTCTGGACTGTAGAGAAGGGCACCACACGTAAAAAAATGACTCCTTTGATGAACCAGAATAACAGTATTAACGCTGCACACAACACAAGTTGCATTTTCGTCCAAGTATCCTCAGACTTCTTCAGATACAATAAATTAACAAAATGAGCGCTTCCTTTTATACCACCATTTAAAACCAATTAAACATAATTAAGCCTGATTAAAAATTTAAAGGTACAAGCATCCAAAATACTAATGAAGTGTAATATACTAAAAAATATTGAAAAAACTACAAAGTAGTGTAACTTACTTACATAAATTAAAATATATAACAATAATAATGTTAATAAAAGCCATAAAAATTGTGTGTGATGTATATATGTATCTACATATTGTACATAACACTTAAAGTCTAGCAGATCTAAGTTTTAATGGGGGGTACCAAAGAAATGCTATCATTGAGCCCGGGAGATCTATTAGCCTCTAGTACAACCTGCCAGCAGGTCTTCCTGTATTCTAACTTTGTTTCCCAGGGGCTACCCCTGACATCCCTGGAAACTGTTTCAATTACAAAAAAGGAAAAACTAGCATTAACACAATCTAATGTGTGTCTGTAAAGAGCATTACTGTTGTTCTTTTTTCCTGACATCATTAAGTGTTCGTACATCCTACGTCTCAACTGCCTTTCAGTTTTTCCAACACAAAAAGCTTCACATGATCCACATGTTACTAAGTACACTAGGCCCTGTGAGTTACAATTGGAATAAGTCTTACCAGCTAGCAATTTCTGCCTGGCTGCAATAAAAAACCTCTTCACCTTGTGAAATGTGGGTACACTGAGAGCATGCCCCACATTTATAGGTACCTCTCATTTTATTTGAATAGACATTAAGATTGATGGCATAATCTAATAAGTTCTTAATGTTTTGTCATTTCCTAAAGACCACCTTCAGAGGTCTATTTTTCAGTTTTTGCAAATCAGTGAGCTCTGAAAATCTGTTCCATTCCCTCTCAACAATGTTCTTGATTTGGTATGCATCTCCACAAAAATTGGTTACAAATACCCTACCAAAGCCTTGTTCAGCTGATATCTTTCTGTCTAGCACTACTGTTAGAAGTGGTGAGACCAAGACCTAAAATTGGTGGGTGTTTGTCCTTCCTACCTTGGAAGACCTCAGTCCTGATAACCCCTCTCCACAAACATTTCCTCTAATATAGAACATTCTTCTAGAAAGTCTGCATCCAAAGATGTCATACGACTCACACAAACATATTGTCCTTTAATAATTCCCTTCTTCTGAGACAGAGGATGTGCACTAGTGAATGTATTTATTAGAGAAAGTCGGTTTTCTATAGATAGTTGACTTAAAGCCCTCACTCAGTTTGTGTACAGACACACCCAAGTAGTTGAATTTTTCACTGGTCACTTGATGTGTAAACTGGAGAAAGGTGGTAATTTGTGTTAAATATTGTATAAATTCTTCCAGTAATTCAAGACTACCAACCCAAAACATACAGATGTCATCAAGGCAACTGGTGTACAACTTCCAAAACACAAAATGTTGGCATGAATGTACAAACTGAAATTCCCATACTTATAAAATAGTGTCAGCAAACGTGGGGGCACAACTGGCCACCATGGCTACTCCCTATTCCTGCAGAAAAAAATTCCCCTTCAAAAAATAGGAAATTATTTTTTATAACAAGTTCAGCCAACTCTAAACAAAGGAAAACATTATTGTCTGACACTCCTGCCTTCATTCTGAGTACTTCCTCGAGCCATGCCGGGCCTGTATTGTGAGGAATTACTGAAAATAAGTCCACCACATCAATGACAACAAACTTTAAATTGTTAGAAAAATGTTCTGGATTAACCCTAGCAAGAAAATCCCAAGAGTCCTTTACTATATGGATCTCTCCTTCCCACAAGGTTTTTAACTTCCAATCAAGATATTCAGCCAATGGTGCTATTTTTGAGCCTTTTGAGGCAACAATCGGTCTAAGGGGGGAATCATCAACATTCTTGTGGACTTTAGGTATTCCAAAGATGGAAGGTACCCTAGGTTAAGTACTGGAGCTGTTTCCTTATAGGACGTATAGTGCTGATAGCACTTATGTATGCTACAATAATTGCTACAAAAAGCCTGATGAAGTACTAGGCGAATAAGCTAATTAAAGTGTAAGAGAGAAGAGAAAGTTGAAAGGGATAGGAAAAACTGCCAAATGGCCAATAAACTACAATTTCAGCACCAGAAACCATTCCTCTTGTGGTAGATAGGCTACCTAGTGCTTACCACTCCCACTGATAAGCTGGAAGGTGTCCCTCTAACACAGAAAGGTCTGGGGAACTCAGAAACTTACAAAACAGTCCTGGATACAGCAACTATATTTGGACTACTCTAGTAACAGGAAAGGTGGAAAACAAGCTTAGAACTTTTTTTTTTCAGAAAAAAACAGTTAACTTATAGCTGGAATACCTCAAAAAGTGTTTAAAACCAGGCAACTGAAGCTCTGGATGCTGCAGACCTGTATTTAGACTATGCTACTCAATTTTAAGGTTAATAATGCAGTAGGAAATAACTCATAATGAAGCACAGATTAATCACTTACAGTCAAAAGAATAGCACTTGCAGTATGAAAAAATACAGTTAAACAGCAACAAAATGCAGTAAAATGCATTTAAACAGTAATGAATTGCAACAGATAGCAATGAAATATAGTTAATCACAACAGTATCAGACAGCACTAATAAAGTGTAGCTTGAAATGAATTCTAACTTGTGAGCCTCTGATGACTTGGGCTTATATTGAGCACTATCTCAGTCACTTGACTTATCAAAAAGATATGTTAATGAAATGGTAAATTACTAAGTGAGATGTGATATACGGCTATATTCTGTAGCAAATATACAAGATAACCATACTATTTAGATATGAAATGCCTGTGCTCCCAAATGCAGTTCATATTTTCATGTAACTTGTGTTTTTGGTTATCATTTAACTGAATGCACACATCAAAGATTAAAATATGTCATCAGATTGGCTTTCACAGTCATTGCTTGCATACTGATATGATCCCCTACACATCCATGGTCTGCATTTTTCTGCCTTAGCTTTTTTGTCCCTCTGCAACTTGTATCACCACCCTTATGTTTCTGTACACCTTTAAAGCCAAGCCATTTCGCATGAATTTCAGCTCCTCAGATGGGTTGTCTCACTTTGCCAGCACTCTCTTCATGAAACAATGTCTCCTCAGCTGTCTCTTAAAACATCTAACATCTATACTGCAGGGAGCTTACAAGTTCTAATATTCTCATCTAATGATATCTCAGCTAGAAGAAAAAAATGCATTCATTCATCTTGAAGTATCGCACATAAATGTAAGTTACAATCATTCATGCTCCCAGTACACATATATGCTGCACCTCTGCATGTAATCTGGCCAGCTGGCATCATTTTTTTGTTCTCTACATTAATTTTGTCATACTTTACACACCCAAATGTAGTTTGGTAATTTGCTTCTGGTATGACTATTAAAACTGCATACCAGTACAACTATCTGAAGTGGGGATACTTAGAGAACCATGGGGATGTATGCTGTAAAATAAGAAAAATATTATAGTATTTATTGCAGCAAGGTTTCCAATTTAGTGTTCTCTTTGTAGTAAGTATTATACTAAACTAGTCTAACTACATTCAATGGTGATCATTACTACCACAGCCTGAAGAAAATTATTCTGTGAAAATTATATCAAACACCTGTTTCAGTCCTGCAGCCTTAATATTTCTGTAAATGAAGCTAAATTAAAAGGCATGACCCAGCTTCAGTAAACTAAGGTCAGCACAGCATAAGGACCTCTTAAAAAGAAATGCATGTGTTGGTGACTTCATTTCAGGATCTAGTGTACAAACTATACTACCTGCAATATCATGGCAGATAAGGTCATATCCTCCTAGTATATCATTTCTGTCAGTATGTTTGGCACTAGTCAGTGTTCCTCCAGACCATAGTATTTATATTTGATTTCCTGGATCTCTTTATCTGTATGACACATCTATAAACAAAGCCATCTGAATGATTACTTGTTTATAATGAAAATATTGTGTTAGTGTAGATAAATGATCCACAGCAGGAGTGGCACATTGTACTGCCTGTTGGCTTCAGCTCCCCAAAGAAATCAAAATTAAAATTCTATTTTATTTCAAAATTATTTATTTACAAGTGTCTGACCTTCCCATTTCTGAGATCAGCACTGTAAGCATGTCACTGTACATGTGCAGAGCTCTGTTAAAAGAAAGAAAATAAAAGAAATTGACTTACTCATCTGGGGTGTTATCTAAAGCAGTCCAGCATGAGAACTAATCCAGATGGAGAGTAAAGTGATTATGCCTTATTATAAGTCTTCTTGTGTTTTGAGCGCTGTGGAAATGTTCAGAAGAGGCTGGCTGGGCTGCTGAATAAAGCATTAAGGAGTCGCTTGAAATTGTTCAGTCAGACTGCCTCAAATGAAAAAAGTGAAATAAGTGGACACAGAGGTACAATCATGGCAGTAACTATTCTTTATTTTATAATTAATGTCTCTTTCAATTTCTGTATTTTAATAGCACTATGTATGCCACTGCCAACCCAGACTGGTAAGAAGGTATAGTTTTAAGAGTTTGACAGTTTGTGTGTATGTGTGTGTGTGTGTGTGGGGGGGAATATGTGCCTGTGTGTGTGTGTGTGTGTGCATGTGTGTGTGCGTGTGTGTGTGTGTGTGTGTGTGTGTGTGTGTGTGTGTGTGTGTGTGTGTGTGAGACTGTGTGTCTGTGTGGATGTCTGTATATCTATGCATGTGCGGGTCTATATTAGATCACCAAACGCTTAGGTTAGCGAATGGTGATTAATCGACCCCATGTAAGCAAAAGCTTACAAAACTGAACTGTCAGAACAGTGATTTTTTTTCCAAGGGAAAAAAAAATCACTGTTCCAACAAAAAAAAAAACAATAAAACAAAAACACTTTAATACATGCTATTAAGTGGGGGGCTTCGCCACCCACACCCTCCCCTACTTAAATATACCAACTCCGAAACCACACTACAGTGCCGAAAATGACAAACTACTGAAGCGGCCAAGCAAATTTTTTCCCAGAGAAAGAATTTGCTTACATGCCACTTCGATATTTTGCCATTTCGGCATTTACAGCTCAACCAAGTCGCATTCGCTAACCTGCGTCTTCGGTCAGCTGATAGGAACCGGCATGTGCAAGTCGGTTGCAATGTGTCAATTGCATAATTCTGACAACAGCAAGCTGAAATACATTTCTAATACATTGTATATTTGTTCATTTCACTGCAACCAGGGATCCAAGATGTATATAGTCACACAAGGAGCTGTAACTGATTGCGACATCAGTGATAGGGTTTAAGCTATATGATCAGAAAGTGCAAATAAATCACTATAGCCATGGTTTGTGCATTTATTTGTTCACTTGATCTCATTCTGAGATCTGAAATGAACACAGCCCTACAAGTTGCTGCAGTTGGTGGGAATAACTTTCTGTGCATGAGTGTGTATGTGTGTGTGTGAACAACGAGGAGAGTTACAATGACTTGCATTATATGGTTCTTACAGCAGTGAACTGAGATACATTCCTGGGCTATTATTACATATTTATTGGTTCACTTGATTGCCAGTAGATAACGGAATTGTACACACTCATACAAATAGCAGTACATGATGATCATATCTGTGTGTGTGTGTGTGTGTGTGTGTGTGTGTGTGTGTGTGTGTGTGTGTGTTTAGTTGTGTGTGCACGCATGTCAATGTTTGTGAGGGGGTTCCAATATGTTGTACTGTATCATTCTGACAGCAACAAGCAGAAATGGATTATTTAGGAACTATTTGTGTACTTATTTATTATTTGATTACAAGAAGACATCTATGATGCACACAGTCATACAAGTTGCTGGAACTGGTGAGCATTTCAGTGTGTGTGTGTGTGTGTGTGTGTGTGTGTGTGTGTGTGTGTGTGTGTGTGTGTGTGTGTGTGTATTCAAGCATATGAGACAGCGCATAGGAGTAAATTGCATGGTTCTGACAGCAGTGAGTTGTGATGTATTATTTGGCCATTACTTGTGTATTTATCTATTCATTTGATCACAAACATACATCTGTAGTGTGCACAGTCATAGTGGCTATAGCTGATGGACCTATGATCAAGTGAACAAATAAATGTGTAAGAAGTTATCAGGGACCTGGGGACCCAGGTTGATAGTAGTCTGTCATTCGACACCCATGTAGCTAAAGTAGTTAGGAAGTCCTTCTACATTGCCCACCTTATCATGAAGGGATTCTCATCTAGATCAAGGGAGGTCATAGTCTCCCTTTACTCATCACTCATCAGACCAATGATTGAGTACAATGCCCCATTCGGAATGTATCTGACCCGACACTTGCAGCAGCTGGAGAGGCCACAAAAGTTCCTCACCAAAAGGATAAAGGGTCTCAAAAATCTGTCCTATGCTGCCCGACTGAAAGAACTCCAGCTCTATTCAGTCGCCACCGCTGCTCAGAGGTGACCTTTGCCTAACATACAAGGCCATGTCAAACCCAGATTTGATGAATATGCTTCACCTCAAAAAATCTAGATCCATCAGAGCCACAAGGGCGGGAGACTTAAACCTCGACACGGCTATTAATAGGACGTGCTGGAGAGATAGATTCATCACCCAAAGACTCCCTATGCTGTGGAACAAAATCCCGGTACATGTGAGGCAGAGCACCTCGCTGGCCTTGTTCAAGAGAAATCTTGACCAATGGATGGGAGATCGCAGATATACCCCAGGAATTACCTCAGTGTCACTGCTCGACAGAGGCACAGCAAAATAATGGGTATAGTTCCCCATACTAAAGGGGTGGCGTAAGCCACAAAACAATGGGCTAGGCTTATAAATGCCCTCAGGCAGATAGCCTAGTATGAACCTATGAACCTATGAACCTATGTAGGAGAAGTTGAGATAAACTGCTGTGGCCAATTGTTTACATACATATATACATACAAATATTTCAAGCACAAGCATTAACGCTTTTCTAGCCTGCCAATATAACAAAACTGTTGTTCCCATAACAAGTGTCCAGGCTGTTCTTAAAAATGTCTAAACTAGTGCTTGCCTTAATGTAATTTGTTAATCTAGTTCATGCATCAGCTGCTTTCTCAGAGAACCAATCAGTATATCTCTCATTCCTATAGAATCTTCTACATAGGTTGTCCGATGATTCTCTACTACTGTTTGATAAGCACAAACATTTCCAGAAGTAGTTGTCTCTAAATGTCCTATATACCTAAACAAGGTCTCCTCTTAAATATCTATATGAGGCACTGTACACGTTCAAATATTTTAGTATTTCATAATAACTTAAATTTTCACATGCATGGATGCCCCTGGTATATTGCCACTGCACTCATTCCAGTTTACTCATGCTTGTTTTCTTATAAGGCCTCCATATTGTTATTCCATACTCAAGCTTGAGTCTAATGTAACTAAGAAACAATGACTTCATAATTTCTGATTTCCTAGACTTTATAAATCTGTTTATACAATCTATTGTTCTATAACTATCATTAACCAATTGGTTGATATTGTTAGAAAATCTCAAAGCTGGATCTACCCATGTACCCAGGTCCTTAAAAGAATCTACAGTTGCAATCGCTGCATGCTGTATTAAATATTAACACTTCAATTTATATCTCCCAAATCTCATATACTTAGCTTTTGATGTACTATCAGCAAATTATTCTTCTGTGCCCAAATGGTCAATTTAGTCAAGTTATTTTGCAGATATGTCCTATCTGCAACACATGTAATCACTTTACCCAGTTTCAAGTCATCTGCATACAGACTTTAGAACAACTCAGAAGAAAAAGTTAGATCTGAAATAAACAAGTATTGGCCTAGGACAGAGCCCTGCGGGACACCCTGTATGTAACCAAAACTTTCACCTGTCCAATTGCTGTATAGTACTTGCCATGTCTATTTGTAAACTTGCAGCTATCCATCTTATCAAGAATACACCAATACCAGTTGTTCTAATTTATTGATTACTATTTTGTGCATGACCCCATCAGTGGTACAGCAGTAACATTGTTGCCTCACAGAAAGAGGTTCTCAGCTTGTTTCTTGGCTGGGGTGTCTTCTGTGAGGAGTCTGCATGTCCTCCCTGTGTTCATGTGGGTTTCCTCTGAGTGCTCCAGTTTCCTCCCATGTCACAAAGACATGCATCTGGAGCATTTCTCCCCAGGCCTCCATTGAAAATTGGCTTATTCCGAACTAGGACTTTCCCGGTAAACAAATGTTAAAATGAATAAAAATAAATGCTGAATTTAAATCTATATAAATTATGTTGCCTCACAGTAAGACGTTGTCCTGTTCGATTCTCAGCTAAAGCGTCTTCTGTGTGGTGATATGCGTGAATGGGCGTACTTTTGTTAAAGGCTATGCATTAGGACTGGCAACTCTGTACGTAAAAATCTACTGTCAATCATTAGCGGACCGGAGTTCCGCTGTGGTGAACCCTAACCAGGAAAAGCCAAAAGATACAACACAACCAATTTTTATTAATAGCTATTATTATTCCATATTGTTATAGGACATCATGTTACAGCTGGTAATAGAGCTATTTTCAATATATGCCTGCTGATATATGGTTTCAAGTCCAACCCTTTCCAGTTCTGACAATAACTTATCCAATATTACCTTCTCCATTATTTTTCCACAACATGAAAGTAGACTTAAGGGTCTGTATGTCTCTCGGTTTGCCCTACTCTCCTTCTCTTAAAGACATTTTTAATAGCTACATGTCTCCAAAATTGAGGAATTTCCCCATATTTATATGACCTAGTAAATAATAGATGTAATAGTACTGTACGTTCTTGCTTAAGTGTTCTCAGGTCATCATTACTAATTCTGTCTCCTGCTTTGTTTGGATTTAGTTTGCATAGTTCTTTTTCAAAATAATTTAATTTGATTTCTGTATCTGAGGTCACCTGGAAGTCACTAGGATTACTTATCACCCCCTTTGTGGAGCCTAACTGTTTTGCATAACATTTTGTAAATATCTCTCTAATCCATTGAGTCTGAGAATAATTTTTAGAATCTACACACAGTTTATCAATGTAGATGTCTTTACTCCTTCAACATCTTATGTATCTATAAAATGGTTTCCTATTATCTTTATATAAATTTTCCTCAAAATTTTCTTGATCTTGTCTCACACTATGTTTAATTTGTTTGACCAGCTTGTCTATTTCAGTTTTCAAACTTGCAGTTTGACCGGTTTTCTATTTCTTATATATTTTAGTCCTCACCATAATCTTGTTCTTATGGAAACATATCCTCCTGATGCTGTGTGCCTAGATCCTGATTTTAAACATATTTTTTTAAGTTTTGCATTCAAATAGTTTCTCTTTCAAAACTTCATACATTCCTTCTGTAGTTTTTCCACTGAATGCAACATTCTAGTTAGTTTTACATAGTAACTGTTTTGCTTCTATGTATATTCTGTTATTAATTTTCTGCGCATTGGTTTAGATTTCAATTTGGCAGGATTATCTAGTAACAAATTAACCCTTATAACCCAATGATCACTGCACATCAACGGTGATAAAACTTGACATGAAGTAACACTACTTTCTTTAGGGACACAGACAATGTCTAGAATGTTTTGTTCCCTTGTGTGTTTTTTTTACAGTCTGAAGCAATTGTTGTTTCTGAACATACATTGTAAATAATTTTCTTTCTAATGTTGTTGAATCAATATTATTCCAGTTTCTTTCTGGTAAATTTAAGTTCCCAGCCACTATCATTCTTCCCTCTTGTATTTCATACAAGAAATGTATGAATTCCTCCAGGTCATCAGCACTTGAATTTTGCAGTCTATACACTCCAACAATTGTTATATGTTCCAGGGTTGTACTCATTGTCACAGTTATACAATATATAGTATTGGTGTCATCACTGAACATGTAATAATCAAAAGTCTCATAACTATAATTAATCCCTATCATATCACCTCTATCTGATTTTTTTTTTGTTAGAATGTCTGTTACAGTAAAAACATTTATACCCTGACAGAACTGGTTTCCGGTCATTGTTCTTTAACCATGTTTCACAAACAATAACGTCAGTCTTGTGGCAATATAGCAAATTTACCAGTAAAATAACTTTATTATTAATGCTCCTAGCATTAAAAACCATCAGAGATGCATCAAATGTTGCTATCAGTGAACTGTTATATTTTCTTCCTGGCAAATATCTTGCCTTGTGTCTGTCAAATATTGCAAAATATCTGCTGCAAAAATTCTCTTCCCTGATCTTGACAAGTACATGCCATCCTGTCTCAAAACGTGTGCCCAAACATAGGCTTGGATGCTCTACACATTTCCATTTTTTAAAAAGGACATTTTTTTTTTTATTTAGGTATTTACCCAAAAAATATTTTCATTCATGATGACATGACTCTCCTTTTTACATGTGACTTGTGAAAAAATATGTCCTAACACCTGTATAAGCTATGCTATCGAAGTGGGTTGCAAATTCCCTACTAACAGAGAGTCCTCGTGGATGACATCATTTGTACCCATATGAATAAAAACAGATCCATACTTCCTTACATTTAGGCATTCTAAGACCTGCCACAAATGCACTATTTTTGCTCCTGGCAAGCATAACACTATTCAGTGTTCATTATCTTCTCTGCAAACGTAAGTATCAGTTCCTCTAATAATTGAATCTCCAAATACAAGATTATCTTTTTTGACCAGATCCGAAGAGTCTTCACCTTCTAATACAGTAATATCTGTTCTATCAGTTGTTACAAAGGAATGCTCTTCTTCACCATTACTCCTATTAATCCCGCTGTTTTCATTGCTTAATTACATTTGCAAGCATACAGTTCTCATCCAGCTGGCTTTGAACATTCAGAGCTGCAGCCATGTTGTCAATGTCTGTCTTTCTCATCTTTTTTCTTATAGTAATATTGTTTAATCTTTCCATGTTCAGTTTTGATTCCTCCCTTTTCACCTGCCCCTTGCCTCTTTTTCTACCTTCTCTTTTGAAAAAACAATGTCTTTTTCTGTAAGACTAAAGGTTTTCTGATAGAAAAATGTAATCATTCCCTGTAATTTGTGTGTTACATAAAGTAGTGTCCTCTTTAGTATGTATTCTCTCTGCTTTGAAGGCATTTATCAGTTTGTTTTTCTTCCTTATTTGTTGTGAACTTCTTCATTTCTTTCATTTTTATTTCCTTCTATACACTCTGAATCCTCAGATTGCTGAATACTTGTATCCGGAATTCCAAAGTTGTCAGTGGTATTAACTTGTTTCATAAGAGTTGAGTGATTTTTATAGATAATAGACACATCCTTTCCTAAATGTTCTCTATTTGCTCTTTGCCTAACATTATTTTTCTCATCAGTCCAGTCATTAATATATGAAACAACAGTTCTCCAAGCTGTGCCAATTGTACAAGTGCAATAATCACCACTAAGTCTAGATTTACTACTAATAATGGTAAGCAAATATCCAACTTTTGATATGAGGAATACAGATCATCAATGTTATCAAGTGTTATCTTTAAATATACATATCATTTGTTACACTGTGCAAGATATTTGTTCTTTAGCAAATCATTAATGGCATATTCATTTAAGGAATCCATATTCAGCTGCAAATGAATAAAAACTTCTTAAAGAAAAAAATTATCAAAATCAGTTACCCCAGAAATGAAAGAGAACTTAAATCACCTTCAAAGAGAAAAGTCATACAATCAATATACTAAATATTAAATGAAGTACAGTAAAGTTGTGAAAGTCAGACAAAAGCTGGAATTCCTTTACATTTTGTGTGAATGTGCTCAGTAGCTTCTGTTCACTACTCCTCACAGTCACACCTATTTTTAAGATCAATAAATCACAAAACAAGACAGGACTGTTTAGATAAGCTCTGAAGTATCCTCTCTGCAGTCTGTGTGATTTTACAGCTCACTAGGCCCCTTGGGATGGCTAGAGTTTGCCTGCCTAAAGCCTATCCCTTTCTAACAACTGACAGGGAAAATTAAAGGTAAAACAACAAAATATAAATCAAAGTTTATCTTGTCTACACTCAATCTTTTCCTTCCTAGAAACAGTGAAAACTATTTGTAAAAAATGTAACATACATTCAGATATAAACTTCTCTTTCCAAGTTGTTACACAATCACAAACCAATACAGGTTTGCTTAGATAAGCTCTGGGTTGTCCTCTCTGCAGGCTGTTAGAATTTATAGCTAACTAGGCCCTTGGCGTGGCTAGATTATGTCTGTTTAAGACTTATCCCTTTCTAGCAAAAAACAGTGAAAATTAAAGGTAAAAAATGAAATATAAACTAAAGTAATTATTCTTGTCTACAAGTTATCCCCTTCTTTGCTTAGTTAGAAAACTTTGTAAAATATGTTACATTTAAATCTATCCTTAACCAGATTGTTTGCAGACTTAATGCTGACTACATTACAATAAAGTAGAGCTATTCAGCGTTAAAAAAACCTACCTCAGTACCATAGTCACTGATTGTTTTTTCTTCATCCCATGTGAAGACCAGATTCTACCCGCTCTGTTTGCCCCGCTTGGCTTGGGCTCACTCCACTTCCCTACCCTAAGCCAATTCCCACCTATATTTATTTTTAGCTAGTCACTGCCACTTCACATGACCAACCTATTGATAGAAGATCTCTGTTATGTCTGCCTTTCACCTATTAATCTCATCTTGCAGCCCACTTATCCCTTTATTCACTTGTTCATTCTACCTACTACTAACAATTACTTTACAAAATTGTTCATTCTACCTACTAATAACAATTACTTCACAAAATCTTTTCATCCTCTCTTTCAGTCTACCAGCTAAAATCTTAAGTTTGGAATTTCAGCTATATCATATACCCCGTCTCAACCAATAATTAAGCATTTCTCAACAACATAAAATGATATCCCTACATGCCACAATACTTAGAATTCTTTCCCTAGCTGTTCATTTGCCTGCTTATTCTCACTTAACCATATCACCACCCATCCATGAAAATAAATCCCCTTTCCCACATAAAAATACCAGTAAATTTTGATATATCCCCAGCAATTTTCAACACCACAATCTTTGATCATTTCACCTATAACATACCTACACTTAAAGTTTCACCCCATATCTCCCCTAGGTTTCATAAAACTGTGACTAAATTCCTTACCACTATAGTAAACACAGCATTTGAAACTAATAATAAATGGCAATATCCACCCAAACCCAGGCCCCAAAACCAGCCCACTATCACTTAGTAATACATCCTCACAGCCTCAAAGTATATTAAATCTACCTCAGAAATTATCAGATCTATTACTTATAAACTTAAACATTAGAAGTCTCGTTAATATGGTTCAGGAGCTCCATGCCACCTTCTTTCTCTGCTTACCAGACATAGCTTTTTTAGAAACTTGACTAAAGCCACACATACATGACAATGAGATTATCCCCCCCTAGTTATAATATTTTCAGGTTTGAGAGAAAAGGAATAAGAGGTGGGGGTAGCCATACTATTTAAAAACAACCTTATATTGCAACCTCTAAAGCAAAACATCCCAGTTTTTAATAATGCTGAGATTTTATTCACCAAACTAAAAATTAACCCCAATAAGCTCTTAATCATAGTAGAAACATATATTCTACCTGGTAATAACCTTGCTACCATAGGCCATATCTTCTATTTGAACACAGAAACTATTTCTCAAGAAACAATTATAATGGGAGATTTCAACACAGACTGGATTACTTGCAACTTGCAGAACCTCATCAATCATATTAACCTCCATGGCTTTACACAAATCAAACAAAGCCTCACCAGAATAGATAAAAAAAATCAAACAGACAATCTATCTTTGACTGGATCCTTACCAACAAACCCTCATACTATCAACACTCTGGTTGTCTCCCTGACAGCCACAGTGATCACTTACCAACTTTTTTTTACTTAGGTAACAGACTAACCATCTTAAACACACCAATTACCACCAAATCCATAGCAAGAAAGATTCTAACCCCCATACTCTGGTATCCACCCTCAATCAATGTAATTGGACTCCTCTAAAAGTCGTGCCCCTAGACTCAGCCATTGAATATTTTATCAACACATTCCTCAATGTTCTCTTCAAACTAGCACCTTCAATGACAATTCAAGCAAAAGCAGACTATACCCCATGGCTTACTAAGGAAGCTAGAGCTCTTCTTAAACTTAGAAACAAGTCCTGGAATCTATGGTATGCAAATAAATCTCTACCAAATCATTTAGCATACCAAGAACTTAGAAACAAAGCAAACATTCATATCAAACAAGATAAAAAAAAATAATTTCGCCAATATACAACTGGTTCATCAAAGAAACCCACAAAGATTCTCGTCAGCAGTCAAAACAATCTTATATCCTAGACAAGCATCTACCCCATTCCCCTCAACCCCGAACAACTCTGGTACCACTGCAGAGCAATTTAACAAATACTTCAACAAGAACATCTTATCCCCAACCAAAAACAACTATCTCACCCCAACAACTATACCCTTAACAGAAAACAAGGATAACACTGCATTCTTCTTCCATTTTGTCCCTATAAATACCATAAAAAACTGTTTAAAAGCTAAGAACAACAATAGTAGTCAACAACCTGCTGGCAGAATATTTTAAGATAGCAGCTGATGCTATTTCCTATCCTGTTTCTATTCTTATCAATCATTCTAGCATTGAACACCAGGTCCCACAAGTCTGGAAAATTTCTCACATAATCCCCCTTCTCAAAGGAAGTAACTCAACTGAACTATCAAATTATAGACCCATTGCCATTCTATCTCCACTTTCCAAAATTCTAGAAAAATGTATTCAATCTCAACTACTGCACTACCTCTCTACTAATTGCGTCTTAGCCAGTTCTCAACAAGGATTCAGACCTAACCATTGCATAACTGACCTCTTGAGTTTCACCAATACCATAAATCTATACAGGAGCAAAGATAAAAATAGTGTCATTTGTAATTCTTGATATGTCCAAAGCCTTTGACACAGTCTCCCACCACAAACTTATATCTGTACTTTCTAACCTAAACCTTAGTTCTTCTGCTATCAATTGATTCCAAAGCTATCTAAAAGGTTGTCAGTAAGCAGTAAAATGGCTTCCGGACCTCTCTCCCCTACTTCCTGTCACATTAGGGATCTTTTCAATATCTTCACAAATAATCTCAACACTGCTACTTCTCTAGCTTCCCCGATCCAATATGCAGATGATTCTACATGTATATGTGCTGCCCATACTATTCAGCAACTTCAGGACATAAGACAAAAGTCCTTCTCTGCAATAGAAACATGGCTGTCCAACTCACATCTCATACTCAGTCCTACTAAAACCAAACTTATGAACTTTCTACAGTACCTACTAGAACCAAAGTCCCCCTCCTAGCTTTTCCATTACAGCTTCAGGAAATACAATTATTACACCCATTATCCAGACAAAACTTCTAGGTGTTATTATCAATTATAACATGAGATTTTACCTACACATATCACAAACAGGTAAGAAGGTACACAAAAAACTAGGAAGTTTGTATAGAAATAAACAGTTCCTAACTAAAGGTACCAAGATAGCCATTGCAAGAACACATCTTCTATCCACACTTCTTTATGCCTCAACCATACTCACTAATCACAAAAATAGAGTTAGGAAAACTTGAAGCTTGTTATAATAAAATAGTAAAATTTGCCACAGATTCTGCACATAGATCGCATCACTGTCAAGCACTAAAACAACTGTCTTGTTAGAATTTCTTCACCTCCTATCCTACAATCAGATGATAATGACTCATAAATTACATAACCAGCCAGAAAAGACACTCTCTTTACTCTTGTTATGTAGCCAAAATCTGGAGCACACTCCCTCAAAATATAAGATCCACAACCAATACTTCTCACTTTAAAAAATTGCTCAAAAGCCACTTGTCTAATACATGGCTCTGCTCATGTAGCAGTCCAGGTTAGATGTTAGTATTCATGATCCATGTCTCTTCTCAGCACAATAAATCTCTTAACAACCAAAGGCTACATCTGCTTTTCTGTAATTCTTTTAACCTCTAGCTACCTTCCTAATTGTTCCCTTTCTTTCACCCTATACCTAGAAAAAAAGTTACATTTTAAAGATACATATTTTACATTTTACTTTCTAAGATTTATACTAATAGCTTTGTCTGGCAAATCTTGTTTGAGATCCTACTGCCTTATCTGTGGTTTATACAAGGCCATGTCAAACTCTGAGCTGTTGGACATGCTCCACTTAAAGAAATCCCAATCCCTCAGAGCCACACACTCCAGGGATCTAAACCTTGTCATCACAATGAACAAAACATGCTGGAGGGATAGGTTCCTGTCCCAGAGACTCCCCATACTCTGGAATAGACTGCCCATATATGTCAAGCAGAGTGCCTCCTTGGCCGTCTTCAAAAGGAACCTTGACAATTGGATGGGAGATAGGAAATTCACCTCAGGGATCACATCAGTCGCACTGCTAGACAGGGGTCCAGGGAAGTAAATTATTGTGGGAAGAAATATCCAGGGAATTGTTATGGCTAGGCTTGTATAGACCCTAGGGCCGATAGCCTAGTACCAACCTATGAACCTATGAACCTATATGTCTCGCTGTACACTGTATCTTTTGCCAGTTAAAGTGATGTAATTTCTGTATTTATTTACCACTGTAAAACTTGTATCACTCATGTCTATGTTAAATGTGTTTATAACTGGAGCTTTTTCCCCCAGGCCTCAGCTGAAAATGAGTACCTGCCCAGTCAGACTTTCCTGGTAAATAAATACAAAATAAATAAAGTAAATCAATAAATATTACAAACAGTGAACAACAGTGGCAAAAAATAAAATAAAGATTCAACTAAAAATGTCTCTTACCAGACAATCACACAGTCAACCTCAAACCAAGACAGGATTGTTTAGATATGCTCTGGATTTTACTTTTACCTTATGGTATTAGCTGTAATTGCTACATATAAGGGCTGTTTCTGGATAGAAATGAGCCTGACTGACCCTACTGTCATTTGCTGAAGTTGGACAGTCCTTATTCTGACTTTGCAGGAGTAAACTATATTTGTGTAATGTAAGTTAGAATACTTTATTGTGACCATTATTTACTGTAAAATAAAGTTAAAACGGGTTACTGTGATCTTCTTTATCAAAGACATCTGAGCTGTATGTGGTTAACAAAGTAGTTATAATTGTGGTCTAGGTGCTCTCTATGGATAACAGTGACTGACACTGCTGTAATTTGTTTAAGTTAAGAAGTCATTAATCTGGCTTTGCAGGACTAATTTTTATTTGTGTAAAACAAGTTGGTATGCTTTACTGCGGCTACTTTTTGCATTGAAAAAAATGAAATACATTAACATGACTATTATTTTTTTTCACAATCAGATATCTAAGGTATGCGCAGTCCTCAAAGTATGCATAAGTTCTAGCTACAGGGGGTGCCTATAGATGAAAATTATTGAACCTGTTATCATTTATTCAAGTAAGCAATCATTATTCTGTCCTTGCATGATTAATCTAAATTTGCAAGATGAAGAATGCTGGAATACCTCACTGAGGCTACTATTGTGTGAAAAAAATGAAATACATTACTGTGTTTTTTATCACAGTCAGGCATCTGAAGAAGGCACCATCAAGAAAGGGGCTATAATTGCTGGGTACTTGGGTGTCTGCAGATTAACTAACTCTGTGGTCATTTGCTCATGTTAGACAGCCATTATTCTGACTTTGCAGGACCCTGTATTTGTGTGAAGCATATAAGAATACTTCATTGTGGTTACTGTTTATGAGAAACAAAAATTAAATCTGTTACTGTGGCAATTATTGTTGTAACAATTAGACATCTGAAGTGTACACATTCAACAATGTGGGTATAATTGCAGGGTACTGGTGTTTTCTTAATAAAAGTTTATGTCCCTGCTGTCATTTGCTCAGGTTGAATGATTATTCAGACTTTCCAGAACTAGTGGGCATATGTGTGAAGTAATTTGAAATACTTTATTGAATCTACTGCTTGTATAAAACAAAGTTAATCTACATTACCCTGGTCATTATTTTTATCATAGGCATCTGAGTTGTGCATAGTACACAAAGTGGCCATAACTGCTGGGTACAAAGAAACTCTGCAGATTACTATAACTGATCCTGCTGTCACTTTTTCAAATCAAACAGTCATTATTCTGCCTCTGCAGAGCTAGCACATATTTATGTAAAGCAAGCTAGAATATTTTACTGTGACTACTCTCTCTGTAAAATAAGTTTGGAATATGTAACTGTTGTCATTATTTTATCACAGTAGGGCACCAGAAGTACTTAGTCAATAGAGTAATGATACAGGGGTTTCCTGTAGTTAAAAATATCTCACCCTGCTGTCAGGATCAAGTTATATGGTCATTAATCTGGCTTTGCATAACTAGTGCACCTTTGATGTAAGGTAAGCTGGAATACATTACAGTGACCATTTTTAAAACATGGTCAGTCATCTGAAGTGTCCACAGTATATAAAGTAGCTAAAATTGATATATACAAAGACCGTCTCTAAATAAAATTGACTATGTAGTTCTTGGGGTTCACAGTGTTATCTAAAAGTAACAAGTTGGCCATAATTTCTTTCACATTCCATTACAGTTAAACATCAGCATTGCATACAATAATTGGCTATATTTTGCTTTCTGCACAGGATGTGTGTGATAGTAACTGATTATCACCACAGTGTCATAGCAAGTAGCATTGCCATCTGTCAGTGATTTCCTCTGCATTGAGTCTGTATGCTCTCCCTTTCCCTGTGTTGGTTTTGTCCATGTGCACTGATTTCTTCCAACACACCAAAAACATGCCACAGGTAAATTGTATTCTTCTGATTTGTCTGCAGGCAACTATACAGTGTGTGTGTGTGTGTGTGTGTGTGTGTGTGTGTGTGTGTGTGTGTGTGTGTGTGTGTGTGTGTGTGTGTGTGTGTGTGTGTGTGTGTGTGTGTGTGTGTGTGTGTGTGTGTGTGTGTGTGTGTGAAAAATAATGCAATTTTCATCTGTGGATATACACAGTATTGAGGAAACATAAATAATTATTCTAGCTATCCAAAACACATTAATTATCTTTCACAAATAAGCCATAAAATGCATTCCTGAACATTTTGCACATCAGCATTTCAGTCCTATAACTTTTAGCTGTACAAAGGGATTTTTACATAAACTTAGCAGGGGGACCCATCCTTATTTTCTGCCTTGAGCCCTACCCAATTTAAAACTGGCCATGCTCATAGGTACACACAGAAGGTCGCTATAACTGTGTGAAGCTGGAAATAGTTGTTGTTGTGTCTTTCGGCTTATCCTGGTTAGGGGTCACCACAGCGGAACTCCGGTCCACTAATGTTTGGTAGTGGATGTTTACGTGCTGAGTTACCAGCCCTGATGCACAACCTTCAACGAAGGCACGCCCATTCATGCATGCCTCCACACAGAAGATGCTCTAGCTGAGAATCGAATGGGACAACGTCTTGCTGTGAGGCGACAATGCTATCGCAGCACCACTACCGACAGTCAGACGTCAGTGATGTGCACATAATGTCTCTATGCCTTGTCTAGGGACCATGTACTGCCTAGGAGCAACAGGTTGGAATACATTACTGGAATCATTTTTTTTTTTTACTTTCTTCAGAAACAGTTGTGTACAGAGATATCCAACCTCTGTGGGTATGAGTATTGAGATGTACTGTGTTTATACATCCAAAAGCAACAAGTTACATTACAATACTGTCACCATTTGTGCTTTAATCCTAGTCCAAAATCAGAGGGGTACACAGAAGATGACTGCCTTTTGGGGATGAGGTGAGGAGATGTGCACTTTATATGTATGGCAGCAACAATCTGAAACATATTCTTGTGGCCATATGTACTCTCACGTTCATCTCAGTCTAATGTCAGAGGATTACATGGAATTTTATTATTTTGGGTGTGGGGAAGAAGGGAGGCATGAACTATTTCAAGGAATGATTTATGTATCTTCACAAGATTTGTTTTCTCCATTTATTTGTATCTACCCCTTAGTCAATTTGGAACAATGGTCTCTAGACATAACTTAGTCATACTTGAAAGAAAAAAATAAGACTAAATTTCTTTCCTTACTTATGATTTTTCTTTGAGTCATCACAGGATCAAAGGGCTGGAAAAAAGCTGTAAAATGCACCACAGGGCATGTTGATCCTAATTGCTTCCAAGGACCTAGCAGCTCAAGACTCCTAACTTAATTAATTTACTTCCTGCACAGTTATTATGGTACAATCTTAGCCAGTAAGGGTCTATTGAAATTTGAGAAAAAGAGTGAAAAAATAAGAAAGAAATAGTCTGTGTGGATGGTGGGGGAGGTCAGGATGGGGTGAAACCATGGGACCATTAAGCATATAGGAAGAACCAGTGTACAGTAGGGAGCATCACGGAGACCTCTGTCTAGGGCTTAATTTCACATAAGGCATGAGCATAGTTGGATATTTGATGTGTATATACTCAATAAACTGGCTATAATGAATGGTTATTAGGCAGACTGTGGCTGACGCCCAGCTTGATCATAGGTAAATTGTATTTTACTTGCAATAATATAACCCTGCTTCATTCCAGTTAACCCAACTAATTTGTTTCATGCAGCCCCATCTCTTGCTTTAAATTTATCAACCACCTCTAGACCCTAACATACTTCAGGGCAGTAATCCACAGAGTTATTAAGCATACTAGATATCACTCTGCAGTAGGCATCATTGCTGCTTAGGCTTTTTTACAGTATTTCTGTAGCCCTTCATGTCAAGTAGCATATGGCATTGTGTCTCACTTGTACAAGTAATTGTATTACTTGTGACTAATGACATATGTCCAGTTAAAATGAATATGCATTCAATTATGCTGGTATGAACTGTTCAGGAATCTGCATTCCACATATAAACATTTGTTGATACAGTACTTTAAAAGTCACGGTTACAGAAATAATAACTGTTATGATAGAATTTACTATCTACTGGTCTCATTTGATTCTAGGATTGAAGTCACATGGACCAAACACTCAAGGTTTGATGGATTAAACAAAAATGACAACTCAGTATACCACCATGTATAATTTATGTTATACAATGTAAAGTGATTTTATTTTCTGTTTTTTTTTTTCCTGTGGTGGTAACTCTGAATATGAGTAATTGCATGTGGTCTATAAAGTCAAATGAATAATGTAAGTTTTTTAACTTACATTATAGCAAACCATACTCTAATGATCTTACAGGAATCCATTAGTGCTATAAATGCACTGGCCTGAATGAAATGCAGGAAATATGCATTTTTGACTGGCCTATAGCCCTACACCATCAACACCAAAGAATAGGCTTAATTTTGAACACCCACCAGTCAGATATTTGGGGTTAGATTCCCCATCCTTCTCATGTCCCTCTTATTTTAATGCCTTCCCGTACTCATTTCTCCAATAGTAGCAGTACTTTTATTCAACAATTACATTTACAGAAATACACATGCACAATACATTCCATAGAAGGCTGGTAAAATTTTGCAATACTACAGCCTTCTCTCCTGGGCCAAGATAGATTACTGCCATCACTCCAGTTTACCTAACTTTGAGAACTCCAGTTACTGTTCTACTGTTGAAAATAAAGCAAATGACTATAAACACAATTTATAATGCATAGCAGAACAATCTGACCAATCAGAAGCAGATGCCAGGTGATAGTCACCATTCACAATATGTGCCCTCTCATCGATTAATAAATAAGTAAATTGGAAATCAGCCACAAGCTTTTAAATGTGAATAAAAAGTGCAGACAGAGCAGTTAAAATGTAAACAAACAGAAGTATATAATTGCACCAGAAAACTAAAACATAGCTACTTTGAGTGGGTAGGGTAACTGATTAAAAGAAGAATCTGCCTAAATAGCTATATCTTTCCTAGCAGTGTCTAACTGGGAGAGTTACTGTATCCTACTGGCACTATTTGAATGTTTCAGTACATAATATGAAGAATGTCAAATGCAGAACTAAACTTTGGTGTAGAGTATTTTGCCAGTCCATTATCAGCAAAGACCTACCCAACACTCACAAACCAGTAAAATAATAGCTGCCACTTAGATGTCTTGTAATAAGTCCACAAGGGAAGACATACCATTAACACAAATCAACACCCTTCTCAGTGAACATCAGTCTATAGTACTTTCTGGAAACTTTCCATAAGATAATGTCTTGGTGAAACCAGTTCTGTCCTATTTAATGTGTTTGCCTTTTCTCTTTCAGTTAACAACCCATACACATGAACAGAAGATATTTATAGATTCAGAACAAGTAATCACCAACTTGGTATAGCTGCCTATCCCTCAAAGAGAAATTCACAAATTGTTTCAGTTTCCTAGAGGCTGGAACAGCAAAATGGCTACATTTCATTCATAAATTTTTACATATCAGCTGTACATTTTATATTTTCAATATAGTTGCTGTACTTCCCAAACAACAGTTGCAACACAGTTGCAAACCTTTTATATTTAATTATACATAGTACAGAAAAATAAACACAAGTCTTGTGTATTTTATCCTTGTGGAGGCTAGGGCTTGGACTGGATGCCTGATTATGGAGAGGGTGGATAAGGAATTACCCCTGGTTTAGTGTAGGATTGCCCTGCAGACCACACCATGTTGGTCACCCAGTTACTGATATAGCACCTGCACAAACAATAGTGTGTAGTGTTACTAGCACTGGACTATAGCCGTAAAGCAGAGCATCTCTTTCTGTTTGCAGCAGTGACGGCTCACAGGCAGTTTATCTAGCATCACATTTCATAAGGGGAAAGCTAATCATTGCCAGCAAGAGACAGTGCTGGTGACGCCAGCCAAGAGGGGCTATACTAGGTGAAATGCAGAGGACCCCCAAAGTCAGGGCAATGGGTCATATCTGAAAGGCAGCTTAGGACAGCTACCCTGCAAAAATGTCTCAACACAATGCTAAGAATAAGTGCCTGATATGAGACAAAAAAAAAGATTTGTCTAATTTAATATTAATGCATAGTAGGTCAGATCTGCTAATGGTTCGATAGTATTTTCATATGTCTTGTGCAATGATAGTAATATTTTAGTGACATTTTCAGAAAATATGACAACACTTTGGATTCAAACTGCTGTAGAGCTGCATAGAAACGTGTTATTTTAAGTATATGCATACTTATTCACATTAACATATTTTATATGAAAAGAGATTGCAACTCAAATTGTTTTCCCCATAGAAAAAAGTAACTACCTTATATAATGGGCAAATGTCATAAAAACATTCTTCATCTATATACCTATTATTATTATTATTATTAATATTAATATTGTTATTGTTATTATTATTATATTGCTTTTCTGACATGGGAGCTATAGTGCTATAGTTACCAGTTGACCCTTTGAGCAAAAATTCAGTATTATCCCCAGCCACCCATGATTCATAGTTTCTTTTGCCCGAGAGCCATTTCAGATGAGTCAGCAGAGAACCAATGGCTATCACATGTCAGGCAGCTGAGTACTTGTGTACTGTTCTCTAATTGCCATAAGAATGCAATCTATATTAGTGCCTGATGAGCAAGCCCACTGCACGCGTCCTTATAATAATGCCAGCTCATGACCTAGTATTCAGTAATGCTAGCCTCCACTATAAAAGGCACTGTAGCAGTCACAGGTCCAATATCTCCACTGCAATGAAGAAACAGAACTGGTCTGCAGGTACTTTCTATCTCTCTCTCTCTCTCTCAAACTATTCAGCTGGCAGTCCTGCTAAGTGCCTAGGTGACTACTGACACAGGAAGATAGACTCCAAGTCACTACCAAAATATTGGTGAAAACTAAATCTCTGTCACCATATTAGTCATCTTTCACAGTTTTTTAAGATATTCCAGTTTTATAACTTAACTTCATCTATATGCATTATGCTTCAAATAATGTTTTTGCTAGGGAATGACTCACAATGAAAAAAATGTAGAGTGTTTTGCTAATTATCATAGGAAAATGTATGTTAATATTCTAACATTTTTGCAAACCTCTCCTGCATTTTTTCTTTAATTATTATCTTTTATGTTATTGTAACAACATATTCCTAAGCTCAGAAATGGGGCCAGTACAAAATGTTAAGTCTTTCAATCAAAGTAACACTAGCGCTATGCCCCTGTGCAGTGGTCACCACATCCATCCCTTATTCCATTTACCATATGACCCTTTTCAGGTTTTTTTGCCATATTTGATAATTCACACACTTAATAACTACATACAGTCATTTGTTCTGTTCAATCTGAGAACAAACTACAGAGCTGTACAACAATATATATTTTCCTTTTCCCTCACTTCTTAAAAAACAGATAAACATTGTTAATGCATTTATAGGTTCATAGGTGTACACTAGGCTACAACCACAGGGGACTTTAGGGGACATTTTAAAAATGCTGTAGCAGTTTAGTTTAGGAATCTTATGATTATTCTAAGGGGTATATTTAGGTTAGGGCTTTGATGTTCAAGCATTTACAGGCTGCATCTGTCCATTAGGGACATAGGTCCTAGACCAGGGGTAAATTTCCAATTCCTCATCTAGTGGTCCAGATAACACTTGAATTGGGTTAGGGAAGAACTCAGCTTCACATGGATGGGAAGCCTGTTCTGGAGAAGTGGTATTCTGTGAGACAGACGCCTGTTCCCTCCAACATGTCATATTTATGTCACAAACAATGTTTAGGTCCCTAGATTGGGTAACTATGATTATATTTGATTTGTGGATATGCAGAAGGTCCATCAGTGCAGGATCCAATGATGCCTTGTATGCTAGGCATAGATCATCCCTCAACAGTCTGTATAAAACTGAGTACATGGACAGGGCTTTGAGCCAATCCATATAGGGATTTCTGTTTACACCCTGCATCCTTTTTGGAGAAACCTTTTTGGATGTTGCAGCTGTTGCATGTGCCTGGTCAGATACGTATTGAAGGTGGTGTATTCAAGGACCGATCTGATGTAAGCCAAATACAGTGGAATGTTGACTTCCTTGGACATAGATGCCATACCTTTTCTTGTAAGTTGCACAATAATTACTTTTTGTAAATTCATGATGGCTGAAGGCCAGGTTACTGTCTACATTCATTCCCAAGTCCCTGACTATTGGATTTACTGTTAGAGGTGTGTTATTAATGATGCAGTTTCCAGTTATGGACAACTTCCCAAAGGATTCTAGTATGCATTTCTTGGCACTGAGTTTTAGGCAGTGGCTCTGAAACCAGTTATTTGTCTGAGTCAAGCCTTATTGGAGGATATTAAGCTCTTGGGAGGATTTTATGACTGCACCTTGTTCATCTGCAAACTTGGTCAACCAGAGGCCTTGGGCATTAGCCTTGACTTTGGTGAAGTAGATTCCAGAAAACAACACACCAAGCACAGAGCCCTAAGGTGCTCCACTAGTGACCAGCCTCTTGGTGGAAGTGGACTCTCTTATCCTAACTTATTTGGTCCTATCTGAGAGCCACCTGGCTATCCAGTGGGTGGCATAAGAGTTTATGGTTAATTCCATGAGTTTGCTTACAATATCCAGTGGGGTATTGTATTAAATGCATTGGCCAGGTCAAAATATGCAGTATGCACTGTGTTGCCCTCATCCATTGCTTTGGTGACGTTTTCAAAGAAGTCCATGTGGTTGTGCAGGCATGATCTGCCCTTGACAAAAAAACAAACTGGGATGGATCCAGTGGCTGAAGATTTCCTATGTCATTGTTAATTATTCCCATAATAATTCTTTCCATGGCTTTGTATGCAACACTAGTCAGGCTTATGGGTCTGTAAATTCCAGTATCCATAGATGGCCCACCTTTGTGTAGATGGATAACCGCTGCAGTTTGCTATTCATGTGACATGAAGCCTATCTTGAGGCTAAGGTTGAACGGTGACTGTAGTGGTCCTGACAGGTTGTGCTTCATGCTATTTAGGAGGCATTTTGGGATATTATTGATGCCGCGGTTTGATTCTCAGTTAGAGCGTCTTCTGCGTGGAGACATGCGTGAATGGGCATACCTACATTGAAGGTTGTGCGTCAGGGCTGGTAACTCGGCATGTAAAAATCAACTACCAATCGTTAGCGGACCAGAGTTCTGCTGTGGCGACCCCTAACCGGGAAAAGCCAAAAGAAGATCATCAGGACTCATTGATGCTGTATTCTTGGCCTTGGAGAGTGTGTTTTTGCCATGACTTTCTTCCTTTTGTTATGAACCTTTTGATAACAATATCAGTATCTACTAGGGTGGTTGTTTTTAGTGTTTGTTTTGTGCTTATTCCTGGTAGGCACAGCTGCCTTTATACATCTATTAATATGATTGTATAGGGTCTGTCTGAATAATTCCACATAGGTAGGATAATTCTTAGGGTTAGGGGGGCTTGAAACTTTAAAAATTTATCACTTAATAGTAGGAAGTTTTCCTTAGAATAATTTCTAAATGTTACAGGGTTAGCAGGGGGTTTAAGATTTTATTTTTATTTCCAAAGAGATGGCTTTATGATCTGACCATACCCGAGAGGGCATTACACAAGGGGGAATACAGTATTCTCCCATGTTAGTGAGGACCAGATCCAGTATGCCCATAGTGGGTGCATGGACTATCTAGTCCAGGTTGTTTGTGCTGACAAATTCCAGGAATCTCTGGGCCTGCTCATTTGGGTTCTTGTATGATTCCCCAAGTATATTGGAGTAGTTTCTGACATCTCATTAATGTAAGCTGAAATAACTAGTTTATTATCTGTATGATGTCCATACCCATTTCATCATTAACAGACTGTAAGCAAATATTATAAATGGGATATATTTCTTAATAATGACCAACATTATTTATTTGCAGCTTTAATTTTGGATTTAATTTCATATTTCTATCCATTGTAGAAGTATATTCATGTTACTTTGCAGTTCATTGTAAATTGATTATTTTTAGTGAATGTCACATTATAATCATCAGGCTCTTTCACTATACATACATGATTGATAGTCTACAACAATGCCATAGAGGGATAAAGAACTAAATACAGCCCATGTGACCCACATTCAAATAGCAGCTCAGGTGCTTGATGGTGCAGAGGGAAAGGACGAACATGCCCATCAAAGGGGGAGAAAGGAGGTGCGTGCACTCAGTATACATGCAAACTGTCTTATTCCCCTATTGGAAACCAGGAATACAACTGCCCTTTGCTGCCTGTGGGTGGGGAAGGCATCCCATTGTCATCAGAACCTTGCAGAAGGGAGGAACAGTTCTATCTATTGTATGTCCTGCCTTTGAGGTGTTATTAGGCCCACATTGGTGGGTAAAGAATTAGGAAAAACAATGTCCAGTATCAATATAGTCCTTGCCTGGGGGTGGCTAAGGTGGCTATGATAGACTTGGTGGATGTGTTAAAGAAAAATATATATATATATAAAACTGAGTGATATATTAATTAGTTAGTTTGATTTTACATATGATTACCAAGAAAGTGAACTGGTCTACATATTCCTTTTAGCCATGACCCATACCATAGGCAATGCAATCCGATTATATTCAATATAGTTGCTGAGATTAAAAAGAAGACAACGAACTGCAATAAAAAATTGTGTTAAGAGTCTCTAGACAGGCAAAACAACAACTTATTAATTAGATTTGTAAAACTGCATAGGGTAGCACTTAAAACATTAATAATACAAAGTCTAAATATACAGTTGTATTTGACTATCTATAATGTTTACAGCAGATAATGACACTTGGAAGCTGGTTATATATCTAAACAGATACAACAGTAAGATAATGAAGTTGTAAGAGAAGTGGAAATAGGAATGGGGAAACAACGATTGTGAAATGCTGGTAGAATTTAGGCACAGAATATAAGGTAATGGGATGTGCCAAAAGGCTTTTAGTAATTAGGCAGTAGTATAGGTTGACAAGGAAGTACCTGGCACAGGATATACAGGAGGAGATGAGTGACATGGAACATGCTATTGAGTGGAGAGGCAAACAATTCAAGAAGGTGTCTCAATGAGGGTGTTAAGCATAGGCCAAAATGGCACTCACTCAGTGAGATTTTAAATGAGGGTAGGGATGCTTGTAGTAGAGATGTTTCTGGGTAGGGACTTTACAGAGTAACATGTTTTGAGGGGTCAAGTCTTTGAGGTGGCATATATAAACACATGTAATGGTTCACATGATCTTATGTTGTGGTATCAAATAAGTGAAAAGCAAATCTGAAGAAAATATGTTTGTTAAAGAAAAGCTGAAGGGTGGAGAGTATACCTCTCAAATGTCCAGATTTTCACAGAATGTCCACATTTTTCATGTGTATATTTCATCTTTTCTTATTGAATTTGGGGTTTTCTGATAAATTACCGAAGATCGATGTCACTAAAAATGACATACATTTCAGATTCAGACTTCATATCATAAAATACATGATAATACAAAACCTACTATTCTAGCACATTTCAAACAATATTTAGAATGTGTCCCAGACTTGGGGGTTTTATTCCCATGTTATTTTTGTCTTTGTCCATATTTCTTACACTTTGAACTTTAGAGATATAGAGGGCAGTTGAGTATATGAGAGTCTGAGGATTATTGTCTGAGTGGGTAGGAGGAAGAAAAAAAGTTAAAATTTAACTGGTAATGATGGACAGAAGTTCAAAAAAAGTTTACATATAGCAATACTCAATGAAAATATTTCTGTTATTGACAGAGACAGTGGTGGTAAAACAGAGTAATGTACCCCATGAGTAAGGGGTTTGGCTAATGTTATGAAGTGTCATGTTTTACTAAGGTTTTTTTGTAATTTTAAGGCAGTTGAGGAGCTTCTTATCATGACTAAAGGGATGATATTTAAGTCTGGAGATAAGTACTTTAGTTAGTTAGTTAGTTAGTTAGTTAGTTAGTTAGTTAGTTAGTTAGTTAGTTAGTTAGTTAGTTAGTCTGGAGATAAGTACTTTTAGTTAGTTAGTTAGTTAGTTAGTTAGTTAGTTAGTTAGTTAGTTAGTTAGTTAGTTAGTTAGTTAGTTAGTTAGTTTGCTATGAGTAGTAGTTTTAGGGGGTAATGAGTCAAGTAAGTTTATGTAACTATTTTAGCTATGACAGAATGCTGAAAAAGATAGGAGACACATGATATAAATTTGCCACTAATTCATCAAATGGAACTCAACACTGTTTAACCGTAAAACAGATTGACTGGCTTAAATTACCCAAGCAACGCACTTACAGACAACTGCTCCTAGTTAACAAGTTAATACAGACACCAGAACAAAGCAAAGCCCCCTGCTAGACTTCTTGCATACATGCACTTCTGCTAGGCCACTTCAATCTGGAAGCAAAATGCTCCTCACTACCTATAAACCACACCTGTGAGCAGGAACCTCTGTCTATTCCAGCCATTTAACCCCCTTCTGGAATTCTATCCCCCTATCCCTTAAACATACTAGCAACCTATCCAATTCCAAGATCAGTCTACAAAAGTACCTGTCTGGCACCTGGAACTATAAATGCACAACCCTCAAAACAGATGTATGAACACCTACTCACAATGCTGATACCTCTCTCACTCTAAATTCACTAACACCTCCATATCATAGCTAGTAGTAATGGCTTAACATCAAAAGAAGCTCTCACTTTAATGATACAATACTACAAATATATGCTTTTCTGCCTTTTCAGCCAGCACTTAATACTATTTATTTTTCTTCCACGTGTCCTTCTATGACAGTCTCATCTTTCTAAAAACAACTCTCTCTCCATGTCCTTAATTTTCCCTCCTGCTCATTACTCCTTCTCATTTCATTCTATTCCATCAGAATACTCTATTTTCACCTCCATACATTATTAGAAATATAGTCAATATTTTGAATAACTATGTATTAATTTAGTTCACATAGGCTATCCACTTCTGCAATGTGTATTCTACTTGAAATACATATTGTATTCTTGATGGTGATTTATCCTAGTAATATTTCTGTAACTGCATTTCAACCTGTTTGTGTTTTTATCTGTTGTGGAGATTTACTCCCCTCGTATATATTTACTTAGCTACTGTAATATGCTTTAATGTGTGTGTCTTTGTGAATCCTTTCTCCGCAGTACATTGTAATATGTTTAATACGTTGTAGGGCTTTTCTCCCCTTGTATATACTCAATTACTGTTTAATTGTTTTTGAATCTGTTGTGGAGCTTTTCTCCCCAGGCCTTTGCAGAAAATGGGCCATTGGCTCAGTCGGACTTTCCTGGTTATCAAAGGACAAATAAATTAAATAATTAATAAAAAAAAATTAGGCCGGGGTCGTGGTTTATACCCAGATATTTTTAAGTATTAACTTGTTAGATGGCATTACCACCAGGGTCTGGGATATAAAGTACCAGAGAGCATGGGATTGCATTTAATATTAACTAAGAATCCATTGAGGAAAAGCCCATATAAATATATGAATAAATTGTTAAGATCATTATGAAGGGTAGCTTGCATGGGGGTAATGTATAAGCAGACCATCAGTATACAGAATAAGGCTGATGGCGTGGAGACAAGAAAAGGTCATTTTCACAGAATGAGATAAAAGTAGACTGTTTAGTCTGTGTTTGTCATTAAAAAAATGATAAACAACATGTCCTACATGGACAGACTCAAAGCCCTGTCACTATACTTAGTATCCTACAGACTGCTAAGAGGCACCTGTGTCTGGCATAGAAAGCATCCTCTGACCCATTATTGATGGATTTACTACACATCAACAAGTTAAATGGAATCAGAAATATTTAGCCTGGGGATGTAAACCTTTTCTGCAACATCAACAGAAATGTTTGGAGAGACAGATATATTGAGGATATCACTGCTATGGAACAGACTATCCATCCACATAAAACAAAGTTCATCCCTGTCCATTTTTAAGTTCAACTTAAATCTCTGGATGGGAAGCAGAGAATGTATCCCAAGGCTCCTCCCATACTATTAATGGAAAGAGGCAATTCCTTAATGCTTTATCCCATAGATGGATCCCCTCAAATTATCTGTGGTTTGATTCCAGTTATTATCATTAGGGTTAATATATAATTATCAACCATGGGATGTGTAAGGCCAATCTATAACCAAATAGGACAGGTTATTTCAAGCACAAAAAGGAAACTGACATGGCTTAAAATGGCCCTCAAGGGCAGCAAGTCTAGTACTAACCTATGAACCATCACGGTATTTGTATGTATACTCACATTTCCAGTATTTTGGGTTTGGAAGGTAGACTGGAAATGAGTTAGTAATGCTTGGGGACTGTGTAATTGTTGATCTTTATGAGTGGGATGATTATGTCAGTTTACCAATTGGAAGGGATAGAACCAGTGTGGTGAGAGAGGTTGTTGATAGGTGCTAATGATTTAATGATAAATGTGAAACCTTTTTCAAGGAATTTTGAATGTAATGCAAACTCACTGTGATGTAGTGACTCTTTCATTTTTAAAAGGATTTCATGCTTAGCTGATGTTGAGATGATCCTAAACTAGAATTTAGGAAGGTCAATTAGTTGATTAAAGTCTAGTGAATCACTATGAAGAACTTGATGTATAGGTGGGGTTTACGTAGTCTGACAATTAAGTATCTTTTTCAAGATTTGACTATATCTAATAGAGCAATAGAAATTGCTTGCCTGGGATGGAATTTATTATTTATTGGGAGAGATTTTCTGTCACAGGAATGTTCATAGGTTCATAGGTTCATAGCTTGGTACTAGGCTATCGGCCCCAGGGCCTATACAAGCCTAGCCATAACAATTCACTGGCTATTTCTTCTCACACTATTTACTTCCCTGGATCCCTGTCTAGCAGGGTGACTGACAAGATCCCTGGGGTGAATTTCCTTTCTCTCATCCAATCATCAAGGTTCCTTTTGAAGAGGGCCAAAGAGGCACTCTGCTTGACATGTATGGGCAGTCTATTCCAGAGTCTGGGGAGTCTCTGGGTCAGGAAACTATCCCTCCAGCATGTTTTGTTTATTGTGATGACAAGATTTAGATCCCTGGAGCATGTGGCTCTGAGGGATTGGGATTTCTTTAAGTGTAGCATGTCCAACAGCTCTGGGTTTGACATGGCCTTGTATGTTAAGCAGAGATCGCCTCGGAGTAGACGATATGCAACAGAGTATAGCTGGAGTTTTTTAAGGTGGTCAGCATAGGGCATCTTCTTTAGGCCTGTGATTCTTTTAGTGAGGTGTTTCTGCGGCCTTTCCAGTTGTTGCAGATATCTTGAGAGGTACATACCAAATGGGGCATTGTATTCTATAATGGGTCTAATGAGGGATGAGTACAGTGGGACAATGACCTCCTTTTTTCTGTATTAAAAGCCCTTAGTGATGAGGTATGCCACATAGAAGGATTTCCTGACTGTTGTGGTGATGTGGTTATTGAAGGTGAGACCACTGTCCACCTGTGTCCCTAAGTCTCTTATCACACTTTCAGTGTTTAGTGTACTGCCACCTATGTGATAATTCATGGGTATATGTTTTTTCCCAAAGGGGATAACTATACATTTCTTGGCATTGAGCTTGAGCCCATGGCTCTGGCACCAAGCATCTGTTCCTGTAAGGCCCTTTTGTAGAGTATCCACATCATTTGGGGATTCAATAATGGCTCCCAGTTTGCAGTCATCTGCAAACTTTGTTAGCCAGAGTCCCTTATTGTTGGCCTGTACTTCAGAGAAGTAGATGCCAAACAAGAGAGGTCCCAGGACTGAACCCTGAGGTACTCCACTTGTCACTTGTCTGGAGCTGGATTTGGAGTCAGCTACTTTTACAGTGTGGGTTCTGTCAGTAAGCCAGTTGGCAACTCATTGAGTGATGTAGGGATTAATGCCCAGCTTAGTAAGTTTATCTATGATTCCAGAGTGGGGGATGGTGTCAAAGGCCTTGGCGACTTCCAGATAGGCTGTGTGGACTGCCTTACCCTCGTCCACGGCTCTGGAGACTGATTCGAAGAAGTCAATAAGGTTCAGTAGACAAGATTGGCCCTTCATGAACCCAGACTGGGTGGGGTCCAGTGTTTTAAGGATGCCAATGTCTTTGTTTATAAGTTCCATGATAATACATCCCATGGCCTTACAGATCAGGCTCATCAGACTGATGGGGCAGTAGTTCCCAGGATCCAAGGTGGATCCCCCCTTGTGGAGGTGGATAACTGTCGCTGTGAGCCACTCAGTGGGCACAAAGCCTGAGGTGAGGGTATGATTAAACATGACACTTAGGTGAGGTGCCAGTTCATTTTGTAGTTCATGTAGTACACAGTCCGGGATGTCATCTTGTCCCATGAATGCTGTATTCTTAGCTTTGGAGAGTGCGTTTTTTACCTGGGTGGCCATTATTACTGGAATTTGGCAATCTTCCAGTATTGAGATGGGCCATTTAGGGGATGAGGAGGGGTGAAGTTGGCACTGAATCGATCTGCCTGGATATTGGCAATATCCTTGGGATCAGTATATTTAATGCCATTCTGTTGTAGCTCAGAGCAGATCTGAGCATTGCCATTTAGATTCTTGACATAGTTATAGAATGCCTTGTGGTTGTCTTTGGAATCTTTGGCAATTTTATTTTCGTAACTAGCTTTGGAGGATTTTATGAGGGATCTCAGCTTCTTACTGTGGCTAGTAAGGGAGTTTTTTGCTTCCTGGGATTTTCCTCTTTTCTGCAACAGTTTTTTTCCTTTTGTTGTAAAGTTTGTTTATGGCAGGGGACCACCAGATTGGCTTCCTTCTTTTGGAGGTGAGCATCTTGGTTCTATTTGAGATGACACAATTCATGCATGAGTGGATGTGCTCATACAGCGCCTTAGTGTAGGACTCAGCAGTCGAACTTTCAGTTCCCGTCTGCATGGGTGTCATGAAGTTTGTCACTTCTAACTTGAGTAGCATGAAGTTGGCTTTGGAGAAGTTTTTTATGGAGGTTTTTTTACTGGGGGTGGGGGTGGGATGTGGATGTTAAGGGGGATTAGCTTATGGTCTGACCTGACCAACGAGGGGGTGACCATAGGTGTGGAGCATCGATTTCCCATGTTGGTAATGACCAGGTCTAGGATACTGGAGCCCCTGGTGGGACTATGGATTAGTTGATCCAGGGCATTGGAATTTATGAATTCCAAGAACCATTGGGCAAAGGTGTTTGTGCATGAGTAGTTTTCCCAGTTAATGGCAGGGTAGTTGAAATCACCCAGTATTAGGGTGTTTGGTAGTATATTAATATTTTCCAGTATGTTTAGAAAGGTGTAGTGAGAATCTTGAGGCATGGTGGGGGATCTGTAGCAAGCTACAATTTGGATTGCAGACTTACCTAGTGTTAGTTGCACCTGGAGAAGTTCAGACACATTGTGTTGGGCAACTAACCTGGTAGTGTGAATATCCTTGGAGAATATGGACATTCCTCCACCTTTAGTGTTTCGATCCTGGTTTGGTGGCCGAAAAGTGTGGTAAGAGTTGTAGCCTGGTATTGCAGGGGGTGCTCTCTGGAGCCTTGAATCAGGTCTCAGTTACTGCACAGATATCGATGTTCTCCATTTTTAGGAGTGCCTCGAGAAAGTGCATTTTGCGGTTTAGACTTCTAGCAGCGAATAGCATTACCTTCAGATTTTGCATGCTTGTACCAGTTACGGTGGTGGTTTTGTCCTTTGAACTTTGCCTAAAAAAGGCACTATAGGGGTGGCAAGAGCCTTAGCCAGTAACCTGAATCCCAGGGGTGACAGGTGCAGACCATCTCTGGCAAAGCATCATGGTCTGTCGATCATGTCGTCCCAGGCAGACAGATACTGGATCCCCTTTGAATGACACCAGAAGCTTAGCCAATTGTTGAAGTCAATCATTTTGTCCTTATATTGTGGTATCATTCTGGGTGAAGGCAGGATGCTACTCAGGGCTAGGGTCATACCTGCCTGGGCCATATGATCCGAGAGCTCTTCCATGTCTCTTTTCATGTAGTCCAGGGAGGTACATCTCAAGTCATTCACTCCAACATGGACAATGACAGAGTCATATTTGTACTTGTGGAGTGACTTGAGTGCATGAATTATGTGGCAGATCCTGGCATCTGACAGGCAGCTCACTGCAATTTTCTCCTTGTTCAGCCTGGTGAGTGGGACATCAGTGTGCCTGACTATAGAGTCACCTATGATTAAAGTGTTAGGTACATTGTCTTGCCTTAGGAGCTGTTGCTGAGTGGCATACTGATTTTGTGAGCTATGTGACACTTTGGTTGGGATTGGTGTTTGTTTGCGTTTCAGCTTTGGTGGTCCTTGTTGCTTGGGCAGGTTACTGTTAAGGTCCTCCGCATATGTGGATTTAGTGTTGTTATGTGTGGGTGTTGGTGGTGTGTGTTTTTATTTCTAAGGTTGGAGGAGGAGGCTTTCAGAGAATTTTATGCAAGCTTCTGCAGATTTCAAAAAATGTTATCAAGAAACCGTCACAGATACTGAGTCTTGTAAGATGTGTTTTATATTTTGGTCCATTTAGATGAATGGCTATTAATGACATCTCTTAGTTGACTGCCATCTATACTTGCTTGTAGAATTATTACTCAGATACAATGTTTTTATTTCCATAACTGTGTAACAAAGTCTCATCAGCAAGTCAGAAAGTAGTCATTTATTAATACTTCTATTAACTAGTTTAAAAAACAGTAATGTGGTTAGTCAGGCAAGATACTCTTATTACAATCCCATGTTGCACTTGGCTTGTTTGCCAATTATACTTAAATGAGTTTGAGTACACCAGCCAATGGCCTTGTCAATTAACTTGTACCATACAGAAGGCACTCAGTGTGCTGTGCTTGTGTTTTTTGTGATTTCTATCATTATTTATTGATTTATTTACTTTGCTTTTTTTGAGCAGATTTTCTGTTTGGGTACTGCCCACATATATATGGGATTCATGGAAGCATATTCCAGGACAAAAGTTGTAACAAAGATCAACACAATATTAAACTCAGTAATGTTGGACAACATGTTTACAATTCCTAAAAATGAAGCTGTGTGTAATGGAAGAAAGATGTTGTAAATCGATGGGATAGGATTTCTTTTCCAATTGTTTTTATTGATGTTAACATATAAACAATGTGCAACCATGATTTGAATGCCATAAATAAGAAACATAACATCTATAATGTGCTGTATATACTGAAAACAAGAGAGAATGCTTACTCTGAACAATGATTAAAAAGAAAAATAAGTACATTTTGCATACTAAAATGATATTACCTGTCCTCTTCTTTCCAGTTCCATAATAATGACACACCTTAATCCAGAACTTACATATTTCCTTTCTCTGGTTTCCTGAGCACATAATACATTGCAATACGTTCATATGTTTTTCTGCTTTATGTCTTTTTTTCTCCACAAATGTTCTCCTTTCCATACGTTAAAAAAATCCTAACCCAGCTCCCCAGTAAAATCATAATCTTTTTCCATTTGACTCCAACCCATATCTTCTCCTCAGTCACAAAAAACAAAATTCCCATTTCTTTTATACCTACTTTTCAAAAAGTCTCTCCCAGTCCTGAGTATTGTCCTTCCATCAATTACAACTACAACTGCACTGCCAGAACATGTATATAGTACAACCTTCAGGGTCTCAACATCTCCAACAGCTTCCTCCTGCTCCTCCTCCTCATAGTGTCCCTGAAATTATATAAACCTGTAGTGGAGTCCTATATTATCTATGCAGCCAATAATGCAGTGATCCCAAACAACAGGCATAACATTTAACTTGCCCCCATTTTGATACAAACCAACCAATTATCTTTGGAGAATCCTTTTCCCCTTTCTCCTCTCATCGCAACCTCAACATTTCCATCTCTTTCCTATATTTATGCTGAATGAGAACTGCATAAAGATAATAACAGGTTATTCTCTCTTCATCCACACCCGCTGTGATGTCATAGGTTTGCATTGTTAAAAGTAGATTGCAGCATGTTCATAGTTTCACAGCTGATTACTAGACTAATGGCCTCAGTGGAGTTTCTAAGCCTAACCATTCCTCACAAATATATCTGACTAGTTTTGCTATCCCAGGGTTATTTTTAAGAGATATATGTAGGCTTAGGCCTGGGTGGTCAAGCATTCACAGGCTGCTTCTATCTACTAGAGACATAGGCGCCAGACCAGGCTACATTTCTGATTCCCCATCTACTGGTCCAATTTATGTTTGAATTAGGTTAGGGAAGAACCCTGTTTTACATGGATGGGAAGCCAGTTCTACAGAACGGATAGTCTTTGAGACACATGCCCCTCCCTCGAACAAGTCCTATTTATGTTGCAGATGAAGAGTAGGTCCTTAGACTGGGTAATTTTGATGCTATTAGCTTTGCACTTATGCAACAGGTCCATTAAAATGGGAACAGCAGATGCTTTGTAGGCCAGGCATAGACTGCCTCTCAGCAGTGTGTAAGAGACCCAGTACAGGGATAGGGCTTTTCAGGTGGTACACATTGAAACATGTTGTTTACACCCTGTATTTTTTTTTTTTTTTTGTGAGGAACCTCTGAGAACAATCCTATTGTAGCATATGCCTGGTCAGGTGGATACCGAAGGGGCATTGTACTCAATGATTGCTCTGATGAGAACTGAGTACAGTGGACCAATGACTTCCTTAGACCTACATCCCATACCCTTGCTTCTCAGTTGTCAAAGGCTAAATTACTGTATACATGCATTCCCAAATCCCTGATCACTGGCTCTGCACTTACAAGTGTATTGTCAATGTGGTAGATTCTAGGAGTAGCTGTCTTCCCAAATTATACTATTATGCATTTCTTGGCATTGAGTTTTAGACTATGTCTCCGGCACCAGATAGGCCTCCTTGGGGGCTATTTGTGTCTTAGGGGATTCTATGACTGTGCCTAGTTTGAAATAATCTGTAAACTTGATCAGGATTCCCAAACTGAGGAACACAACAGTGCTAGAGCAAGATGGGTACTGGAAAGAGAATGGAGCAATGTGATAGGTATCTGTTATAAATTGTAAGTAATCACAGTCAGTCAGCATGAGGATGAAGGAGGTAAGATGTGACATCACTTGGTGGGCAGGAGTGAGTGAGTTCCCATTTAGCTGGAATGGCACAATCCTTTAAGAACCCTTTCTCTTTACTTCATCTATTATAGACTCCTTCATAGAGATCTGTGTTTTAGTCTTTTGAGCCATAAATTATCCAACCCTTTGACCTCCTGTTCCTTCACAGAACAAATAGTGCCTCAAATACCTGGTTTGTGTCTTTCGGCTTTTCCCGGTTAGGGGTCGCCACAGCGGAACTCCAGTCCGCTAATGATTGGCAGTAGAGTTTTACGTGCTGGCTTGCCGGGACTAACGCACAACCTTCAACGAAGGAACGCCCATTCACGCATGTCGCCACACAGAAGACGCTCTAACTGAGAATCGAACAGGCAACGTCTAACTGTGAGGCAACAATGCCTCAAATACCTGGTTAAAGGAACTAAATCTTCATCAACAGATAAATAAGGCACATTATCAGGACAGATTCATATCCCAATGTCTTCCTCACCTCTGGAACAAAACTCCACTACATGTCAAAGAGAGTAGCACCATTGCCACCTTCAAGGTAAACATTGATAATTGGATGAGCAACTTTAAAATCTCCATGGTTAATTTTGTCTTGCCCTCCTTGAAACTAGAGGGAACTTTTGAAATTTTTTTGGCTGTTCTTGTAATGGCCTGCAGGCTGATTGCCTAGTACTCACCTATAAACTTATGAACACACGAGAAGCCATATTGCTCACATTTTTAGATTGGTCATTGCATTCATTCTGAAGTCATTATTGCTATGAACTTTCCTGAGGCTGGGTGGTAAAAGACTGCATTTTCCTATCCTGGCAGTGACTTCTCCTTCTTAATTTAGAATAAGAGAAGAAGCGTTATTTATAAATGCTTATCCATGAAGAATCCTTTGAAGAAAACCTACATTTCTTTGCATGCAGTGCAGCTCTGCAGAAGGACCACTGAGAAAATGAGGAATTAGACAATCCAAACACTCTATGTTAGGAAGGATTTCATAAAGAAACAATTTTGTGGCACCCTTTCCTTACTAGTAAAATATATTTATAGTATCTTTCAGCAGGAAATCTACATGAACTACAAGAGACAATAAAGGACTGCTCTGTCCCAAAAAAAGAGAAATTACAGACTCTTCCATTTGACAGGTTCTCAGTCAGCATATGACTAACACACACAGCAAAAGAATCCCAAATAGATGGACACGTCTCCATTGTTAATTTATCTAGACACATACTGACTCCTGGTAAATTATCAGTCCTTTCTAGAGGCTTCATATTTTACCCCACTAAACTGCTTGACTGAATACAGCTTTGTGAAGAACTTGAGGAATACTTTCACAAACTGAGGCTTAAAAATTATTTCATTATAGAAAAGAGAGAACACAGATAATTTGAATTCACAAATAAATGCTGAGGAATCTTGCACCTTTAATCCTCCAAGCGAATTCAACACAAAGCTGGAGAGCTATACTGGCTGCTTTAATGAAATTGTGACATCACATCCTGAATGTGCAAAGTCAGACCCCATTACAGCCTTTCTCTCTCAGAAAAAGGCATTAGAGTTCCTGAAATCCATCTATAGCATCTTCATAAAAGGCAGGCACAGGGCCTGTGGTTGTCATCCTGATCCATAATGACCATGCTGCTAAAGGCAGGAGACAGCTTGCAATCACACACCTATCACATAGAGTCAAGTGGAGATCCAACTTAATGGTACATAACAGAACTAAGGAACCTTATTAACTCCTTATTAGATCACATTCAAGCCAAGCTAAGCAATTTAATTCCTAGGCAGCCTACGCCAGAAATTTTCTACATGCTAATAAAAATCCATAAAGCCAAGAACATGAAGAATGTCCGGCAAAGGAAATCTAACAACAGAGATTTCTGAGATTGTGGTTTAAATTCTGAAACCATTAGTCAGGGAAAGGGACAGCTATATACAAAACCTTTTTTCACATTACATTGGGTTATTGTAACCAACCTCCCTAACACTATTTTAACCACCCTGGATATTGCATCACTCTACATAAATCCCCAGCACAATGATGGCATTGCTGCCTGTCTTACACTTAACAAGAGAATGGAAATCATGCCATTATCTTACTTCTGGGTGATGGTTTATTTATTACCTTAAGGGTTTATTGCATTTCACTGGGATCCTTTTGAGTGTGTGATATCTAGCCTTTGCAGCAGTAAAGGTTGGCTTATTTTAAGGATGAACAGTAAGGCATGATCATTTAAATTGCTTTAAATAGAACACTTACAGGTGTTTTTAACAGGTTCTGAAGAATTACAATTCAACTTGTATATGCTTGAAAATGCTTATATTTCTTCTTGGATTATTCTGGTAAACTTCATCTTTTCAGTGTGGTTGTTCTACTTTTGGTTCCTAGTTACCATGATGAGTTGTGGAACGATATTTTGCTGCTTTTTTGGTAAGTTGTGCTCTTGTTTCATGAGTTTTGTCTAACTGGTGGCAGCAATATTGTAGTCTTAGGAGATGGATGTTGGTACTGGAAGTTGCCATATACCCCGCCGTTGAAAAGCACTGGATTCAGTCTGAGGACGGTTAAATCCAGGTGACCCCATGATGGTAAGTAGGAACTGTAGCTATAAATTCTATAGATCATCTAGGCAGGGCACAGGTCTTGGCTATTACAGAAGACCTGGATCTTCACTTATGGCTTATTTGATGGTGTTTGGAAGATTATTACACAAGGCAACAGTGCATATTCACTATACATCCTTAAGGCTAGTTGCCCTTTGTATATTAAATGGTGCCTGTGGTGGGACTCAAACCATGCACTGCTGGTTGATTCCTGTAAACTTCTGATGACAGTTGTACAGGAGTTAAACCCATAACCCTGCCATCACATATGCTTTTTGGATAGTCATATGAATAAAAATGATCAAGTATGTGTTAGACATACCATGTTTTAAATATTTATATTATTCTGATTTAACTTACTCTGTTTCAATCTGTTTATGTCAATTCTAAAAGCACCAATGCCTTATGTATAAATTATATATATATGGAAGTGTGGGTATTTCATTTTCAGGATAAAACATACAAATGCAGAATTGCTCCTAATAGAAGAAGACCTAGTGTCTGTCTAGTACATACACATCTTGCAGCTATAACTCCATAGAAGTTTAGGTTTCAAATAAGAGACATTCAACAGGGATGAAAAAATGTGTATAAAAGTGAGTCAGTTAGCCTCAGTGCTTGTTAATAACTACGTATGTTAACTTTACCAGTGTTGAGGCCATCTGGCCATGTAAGAACATTGGCTCCCATAAGGAGACATCAAAGACCTTGTTTCCAGACCATTTGTCTAAATTTTTCTTAAATTAATTTATGTTCTCTGATATTTTAATCAGTACAGCAATTTATCTCACAAGTACAACACAATTTGAGTGATATATGAGTCTCCCTTAGTGGAGTAATTCCATTTGATGACAAAATTAGCATCCTTATGCCAGAATGTGTTGGTAGTGGTATGTATGCCTAAACTGAGACTTGTTAGTAAGACTTCATTTTTGGATATTCTTTAAACCAGCAAGAATTTTGATTGAATATATGTCTGTATTGCGTAATGAACTGATTCATTTTTATCTGTCTACCATAATGTTACACTTAGTTAACAGACTGGAATATGTCTTGTGAACTTTTGCTTGATCATTTCCAAACTCTTTAGCTGTCCTCAAGTTTAATTACAGAATGCAGAATTATATTCCAGTATAAATCTAACACAGATCTTATACAATTCATTACTCTATCTGTGTCACACATAATAATGCTCTTACCCGGTATATCAATATGTCTTATGGCCTTATTTCTTTAAACCACTAACATGCTCTTGGAATGATAATTAGGAGGTTATGGTTGCTGCCAGACCTTCAAATTGAACAACTTCTTTTAACATTTAATTTTAAAATTTTCAGAATCCTGCCTCCAGATAGCATTTACATTCAAACACGACTCGGACACCAACAGCAACAGGAACAAGCAGCAAACGAGGCATGTAACCAATTTACCCGCAGCTGACTGTAATACCTGTGAAGTCATCTTAAATGTAAGAAAGGACTTCAAAATCTTTAATTATTCTAATATAGGTATTGATCCAGTTTTGGTTGAATTAATTGCAAAAGGTAGTATGTCTGTTCCTTCTAACAGAGCTGACTTAGCTACAACATTGATTGACTTAAAACTGCATGTCAGGAAATTAAATTTATCAGTTCTTTTTGGCAAAATGTAACTAGTACAAACTCTTTTCACGTGGCTAGTACTTACTATCCACCATTACACCCTGCCCTGGCCTTTTTTGAATAAGTCTATGAATTGGACATACGGGAAAGTCTAACATCTAAAACTAGATATAACAAGCATAAGTACAATGTCAGTCTAGAGGAGCGACAGCTCTTGGAATTTTTGAAACAAGCATCAGTTAGAATCATGCAACCGGACAAATGTGATGGGCTAGCTGTTATGAACACAGATGACTATATAATAAGAATGAACCAAGTCCTGGATAGTGATACATATCTAGAGATTAGCAAAAATGTACTTAACACAGGTCTTAACAGGATAAGATCTTTATTAAATGACATGTTTATCGAGACTAAGATTGATATAGACCTGTTCAATTTTTTATGTATGCCAGCTTCCAAGATCCCCATACTATTCGGGATTCCTAAAGTACATAAGAATGTCAGGTACCCCCCACCCCATGAGACCACTGGTGGATGCTAGGAACAGCATCACATATCCTTGGGCTAAAGTGGTGGATCAAATTCTCAAAAAATGTCTTCCAAGAGAAACACATCTGTAAAGATTCATGGTCATTTCTGTCTCACTAATAATTTAGAATACAGGAAGGACCTTAACTTTTTGACAGTGGATGTCAAAGGGTTATATTCATCGATACCTCATTTAGAAGGTGTCAAATGGGCTAGCTATATGCTACACAACAAAGGGGCGTCCCCAGATGAAACCTCCTTAGTCGAGGAGATGTTGGACATTATTCTTTCTTTTAATTTCATCACATTCAACAACAAGTTTTACTTACAGAAGATAGGCATAGCTATAGGCTCTCCTTGTGGAGCCAGCTACGCCAGTCTCGTAATGGCATACTGGGAGCATGAGTTTATCTTTAAAAAACAACAAATTTTAAACCAGATACACTTTTATACATGCTACCTAGATGACATTTTTATAATTTTTGATGGTAATGAAGCGCAAGCCCATGAACTCATTTCTTACTTTAATTCAACCACACAATTTTTCTCTTTCACATAGACCTTTAACACTGACAAAATAGCATACCTGGATGTCAATTTATGCAAAGACCAAATAAATGAATGCTATTTTGCAAAGGTATTTAGAAAGGAAATGTACTTCAATGCATTTTTACATTTTAGCAGCTGGCTACCCGCTGCACCAAAAGAAATCAGTTGTCAAGGGTCAATTAGTAAGAGCAGCACATATGGTTTCCCAAGACACTGATTTCCTTGCTGAATGTGATGCACTCAGGGAGATGTTTGTGAAGAGAGGTTATCCAGATTCCCTAGTAGTTGATTTATTGAAGGAAGTACAGAATAAGAGGTTGACAGGTATCTATAAACCTATTTTAAGTTCTAAGAATAGAACAGACCCCCTGATTGCAAACTGTGGTGAGAACCTGAATGTACAAGTAAGTGTAAATGAAAGTAGGTGGGTGAGCCTAATTACCCCCTTCAGTATGGATGGTAACTTGATCCGTCACATCATTAACAAAAACTGGGGGTCAATTAGTAGAGATCCATTATTGAGAATTAGACTACAAGACCCACCCTGTGTAGTATTCAGAAGGGGTCAGAACTTGAAGATCCTTTTAGAATCTACAAAAGTTATGAACAGTAGTAGGAAGGGGATATTTAAATGTACCATGTGCCACTATTGTCAACATATGGACACTGGCCAAAATTTCACCATTAGAGGGCTTACATATAAGTCCAGGTACAGATTGGATTTTCACTCTAAACTAGTAGTATACATCGCATTATGCCAACAATGTCCAGCATTCTATGTTGGCAAAACTGACCGTAGACTCAGGGAACGTGTATACGAACATTTGTACCAGATTAGGAATTTGAAGCAGAAAAGTGCACTGGCCAGACATATAGTCAAATACCCTGAACACAAGTTTAAATTCAGGGCTATCGATTTTATAATACCTGATGGCCGGAGGAGCCCAGATTCACTTTTATTGGAGCGCCTAGAACTTTATTGGCAACTGTGCACAGGCACATGTTACTATCCAGGACTTGAATGAGGTTTATTCTATTCTTTGTATTTTAAAACTTAAAAGCCTCATGAGATAATTATATGATTAATTTTGTGTTGTTCTTACTTATTCATTTCATATTTTCAGATGTTTGTTTTTAATATACACATTTCTATATGTAGAATTCCTTCTTGGGAAGCCAAAGGTGCTTTTAAAAACTCCCTTTTTTATATTATATTTTAGATTTTATTTTGTATTCACATGTATAAACACATATTCTATAGGGAAGTTGTATTGTTTTCAAACCAATAATACGTTTACTTTTAGTATAAAGCACCTTGTGTTTATAATAATGGGTTTTTACTATTCTACATTGAGTGAAGGTTATCTTCAATGGATGAACACCCAGTTTAATTGTTTAATGTATGTATTGTTTTTATAGGTGGTTGCGAACACATGATCACTTTGTGTAATTGTATTAGATAATTATTTAAGCTTTGTTACTTTGTGTTTGTGTTATCTGAAGAAGTCCCACCATAGAGTGGGATGAAAAGTGCTTTAAATAAATAGTTGGTTTTCGAGTGATTCTTTGGACTCTTACTTGGCAGTTTTTTACGTTGTTCTCTACTGCTTCGCTAACTTCTTTTAACACTCAGTTTTGTAGTGCTGCTTGTCTAGGAATATTTTGCTTTCCAAAAAACAGCCACGTGCACTTCTCAGCACTGAATCCTAAACCAACTCATGCTGCCCAAAAAGTGGCGTTATGTAGGTAGTTGTATAATGTGAGTGTGTCTCCATTAGAAGTAAGTATTATTCATCTCTTAAAACCATCAGTATATTTACTGACTCAACATTTACTGTCCCTCGGAAATTTTGTAAATATCAAACTAAAGAGTACAGGGCCCAAAGCTAATTTCCCTTAGATTAGGAAATTAGATCTTTGGTTGCAGGTTCCTTTCATTTGATGATAATGATGGTGATGATGATGATTTAATGCGTATTCTCTGCAGTGAGAAAGGACTTCAATGATCTGCTAATTTCTAAACCTTTGCTATAAAAGCTTTGAACAAAATCCTCTCTATAACTTCTGTTTGAGCAGAGGAACCAGGTAGGGGTGTCCTGTTTCCCTTTTGTTATTTGTGTGATATTTAGGACCATTGGCAAAGAAAATAAGGGACTCAGAAATCCAAATATATAATTTATATGGTAATTAAGAAAATATGACTTTATTTGCAGATGATATTATTTAGTACCTGATTAAACCAGAGAAAGACAGTTCAGTGTTATGGAACATTCTGAGACAGTTTTACATCTTTTCAGGATACAAAATTAATGAAGATAAAACAAAGGCAACACCTGTAAACTATGTACCCCCACACCAACTGGTTCAGCAATGTCCATATTTATGAGGACATAATAAAATGAAGTACTTATGAGTTGTTGTTGTTGTTATGTCTTTCAGCTTTTCCCGGTTAGGGGTCACCACAGCGGTCCGCTAATGATTGGCAGTAGATTTTTACATGCCGAGTTGCCAGCTCTGACACACAACCTTCAACGAAGGTACGCCCATTCATGCATGTCTCCACACAGAAGACGCTCTAGCTGAGAATCGAACAGGACAACGTCATACTGTGAGGTGACAACGCTACCGCAGCACCACCACCGCAGCCAAAATGAAGTACTTATGAGTATGGATTACAAAGGATTCTGTTATGGCAGCTAAGGATATGTGGGAAGAGACTAAACAAAGAGATAATACAAAAACTGAGAAACTGGAAGCTCTGTTTTATGGATATGGATAGCAAGATACAAGCAACAAAAATGTACTTTTATACAACAGGCCAGGCATATTTTTATCAGCCAGAGAAGTTGTGGATAACAATTATTAAAGAGTGAAGGATTTAATCTGGAAGGGGAAGATGGCAAGAGTCAAGTGGGATAAACTGATTCTTCTGATAGAGCAAAGTGGTTTTGGATTACCCAATTTGAAGCAGTATTTCAGAACTACACAGTTAAGGCTCCTATGCATAGCACTAGCAGAAAGCTATAATTCAAAGTGTAAAAGGATGATGATGAAATGGGGGAAGCTCAAAAAACAAGGAGAGACTGGGATTTTGGATGCAGATCCTTAAGGAGAATAACAACAACAACCATACAGAATATTATATTCATAAAGTAGCAGAAAGTATTCTAAGAACTAAGCCAACCTGGGAATGGAGAAAGGAGATTCTACCTATAGGGATGACTGCAATTAGGGGTACAGAGAATAAGCAAAGGTTGATGGAATTTACTAGAGAAAACTGGAAAAGGAACCAAGGTATTGGAAGCAAATAATTATAGGGAGAAAGGTAATAGAATGGGAAGGGGCCAAGAATTTGTTTGGACTGCAGGATAGAGATTGCCTTCCCTATCAAGGACTGATATAAGAATATAGGCAAAGAGAAAGAAATGTGGGGATCCCAAGTGAAAGATTAGGTCTGGTAGACTTTTTGGTAGAATCTAGAACAGAAGCTACTGTTAAAAAGGCATAATTAGTAAGGCATATAAAATATTGCATGATAATTATATGGATCAATTAGAGAAGGTTAGAAAGGATTTGTAAGAGATACTGGGTAAGTAACTCGCAAAGAAACAAAGGGAGGATATATCTATGTCTCCCAAATATGCAACAAAGTCTAGAAGATTTAGAATCTTTGCTTGGAAGTGTTTGCAGACGTATTTTTATACCCAAAGCAGACTCCAAAGAATTATTCTTCAGGTAGATTGCAAATGTTGGGGGTGTGATGGGGAAGAAAGAGATAATTGGGAACTTATTTTGGTAGTGTAATGTATTGGCAGACTTTAAAAATTAAATACAAAAGAATAAAACCAAGACCAATCCAAACGAAATAAAATAAAGTCCTGGACACCACCTTGAGTACAAAATTCTTTTTTATATTTCGAATAACACCACGGATGAGCGCTTTCGTCTAATGACTAGACCATCAAATGAAAGCACTGGTACCATTAACAACTTTTATACATTGTATCACATACAACAATTACACCTAATTAACATTTAAAGTGACATTTCTGTTAAACATTGACTTTCCTATTTTAGTGTATCATAAAAAGTATAGGACATGTTAATAGCTTGAATAAATAAATAAATGAATTTCCACATATTGTTACACCTTTTTGAACACCTTTTTAACCTTTTTCACATCGTATAATCCCTTATAAAGTTTAACTCAAACGGATTACACATTTTCTGCTTTCTTATGCAATACAGATTTTATACTAATATAGTCATTAAGACCTGGTAAAGTGTTAGATTGGTCCTAATGCCGTATAGATGTTCATAGATACGCTCCTTAAATGTCCTTTCTGTCTTTCCTATATAATATGCACTGCATCCAGTGTATAAAGCCATATAAACTAGCATTTTGGACTTACAATTCCCTTTAATGAATCTCACCACACTGTTAAGACCATTGTTTAACTTAACAATTGCTTCACCATATATATAAGCACAAACGCTACATGCTCAACAAGGAGTAGTAGCCTTATGTAATAAAAAATATACGACATTAGGACCCATAAGGAAACAAGTGCTTTGTATAAACATAGTCTATCTTGTTCTCCATTTTTAGAATATAAATTTGGTATAATTGACTCAGTCAACAGGGATTTTTTAAGGGGAGGGGGTGATATAAATAATGCATTACTGTATAGGGAACTGTTATGGCAACTCAGGTTAAAATCTAACACTTTACCAGGTCTTAATGACTATATTAGTATAAAATCTGTATTGCATAAGAAAGCAGAAAATGTGTAATCCGTTTGAGTTACACTTTATAAGGGATTATACAATGTGAAAAAGGTTAAAAAGGTGTTAAAAAAAGGTGTAACAATATGTGGAAATTCATTTATTTATTTATTCAAGCTATTAACATGTCCTATACTTTTTATGATACACTAAAATAGGAAAGTCAATGTTTAACAGAAATGTCACTTTAAATGTTAATTAGGTGTAATTGTTGTATGTGATACAATGTATAAAAGTTGTTAATGGTACCAGTGCTTTCATCTGATGAAGTCTAGTCATTTGATGAACGCGCTCATCTGTGGTGTTATTGGAAATATAAAAAAGAATTTTGTACTCAAGGTGGTGTCCAGGACTTTATTTTATTTCGTTTAGACTTTAAAAATTCCTTGCAGACTACTCTATCAGAAATACTGGGTGAGCAAATAGTTTTAACTAAGGAAATGATTTTTTTGAGCTGTGATACAGAATTGGAATAGCTAGACATAGTAAAATCTTGATAAGTTTAATTCTGGTGGCTGCCAAAAAAGCAATTACTAGAAAATGGAAATCAAAGTCTAAACCAAGCATTCTAGAAGTAGTGATGATAGTAACCGAGACAAAAGAACAGGAAGTGCGACCTTTAGAAAAGGATAGGAGCAAATTTCATAGAAACAGTGGGAATTGTGGGAACAATGTGTGCAGCATGTTTTAGAGGTTAAAGGGAAGGTAGGAACTGAATGAGCTATGTAATGTTTGACCTCACAATGACAGTACAGAAGATTATAAGTGATGTATGTTTGCAACTGAAAATATGTTAATATGGTTTGTTTTCATTTCTATAAATCCATGATTGCCTGTGTCATATGTAATAATTCAATAAAGATGTTCCTTGTTTAAAAAATGCATTTTCATTGTCAAGTTGTTTTTATTACCTGTAACAATGTAACCTTTAAACAATGCTTATTAAGATTAAATCTTCATTCAAAACCTTACTTCACACATACCTAACCACTATGGAATGCTTTTGCTCCCACCCCACATAATCTCCCTACACTATAGCTACTCTTTATAAGCTATAATTCCCATTGTTTTGTATCCCTAATAAACTCTAGGAATTAGCATAACTCCTAGAATGGTACAATTCAGTAGCCTAGAAATTAACTGCATGAATTAGCATAACTGTTAAAAAATTTAGAATGTTTCTGTTATTGCATTGTACTGATATGTGCACTCTACTAATATGTTTTTCTATTTGTTTAATTTTGCTTCATTTGTGCGCATTACATTTCTCTAATAACTTACTCTTAGTTAAATCTGTAATTTGTAATTTTCTGGAGCTTTTCTTCCCAGGACTCCATTGAAAACGGACTCCTCGTGGCCCAATGGACTATCCTGGCAAACAAACTATAAATAAATAAAAATAAATAAATAAAGGAGAGGCAACTGTAAAAATGCATTTTCTACATAATGCAGATCATAATTAGTAACATCCAAGTAAGGACAGTTTGTGTGGCCTCACTTTAATGTTTTTCCTAAATAGTTTTATTCCTTTGAATAAAAATGAAACTCCATATAGCATTAAATAATGAGAAATAATTCTAATGTTATTAAAGACCCCTACACACACACACACACACACACACACACACACACACACACATACACATACACACAGGCACTTAGGTGCGTGCACACACACACACACACACACACACACACACACACACACACACACACACACACACACACACACACACATGAACTCATATGCACCCAGGGGTGTGCATGCACACATGCACAGAAACACACATACACAAATGCACACACATAACAGGATATCAAAGCATTCTCCTAGTAGTCATTTATCAGACTGGCTCATCCAGCTGAATGTTGCCACATTAAATACATTTCACTTAGTGCTTTTTTGAATGTACTCTGCTCTTTCAACTTAGTTCTGCAATGGCACTCACTCCTTGCTACATATAGTCACTTATCCTGGAACTTTTAAAGTGCAGTCATAGCCATTTTATCACTGCAAGAATACAAGGACTTATAGAAAGATTAACTATGACATCTGAAAACATGACACAGATTTGGGGAGGTAGTTATCAAACAGATGATAAAAATGGAGGGGAAATGGCCAGTGTCTAGGAGATAAGGGCAAGATAGGTGAAATTATACTCCCTTCCTGAGAAGGAGTATTTTAGGATGACTGGCCAGTAAAATAGTCTTTCTGTGCATGAACTGAACCACAGGTATTGCTGTCTGCTATGCTTCAAATTAATCCTTTTTAGTCCCAGATCCAGTGTTAAAAAGAACAGAGTCAGGGAAAATAGTGTGTAGGTTTTTTGTCAATCTTAAAATGTATTCTAATAAAAACTGGATTGCATCCAAAGATATCCATGCAAAAAAAGAGGCCTTTTGTTAGCATTCTTTCCTTCTCTACTGAAGGCAATGGTGGGGTTAGCCAGAATACAGACATTAAGGGCTGGCCATAGTCGAATCAACGATAACAGGTACCACAATGGTACTTTGTGCACAACTAATATAAGCAGAATTCCTTTTGTTGTTCTTACTACTGCAAAATGAAGAAAAAGTAGACTCCAGCATTATATAAGAAATCTTTTCACAAAATTTCTAGCAGAGGAATACAGAGAGTGGCAGATTGTCACAGAACACATTTTAATATATCTCTTTCAAAGATTGGCTGACTTACTGAAATCAGGGCTGTGTGGCAGATACAGAGGAAATGGCAGGATTCTAGGCCAGACGATGGTTTCCTTGCAAATGTTTAGCAGCTGTGCATAAGGTTTAGAGTCTGGACAAGGCCCATTATCATATTTAGTATATGCTTTGAAAATAAAGGATTTTATATGATCTTTTTCAGAGCTATACTAATACCTATATTTATTTTTAGGATCACAGTGCATCTGTGGTTGTTTTTGTTCTTCGCTTAGCATAATTTCC